>NC_139057.1:6756781-7167416 GCF_965140915.1 Aythya marila
CATTTTTGGCATTCCATCATTGTTGTCGTACATTCTCCGAGGGTATTTAAAGATCTTCCTGCAGTAGATGGAAGCAAGTATGTTCTTTTCCAAGTTAGTAATTATCTTTTTAGCCATTAGAGACTTCTGACTTGTAGACAGCCTCTCAGGAATTAGCAACAGGGCTGCTGTCAGCTCCTGTGCCAGGGCAGCAGTGGGAGATGCAGCAGCACCTGTACACCCACTGCACAGGACACAAGGCTGGGGAGAGCAGGGCAAGGCAGGTGCGCTCTGACTAGGATGCACTGGGTTGGCAGCAAGAAGGCATCCTTAGAGTCCTCAAACTTGTGAAATATGGTGATTGTCATCATAAGTAATGCCGTTTATTGACTTGTGTGATCTCATGTGCAGCCTTGCATCATTACGGAAAGCACTATAATTTTGAGAAAGTTTCTGGTATGGGGATTCTGCCCACAGATGCCAGATGTGTGGCATCTGCGAGATCAATTGTTAGCATCATATTATTTGTAAATTAATAAATTTTACTGGTAAAATTTATTGCACTGGCTATGGATTTCAATGTTTTGAAAATATTATTGAGTTCCTAATGTTTCCCATACAGATGAAGAAAGAGGAAATACCAATCATCTGAAATGGAAGTTACATCTATTAACAGACCCATATTTTACCAGGATGACATCACATTTTTGCACAGTGACATTTCCTCTTCCTCTGCCAGGCAGTCTAACCATGAGCCATTCTTCCATTTTTTTTTATTGTACCTCAGAGCCAAATATGTAATGAAATAACTGGATCCAGAATGACTATTTTCAAATGCCTGTAGTGTATAGGACACAAGGACAATGAAGTGACCTGCAGGCAGATGAAACTATCAACACCATGTAGAAGTAGCATTCTCCTAAGCTTGGTCCTGCACTAATACACATTGGCATTGAGGAAGAGCAGAATTCACAACAGAAAAGTTGGGCTGAACTCTCTACTGGAGTAAATGCACCCACTATTCAACAGGGATTTAAACAACCAGGGTATGACCCAGATCATGAACTGCAGAAGCTCAGACATGTTTTTTTTCTAAAGAAATAACCATTAAAAAACATCTTTGGAGTAACATTATGATCACCCAGAGGTAGATCAGGGAAATTTAAACCAAGTCACCAGCCATCTCTGACAGAGATCTCAAAAACAAGATCTTAACCACGTGCACAGGTAAGTGTCCCCAGGAGTTGCTCCAGACAGCTCAGCCCCACTGAGAAGCTCCTCAGGAGGGACTGCCAGAATACTACAAGTCTGGCCACACGCTGCAACAAATGTGCCAAGCATCAGATGCAGAAAAACTGACCCCTGCACCAGTTTGGTGGAGTAAGGAGGCTCATCCACATGCAATCTACCAGCACTTAGAGCTAATTAGGCACCATAAAAAGTGGGTGTACTTTTAACCTTGTCCACATTTTTGCCATACAAAAAATGAAATATTTAAAATAAATGAAAATAAAATCAAAATGGCTGCAAAATAAATAAATAAATAAAACTGCCTTCAGAACCAAAAGGCTAGAATAAATGTCTGGAGACATGGGAGGAAAAAAGCCCAGCCTACCACAAATATTTGCTAATAATGCCAATGGCCTTCTTCTCCCTTGGTGAGCTTAAAAAAAAACCACACAACTAAACTCAGAAGATCATCAAACTGAGCTAGACTAAATCAGTACTGGTGAATATTCTCAGAAGATTCACATTACTTTCACTTTCCTGTTATCAAGAGGAAAAAAAAAAGGGGGAGGGGAGACAAGAAATAACAGGCTAAATGGTACTTTTCTCCAATTATATTCACACTTAAGACACTAAAGATAAAATGCATAGTGTTTCCAACACAGGAGACAGAAGCACAAGCATCAGCTGGCTCCAGCTTTGTTTCTCACTATAGCAAGCAAACTGCTTCTCCAAGCATGGAAACTGAGGCACCAGGTGGACAGGCTGACATACTTCCTAGCCCCATTCTACATGCATTCAGCTGGCCTAACCCACCCAGCAAAGTCAAGATGTCTGGATGGAGTTTTTACTTCCATGCCTGGGAAGGGGACAAATGGACAAAACCAGCAGCTTGCAGGTGAATTTGTGTGGCAGTTGCCTGGCAACTCACAGCAGGAAAGAATTTAAATCCAGCATTAGCAGCTCATTTTAGAGGAGATGAAACTATGCCAGGAGTTTTTATCTGTGGGAACAATGGAAAATAGTTTCTTTGTAAAAATAGTACATGAAGAATATATCTAAAGCATGCTTCTGTCTAAAGGGAGCCATAATGGGACTTAACATATGCAACAGAATATGAAACTCAAACACTAATATCAACTCCCTGACATTTGAGCGCAGGTCCAGAATTCCCCAAGTCAAGCAAATAATGTATTGTTCAAATACCACATATATTTTTTAATTAAAAAGACCAGTGTAGCCAAAGCAGGAAAAAGGCAATTGATAAGCCTGGTGGTGGCAGGGTACAGGTCTTCTGAGTTGGTTCTCTTCCACACTGATGTCACCAGGCAGCAGATAACTGCATAACGCTGTTTTTTTATACCCCAAAACTCTACAGAGCATCATTAACTGTAGATGGACTGAGCTAGAGATGTTAAATATTTTTAGTGATAATACATGTATTTTAACTAATAATTTGATTTCTGGAGGAAAAAAAAATAAAATAAAAGGAACATTGAAAACATTGGTGGTGTTTGTTTTTGTTTGTTTGTTTTTCCCCTATTTTCTACTAGAGGAAAAAAACCACCAATGATAAACAAAAAGGAATAAAATAAATGAAAGTTTTTATTTCAGGGCTACTTTAACCCAAACCAGAATATTTATTTTCAGTGAATTGAGTCAGACAGCTTTGTTTTCAATCTGCTTTAATTGAAAGGATGAAAATGAAATATTACATTTTTTTCTCATAAATAATTCCAAATTGTTGGTTCACAAAAGATTGGAAGGTTTCAGCTTTTCTCGTTCTGTGCACAAAACAAATATTTCTATGATGTAAATGTCAAGCTTCATTTAAATCAAAATATATCCTGAACAGCTGCATAGCCATTATGAGAAATTTCAAAGTAGCAGACTCATGATTTGAGCTATTTCTTAACTCACCACTGATTTTCTGTATAGCTTTAGGCTTATTACTAAGGGGATAAATTTTGAAATGCAACTTTTAAATGTCTGTTCTTAGGCATGGAAGATTTAAATTTTAACCAGAGTGGCTGAAAATCACCACCTCTCAGCTTGGAACCTTCCCCTCACAGATACTACACTTCGTTCAAAACATGCTCCCAGGTCCTTCAGCCAGAGGCTGCTTTTGATACTGTATTCACTGAAAGCTATACCTTATTCACCCCTTGGGATTCTCGGGTGTAATTAATTCTAAATTATCAGTGAATAAAAGATGCCATATAATTGCAAAATAATTCATAAAAATAACTCCCACTGACATGAATGTCCTTCCTTGAACCATGACTTTCTCCATGATGGCACCTTACAGACATATGAGCCTATGGGAAACCTTATGTTTGAATGACATAACAGTTGACTTTGTCTGGCACTGGGATGAAATACCATGACAAAAAATGAGAATTTTTAAAAATATTATAGTGCCTATATAATGCTCAGTAGTTTCCTAAAGGAGGGAAACAAGTTGTCTGTCATGAGTAAAAGGCAAATGACACACCTGGTTCTGCTCCACAACAGCCAGGCAGAAAGCACCTCTAGGAATAATGCCAATATTTTCAGAATTGTAGGGAAAAAAATATTTAAAATTGAAAAGAGATAGTGGTGTCATACATTTATTTTCCAAAAATAAAGCAGAGAGACAATACAGGAGCAAAGAGAAAAATGAATGAGTAAATTTTTATTTTATTTTTTTAAGTGGGACTTAGGCTTAGGCTTTTTGTGAACTCTGGAAAAACATAACGTTGTAAATACAAGACTCCAATAAGACTTTTCCAAGGTAACTCTTTCACATCTGCCTTTGGTACCCTTCTTTGTTGCCATCTCCCAAATAAGCAGGGTTGTCCCACCAATTGCTAGTGCAGGTTAATTAAGATCGCATGTCAATCAAGTGAGGACAAAAAGAAAAAGGGGGTGGGGAGGAAAAAATAAAGCAAAGAAACAACAAAACCCAAGGTTAATTACAATGGGATATGGCTTTTGAAATACATGGAATGTTGTGTGCATACCTGAAGTCAAGAAAAATAATGAAGATTGAAAGCAGGAACATAATCTATTAAAGTTAGCCTCTTTTGAGTGTATGAACAATCAGTACAGATGCTGGCAGTGCATCAGTGCGAAAGATTACAAAATACAGTGACTACAGAAGCATCCAGGAGTCCTTCCTTCAGCAACACCAGCAGAATAGCACTCCACACCTAAAAAGAGCTCTTCTGGCTCCTTTTATCTAGTCAAAGTCTGTGGTAAGAGAGAGTATTGTTTTATGGAATTCCTAAACCCAGCAAGTTCCTTCTCCACATATGAACTCCTGGATACTTGTTGCTGGGAGGATCAGTAATGAGAGAAACCTTTAACTTCTGCCTTTAGCCATATTTAAAATCATTACTTCTCACAAACAAGCATAAACCTTACTTCAGCCCCGAAACAGTCTTGATTCCCATTCGAGTTGTAAAGGAAAGATATCTGTTCCCCTTTCAAGAAACCAAAACATATATTACCTATGAGCAAATAATAGCAACACTTACCTGGTATTTTTTAAGCTACCGATAAACCTGCCACTGTGAATATTCAAATTTAATTTATCACAAAATGACACTCATTCTTTAGCTAGGATCTCCTCTGCTTGGCTTTTAAGAGGTCCAAGACAGCTTTTTAATTTAAACAAGTTTATTTCTGCAGCCTTCATGTAAAATAAATAAATAAATAAATTTTAAAAAGGAAAGAAAATCATGAACCATGTGTTTTCAAAACACTTATGCTTCTTTATGTTCATCTCTCTAATGCCAACAGTGGTGCAGGATCAAGGCCGTGCTAGCGATGTGCAAACACAAGACAGACCTGTTGCTACTGTGGCTCGGGGCAAGGAGCTATCCTGCAGCAAAGACAGCACAATGGCATGGTAAATGGCCTCTTGCCAGTCTCTACCAGATGTATTTGTCTTTTTTGTTAAAATATTATGAAAATCTGGGGATACTCCAGATAACAGAGTAGCCCACAGGCAGCCTCCAGGAAGTTGCTGTAAATCTGAACTCTGCTTTAAAACAGAAAGCTGCTGGGGGTGCTCTTATCTATGGCAAAAGCTGTTTTAACCTCTGGAGCATCACAGAATCTCCTCCAGAACCTTAACACCATCTACTTCTAAGTATGTCTTTGGAACAGTTTCATAGCATAACCACACCGAATCATATTCACATATGTATGTAAAAGCTTTAATTAAGAATAATGATGTGTAAAGAATGATGTTGCTAGACTTGGTTTAGTACAGGAAAGATTGCCACAATGCTAACATGGCAGAGCAGCAATTTTTGTTTTGCTTGTCCAACAACATTTCAGTGCTTTGCATCCTCATGAGACTGCTCTGAGGGAAAATACCAAAATCATTTGTATCACAGCATTTGAAGAGATTGGGGATTTTAAATACACAGTCATAATTACTAGCATCTACTGGACTAATTCATTTTGATGGTAACTCTTGGCATGAAGCTGCTTTCAAGAGAGCAAAAGAACAAGAGTTAACAACTTTCCATTTTAAGAATACTCTGAAGAAGGCTTGTAAAATACACCTGTCTCCATGGTCCTTGAAAATGTACTAAAGAAGTATCAAGGTAGAATAAAAATCTAGGATAATGCAGACTGGAGGATGCACAGCCACGGGAACAGAGCATTGAAGGAAATTGGTATGTTCTCAGGTTGGACACTGAACATCCCAGGCAAAATCAACAATTAAACTGCCACAGTCCTTCTTATAGACTTGAAAATACACCAGTAGCTAAGGAAATTAAACTAGTGATAAGTAACAGATCGATTCCTTGGAAGATAATTAAGAGAACTGGCTGCCTTAATCTTGTGCTTTCTCTGCTGGTTACCAAAATATTTGTTTGTAAATAGATGCTTTGTTCTCTAATTAATTTGGCTGATAATGCACGGAGCATAAGTTTATTAGAGGATCTGATTGGCATTTATTTAGCAAATCCTCATTTTATGAGTTTTATACGTACATTTACATATGCACCTAGCTAACACTTTTGGCCAAAGAGTTAACTTCCTGAGGAAAAACATTTTTTAAAAGTGCAAAAATGAAGGAATCTTTCATTTGTGGCTATTTTAGATGAAAATCCATGACTTTCATTATTTATAAGAGGTATGTGCACATAGAAAACAGAAGAAAGTCAACAACTTCTTGAGATCTCATTATTTGTCAGGTGTGTATTGACTTTTTTTTTTTTAATTCTAAGCTTTTCTCCAATTTAGAGCCATTGTTCATTTATATCACTAGTTCACTAGATGTAAAACAAAACGAAATAAAAATGAACAAACAAACAAAAAACCCACACCTCTTTGGCATTTTTATTTAAAAGACAGCCTCTATTCAGATGTGCAATTCAGGATCCCGTTATTTTTCAAAGGCACCTTGGTGTTAGCTTTATGAGGACACCAAAGAAAATTTACTACGCTGGACAGTGACTAAAATCTGCAAAAAGAAAAAACAAAACTCTAGAAAAAGGAGATTTAGCTATCAGATTGAAAAATCTGTTTTTTAAAGAAGTTCTCACTACACAGAGATTTACGGTATAATCCAGTATAATTGGAAAGTAAAAGCCTTAAGGTCAATAGCAGACAAAGTCTGACTTGAAATGTATTTACATAACATGGAAAATAGCTGCACTGAAGTGAGATTAGAAGCATATATAAACACCTAAATTCATACTTAGATAGGCTTATGCATTATAAAGCATCTTTCTGGAGAAGTTCCATGCAGGTTTTACTGTTTCACTTTTTTTCTCCACCAAGGGCACAACAGAGGCACAGAGTGAAGGAAATTTTTTCCTACCTTGCTGTATAATTCTACTTCTTTCATTGTTTGTAATACTTGACTTCAGAGCACATAAGGACCATCTTGTACCAGACAAGCTTAGAAGATAGTAGAAAGAGCATCAGAAACATGATTTTGTCCTTTTTCCATGCAGGTAACTCCTCTTGCTGAAGACAGTTCATTTGCAAACTAAGGGACTAAATTTATGAGAAAAAATTGGACCTCTGGACCCCCCTGGATGAAAAAATATCTGTTCCAGTAAAGCTGTCAGGTTTTAGAATGGAAGTCAGTAACTATACTGGTGGTATTCATTTTCCCCATAATGACATCTCTTCCAGCCTTATGGTCCAAATTTTAACATCTGGAAATACCCTAGACTGTGCTGCAACCTCCTATGCCAACACCATAGAATATCCTGAGATGGGAGGGAGCCACAGAGATCAAGTCCAACTTTTCTGCAATTCACTTCCCACAGACCCAAAAGTATCAAACAAACAAACAAACAAAAAAAAAAAAAAACACCTAAAGCCCACAAGATAAACCAGTGGATAAGTTAGAATTGCCTAAATGTTGCTTTCAAATTTCCTGTAAGCAGGACAGGAACAGTTTAATTTCCCTGAACTTTCAAGTTTTCAAGCACTTGAGTTGCAGAGGGAGTATGTCAAGCCCACAATTTGTCCTGAACTTCCAAAGCATACTGCCGTCACATAATAACGGTCATGCTTTTACACAGCACTCTGTCTTACTTAAGAAATGAATGGCATGGGTCAGGCACACAGCTTTGCTTTGTGCCAAAATGGAATTTTCAAGCAATATATTCATCATACTGCACAGCTTTTTAATGTGCAAAAAGATGTATTTGGAGATTAATAACCTCTAGCAATTTCAGTCTACATATCCAGGAGGCCACAATTTAACTCAGCCTTCTAATTAGAAGACCTACAATACCATCACCCAACACTTGTCTTCATCAGTGCATGCCTGCACCGTGACCGACCTAGGCACTGCCAGCCTGGCAATCCTAGCAAATAGTTAAAACCCCTACAGCTTATATGAAAAGTGGTATCATGGCGTTGAACTGCTTATATTCTGCCACATTTTGGAAAATCTTTAGCAGGACTGTGAGAAGAAAGCCAAACAGGAAGAAGAATAAAGATGACACTTGGGAGATGCACAATAGATGCTCCTGATAAACATCACCATGAAAAATTGTGGTCTATAGAACAAAAGAAGCACAGAAGCACAAACGAAGTCGTATCTTAATTTCTCCATGCAAGTTTACTTTGAATCTGAAGGGAGTTCAAGGTAAACAGTATTCCAACAGACACAATGCCCACAATATCTGACTGTTAATGAAACTGAATAAAGCAACTGCATGTTTCAGCTGTCCCAACAAGGCCTGTTACTGACCACAGAGCACCCCAGAGTCCTTGAGAACTCCCTTAACAACACTTCAGTGGTTTCCTTGAAAAGATTTTGTGACGATCTCGAAGCACATTAGCAATCCACTAAGGCTGTGCTAAATGGGTCACCATTTCATTAATCAGTTTCAAGAGGCTGACAAATGTACCCTTCAGGGACTTGAACCACACACCATGGTCCAAAGTTCCAGCTCAGCTATGAGTGTTTTTCAGTCAGCTGCCCACAGTGAAAGAACTTCTTTTGGTTTAGAATTCAAGTTATAAGGTTACTTATAGAATATGGACACACCAGAAACCAGATCTACAAAAGTAACTTTCCAGCCTTGTGTTGCAACAAGAGAAGTCAGACAATTTTAGCAAGAAACCATGACACTGCTAGCCTGCAGAATCTGCATGCAATCATGGAATCAGCCACAACAACCAACAGAACCATACGTAAAAAAACGATGAGAACTCAGAGTTCCTCATGCATTGTTTAGCTTGAAATCCTCTGCTCCTTCCCTGTCTTTATTGTCTGCCACCCATGGTTCCTCTAGAATAGCAACCACCCCTCTTGTATTTGGCAGCTTCCCACCTGCTTCCTAATAACTTGAAATTAGCATAATCTGTTTGTACTTAAAACAATATGATTCACTGGAGAACCCTGACTACATTGTTATTTAAAATAATACATTCTTCTCTAGAAGATTCCTGCTAACACTTTTAAAACTGCAAAAACATCAGTTTTTTGATTTTTTTTCATCACTGTCATTATGAAGCTCATAAATTTTGTTTTGTTTTTGTAAGAATAATAAGAATCTCCCAAAATCAATGAGAATTGTTTCATGGACTATGCACAGAGAAACCAGAACAACATATATTATGCTTGAAAACAAATGCTAAGAAAAGTGACCTCAGATGCTAAAAACTTTAACCTTCTGATTTTCAGGCCATATTGATGGAAGGAAAAAAAAGTGGTTTTTTTTGTTTGTTTGTTTTTTGTTTTTTTTTGTTTTTTTTTTTTTTTTTTTTAAGTTTAAAAAAAACCCTAAAGATATTAATTGAAATGAAGCAAAAAATCAACCCATGATGGAAATATGTTCTTATCACATAGCAACAAATATAGAGTACAACAAATCTGTTATGAATATGCATACCACAACAAAACACATCATCACGTTAGAATGATGAGTTAGAAAAATATGTAAAAAAGAAAAAAAAAGAGAGAGAGACATGTGTTTGCTCCTATTATCTATACGCACATAACCTCCATGTAATGGTTCATCCAGGTCAGTAAAGTGTACAAGTGCTTTCTTTCCACTATTTTTTGGTACCCACTTTTATTCCACTTTTCCTGCATTCATCTAGAAGAATTTCTGCCATGCAGAGAAAAAGCCGTGTATACTAAAGTGCACTTAATCCTTTATAAAACGTGTTACAGATGCAGCATGAAAAGAGGATGTAGGCATCTAATGGGTTCATATGATAAAACAGATTTGCCCTGACCCTCAAATGGGATATATTTTTCTCCCCTGAGATTTCCCCATCAAACAAAAGTTAAGTATTACAGTTGAAATAAACTGTTCTTGAAAATTAAAACTGTTGGCCCACCAATAGGCAATTAGGTCTGTAAAGGTTCAAGTTGGCCCTATACACACATACACACAACAACTTGCTTACTCCTAATTGTAAGCAAGTAAATCTACCAGGATTTGCATAATTGTTACGACCTATTGCAATGAGAATTATTGTCATTCCAGCTGAAGACTGGAATGTGCTGCAGAGGTCAAAGGAAATGAGAGGTGGGGACAAACACATCACTTCAGCAGCCTTAGGACAAGTTCTGTCTAATGTTTTTTGTTGCCCATGTTTCAGTTTTCCTTCCCCTTCCTAATCTTTTGGTTATCATAAAAGTGATTGCAAAAGCAAAACCTCGCATTAGATTGCCAAACTGAAAGCAAAATCTTACTCTTGGGAGCTTACTCAGGAACAAAAATGACTGCATTATTATATGAAACAGCTTTGATTATTTACTGTGTCATGGGGACACTAATGAGAATAAATTCCTATGTAGTTAAATATGCAGTAGCTTGGCATCCATCCAACTGGTGAAAAATCCAGGTCAGCACCTGGATAATTATCAGCAAGAACAGTGAAAACAAACATTGTGTATGTGTGTAAAATCAGAAGTCCTCTAGTGAAGCTTGTTCCATCTTGACTCATTCATTTATGCTTGAGTGTATATCCCAGCACATCCATAGATAAAGCATTAATGTGTTAAAACACAAGAGTTTATCTTTGTGTTTTCATCAATAATTTGGATGGAGACCAATGAAATTATGTTGTAAAAAATGTTCTCTCTCTTTATTTTCTTTATTTTTTATTTTACTTTTAATCCCCATTGTATAAACATGAAGGTGAAAAGATGATTGCCTCAAGGATCAGGAAAAGATAACACATGTGTTCACCTCTGCCCTAAAATTATATTCATCCTAAATATCTCACCACAGCAGGTAACATCAAGAGGTCACTGTACCTCAGAGTTACTAGAAATTATGGAAATCTTCTGAAATTATCTTGTGGTGGAATACAATAAAATTGACATTCTCAAAGAATCTAAAATAATGGAAGAGACTCAAAAAGAATGTAGGGCATAGGGAGAAATATTTATAAGTTAGGCTTTCTGTCCCAAAACCATTCATTTTACAACAAATTCTGTGGAAGAACAGAACTTGGCTGCAACCAGATGCAACAGATTTGGACTTGTTGGACTTGACTGGGTTTGCTTTTGTTGCACAAACACAAAGCAGGCTGTCCTGCAGAGCATGAGGAACATCACATTTACCATATGGTACAGTTGCTATTAACAGATAAGTCTAGAGGACAACAGATCAACCAAATGGGGCAGGTTACCTGTACATCATACACAGACAAATTTATACAGGGGAAATATTAAGATAGAAATATTGCATCCTATTCAGCACACATGGAAGTGCGGGAGCATAATCCGAGAACTGTGTCCACCTTACAACTACAGAAAATGTTGTAATAGTACATACATTTCAAAGTGGTGATATTTTCCATAATCAATGTTTTATAGACACCCTGTATATTTTACAATTTTTCTTCCAATACAAACACATAGAAATAGAAATGTAACCTAGATTTCTAAAAATATCTTACTTTAATAAAATATTTTTGCATGTACATACATTACTCTTCAAAGAAGTGGCATCTACTGGTTATGTAGACTACAAAGTGATACAATTTATGTATTTCCCCACTTCGGCAAATCACTGGCTGCAGTGAATTTTCAAGTTCATTCCCTCTACTGTTGAGCTTATTTGGAGAGCACGTTTTCCCACACAAGAGCATGCAATACTCTTTCATTTGAGGAATTCACGTCAATCTAAAAATTGCTATTCCACATACTGAAACATCTACTATTACAGGGCATTTGAGTTCAGTAGTTCAGGTATATAAATATAAACTTATATAAAAGGGTTTTGATATCTAATGTCTTCTGCTAAACTAAGGAATTTTAGTTGTAAATACAGTTCAAATTTTTAAAAGATTAAATTCATTAGAACATTTAGAAATTACCCTTGTTCTAATTAGGTTAAAAGATACCAGCTCGTATTATTAATGCCCAAGACCAAAAATTGTGGCCAAGAGGGCTAATGGGATCCTGGTGTGCATTAAAACGAGTGTGGCCAGCAGGTCAAGGGAGGTGATCCTCCCCTTCTATCTGCCCTGGTCAGGCCTCGCCTGGAGTACTGTGTCCAGTTCTGGGCTCCCTGGTACAAGACAGGGATCTTCTGGAAAGAGTCCAGCAGAGGGCCACAAAGATGATACGGGGCCTGGAGCATCTTCCCTATGAAGAAAGGCTGAGAGACCTGGGTCTGTTCAGCCTGGAGAAAAGAAGACTGAGAGGGGATCTCCTCAACGTATATAAATATCTGAGAGGTGGGGAACAGAAGGATGTAACCAACCTCTTCTCAGCAGTTTGTGGGGATAGGACAAGGGGCAATGGCTGCAAGTTAGAGCACAGGAAGTTCCGCACCAACATGTGAAAGAACTTCTTCACAGTGAGGGTGACAGAGCATTGGAACAGGCTGCCTAGGGAGGTTGTGGAGTCTCCTCCTCTAGAGATATTCAAGGCCTGTCTGGACACCTACCTGGGCAACCTGCTCTGAGGAACCTGCTTTTAGCAGGGGGGTTGGACCTGATGATCTTTTGAGGTCCCTTCCAACCCCTACAGTTCTGTGATTCTGTGAAAACTGAATACTATTTCAATCTGAATTTCAGAGTTCCATGTGCATAACAGGTGCAAATTTTAAATAAAATTTATTTTCATTCATCTCTATATATACACATATCTAATCTCACACTAACAGACACTGAAAATATCATTGGCTATTTGAGTACATGGTAGTTGGACTAACACCTAATCATCAGCTGTACAGGCAAAATCTGCAAACATCATATCATTATTTCTGCTGCATTTTGTTTTTACTTGCTGGAGTTTAATAAAACATGTATAGCTTTCCTCTTTTTCAGTTCTGAAAGGATAACTAATCCTCAAATCTAGTGCACTAAAATTAACAACAGCAGACCGCTTCTTTTATAGGGTCAGTAATTCAGGCTCGTTTTACATATTCTCAAGTGCATCTTGATTCACTGACTGACAAAGAATCACTTTCAGTTTGAGTTCAGATTCCTTTTATCATAAAGTAATTGCAAACAGCAGAGGGAGAGATCCTACAAAGGTTATGTCATTCATTTACTCCAACGTAACACCTAATGAATAGATGTATTTATTTTTTTTGTGGACAATGGCCAGACCTGATTAGAATATATATGATTTCTCTATCCAAGCAATTTTGTATAGAATTGGATGGACAGGAGGGAGTCTGGGATTGGATTTTACATTGTTTCAAGTGGCTTGCGTAATCATTGCTGCACATGGGGTAGTGGTTACTCAAAGGAGGATTTTGTCTTATTCATAGAGTAGAGACTCATTTTTCATTGGCTGTCTGCACTAATTTAGTTAAGTTTCCTTCCTAGGAGAATCTGAATTGTATTTGAAAGTAATACAGAAATGCATCCTTCCTTTTTTCCTCTGGATTAAAAAGCCTCTTTACTGTCTATCTGCCATAAGAAGTACCATAGCAATTCTGATGTTGCCTCATCCAGAACCATGCTGCAGACCACAGGATTTATGAGAATAATAGACATTAACTGACAGCAGAAGCCGAGTCACTCCAAAACAAAAGCCCATCCTCTGCTTATGAATCACTAGTAGTGAGTAGACATTAAAGCTAATTTCTCAAATTCTCTCTTTGAATCCAGTGGTATAATCCTCCTATACTTTCCAACTTTGTTAAGGTTAATTGTTCCATGCAATTAGCCTTGAAGGAGGCAAGTGTTAAAAGCCATGAGAAATGTGTAAGGCTTATAGTGAATAATTTGATTCATCTAACATTCACATTTACTACTTCTTGAATAAGACAACTTATCTGGCTTTGATTTTGGCTGTATGTTCTCTAAACATGAAATGACAAAGTAGGAGCTTCAAACTCTTGTTTCCTGGACCAGTAGTAAGAATTTATAAAGATCAGAGAAAATACCATAAAACAGATGAACTGTAAAATTATATTTTTTTTTTCCTAACATAAGCAAAACAAAAAAAGTTAGGAAAACACACATTTATTCCTTACAGCAATTTTTCACACAGATATTTTCTACCTACAACCCCTTTTTTTTTTCCTATTGCCAATTTGCTATTCTCTGCTTCCAACTGTGAAGACTGAACCTAGAGTTTTCATATCTTAACCTTTTTCACTCGTGCTATTAAAATGATATCATTGCATTTCTGCTGTAGACAAGATTTACAGATCTGATATAAATGACATTTCAATTACTTTCCACCTGCCTGTCATTAATCTGCAATAGCTGCACAGCATTACTACAATTTAACTACATATCATCTAGCATCCAGAGCTATGATCACTCTTGTGAAATTATTCTTGTTACACAAAAGAGCAAGCACAGAAACATAAGCAGGAGATTTCAAATTAATCAGCATAAAGAGATCATTCTAGTTTTTACAGCTGCATGACTACTGCCTTATGGCCCTCATATGCTACAAAGAGCTACAAAGACTAACTGGTGTCAAAATCTGGAAAGGCTCAGGAATGTGTCCAGCACAGCCTGGCTGTTGCATGGAAATTTCATCCACCTGTTTTATTGTCTTTCTTCTCTGAAATCATATGAATAATGCACATGAGAAGGAGGCTATTTTACTGTGAATGCCAATCAGTTTTGCAGTACAGGGTTCCTCTAGTCAACCTTGAGATGCTGATGGGAAACATCTCTGCGCCATATCTGTCTCCAAAGCTGGGTATACATTTCTTTAGAACATGGGCAGCTACTGCAATGGTTTGGTGATGGAATCTGAAACAGGACTTAACTACCTCTCTAAACAAGACCCTCCCCCTAAAAAAAAATATTTAATATACATCTAAGTAAGATCATTTAATATCATGTCACCTATGGCATGAATACGGACACTTAAGTAATACATGTAAAACAGGAGAATGCCAAAAATAAGGGGGGGGCGGGAGGGAGGAGGAAGAGGTAGTGAAGAGCAAGAGGCAAAGGAAGAAAGGATAGTTTTCAGAACCCTGTAGTCCTGTCAGATTTTTTCATTGTTAATATAATGCATAACTTATCCTTGCTTTATATTCTGGGGCATGCTTAGATCAGTGAGTTTGAAGACTGCTGTTGTGCGTAAATGTTGTTTTTGTTAAAGCAAACATCATACGCACACAAACTAATTACAGTTATAAGATACATGGACTTGCCTGGTTGCATCATGGCTTATATCTTTTGTACATAAATTGCTGCTAGAAGAGAATGAGCATGGTTTGTTGAACAAGTCTCGTGCTGCATCTGGTAGAACTCAGCAGTGCCCAAGCATATTGTACATGAGGAAGTTCAGACAGATGCAGCCAGAAAGAAAATATATTGTTGCATAACTTTTAACAGCATGAAATTGTGGAGTTTCAATTCTGCTACATTATGAGCACCCTGACATACTGGATATTAGGAATAATCACCTGGGCTCTTAAAAAAATTTCTTCTCCATGATATCTTATATCTTACATACTAAAACGCAGAAGAAACATTAAAAGTTAGAACACACATTGGAGGAATCTGGACAATCATTTTATTTTAGAAAAATAAAGTTAATAAGTGTTAGAAAAAATTGCTTAGCTAGACTCTACGTGTTACTACTGTCAACAGTGAATTATACTGTTTTCTCTAGGACTGGTCTTTTGACTCTCTTATTGATTTATTAGATTAGTTCTTGATCCTGTCATAGCCTAGCTTTCAAACTACAATAGCTTAAACTGGCACTGATTCAAAGAAATGCTTTGAGAAAATGAATAGGTACCAGAGATAATAAAATTAGATGTCAGTACATTAAATGTTATTTTCCCCCATGACTGGTCATCACAAAATATCATAAAATCTGTCATAATAAAGGGCATACTGTTATAAATAGGCTGATGAGGCATGAAAGATCATATGTGATTTATTTTTACCATTATTAAACTAAGTGGATGAATAGGTCATTTGAAGATGCAAAACTTTTTGTTGTTATGAATGTGTGCTTCCTTGTTTTCCATAATTGAACAGATCATGGATGAGATTTTTATATCTAGAAGCAGATCATTACAATTTTAGTTGACTAGAAACACATACTTCTCTATTTATATCTAGAAAGATATTCTAATAAATATTGTTACATTTTTGCTATCTAACGGAGTGTACTGGAAAAGTTTGGTATGAACATGTTCCTGCGTTCACATGTTCCTGTGATCAGGGCACACAGAGAATGACGAGATAGTGACAGGGCTACTTAAGGAAGGCGTATGACAAAAATGGTTATTTTAGTATTATATTTTAATTTTGACCATCTCTTTGTTTTTGACAATCATTGCTTTAAGGAACACCTGAGCTAGAGTTTGTACCCAGACCTTTGTTTTTCAGTCACTACCAATGAACAATTTACCATGAATCTGTACAATTGCTCCATTTTTTAACAGAGAAATATCCTTTAACACATGGCCCACCATCAGAATGAGCTCCACAGATAAAATTATGTGTTGTTTCAAAAAAAAAAAAAAAAAAAAAAAAAAAGAAAAAAAAACACTCACAAAACTTCTGGTTCTGTTTAAGTTTCCTACTCCCCTGTACACAGGGAAAATACAAAGCAAGAAAACCACTGATTTATATAATTCATATATTTAAAGATTCAAGTTATATGTAAGCTCTCTCTTCCCTTGGGCAAAGCATCTGCCAAAGTTATTGTTCATCCTCTTGAAGGATATAACTTTGGAAAAAAATGAAACAGATGAATTGTAACCCTTAGAAAGCTACACACTGCTTAATACAGGCATTAATTGTTTCTGGATGCTTTGCAATGCCATCTTCTCTATCTGTCAACAACATGGTATCAATAGCACAAATACTCATTTCTCTGTGTGGGGGATACAGGAAAATTTGTGTTCAAGCCTTAAACATTTTGAGAAAGAAAGAAACTACTCATATGCCTAAAATTAAGTGAATTTGTTTCCTACTATGATTTAAGATGTGGTTTGATGCTGGAGACAAATAAGCTGCAGCTGTTGGATCACTGTTAAGGGCATTTGGACAGTTTAAAGATGCATTAAATCTTCTAAACACCTGTAACCAAATGAGTGATGTAAATTAGACTCAATTTCATTTGCCTATATGGTAAAGTTAGGTATATTTTGATTTTTTTTTTATTAAGATACTAAACAGATTGTCAAAGATTTACTTAGTGATGCACTGTTTTATGTTATTTTTCTCAAAATTAATTCACCACCTGTTTCATGGCTTTGCTATGCGTGTGCCAGCGTCTGAAAGATCCTTAACTGAAAAACAGGTCTGCCCATAAATAACGTGCAGTGTTTTATGAATATTCATAATCACAGAAAATTCCCTTTTAAAAAGTATATTTTTATGAGCTCTTCACTTCAAAAATGTTAAAAGTATTCCAAAGGTTGTGAAGAATTCAGCCATATTAATATTGAATATCAAAAAAAAAAATCTAATAAAGAATTTGTCTAGCAATCTAAACCAAGTCAACAGTGAAAATTGCTTCCGCTTCTTGATTAACATAGCATTGCAAGTCAGAGGGAGGAAACACAGCAAGAGTTACTTCAGGAGCATTATTCAGCAGAATGTGTTACCAAAAAAAAAAAAAAAAAAATTGTTTTCACGTCATCCTTTCTTTAACTGGAAATGCAGAAAGGTGAACAAAATTGCTGGTGTCTCTCCCCTTTTGGAAGCTTGGGAAGCCATGTTGGTGCACTCAAGGCTTCAGAAAGTGCACTCACAGCTGCTTCAGCATTGCATATTTTTCATTTTTTATACAAAGGATTAATGAATCTGTGAAATTATTAAATACTGTTTAACTAAACTGAGCATCACTAATTAACACTGTGCAGTGTGTCACAGGCAAAACATATGCAACAGAATGAGATTTTGAACAAGCTGATGAATAATTTCTTTGGTTGAATTTCATTGATAAATGAATAAGCAATAACTAGAAAAATTAAAGTGACAGATGAAGTCTCTTTCCTGATCTTCTACGTTCTATACCTGATTGCTCTAAATTTACTCCATAATCCCTCACAGTTGAGTTGCCAGACAGACAGCTTCCATTTGAGAAATTGTTTCCAACTGTCTTAAAATGGAATAAATAATTTCAGGAGACTAAGGTAGAATCCTGAATGCACCAGAAAAGTGACTACTACCAAATGGGCAGCAAAATTTCAGGGTGCATCAAAAGTCAACAGAACCCACTCACTGAGAGCACTTGAGAGAAAATAAAGACTAGGACATGTCGGCATTCTTTCATCCTCTTCACACAGGTGCTTACGCAGCCTAGACACAAATCATGACTCAGAAGGGAACTTCTGCAGGACCTTGCAGAAGAACTCAACCAGATTAGATAGCAAAACAGAACTCAACCCCAACAAGTAACTGAACCCAAGCACTAATTTGACTATGAACTCTTTAGATCTGAGACACACTCTTATTCTACAAACTCCACTCGCAACATGGAGTAGGGAACGGTGAAGCTGGTGCTGGCTGGTTTGTGAAACAATGAGTTGGGAATGTATATTAAAGTCAGACCTATGGCAATAATAAAGACTATTTTAATAATATCAAGGCAGCAGCTGCAGGAACAAGAAATGTAGGTATACTGAGGAAAGTAAAAGGCCTAGCACAGTTTTTATTGTTGTTGGGTTTATATATATACACACATAATGTATATAAACATAGCATATATATATGAAAAACATTATTTATATATATATACACATATATGAAAAATCTACCTCTTTCTCATTTTCTTGAGTTTAATATCTTACAGCTTACATGCTTCCCTAAGAACCTTACCATGGTGGTAGATAATTTAAGAAGTGTGATAAAATGTCTCCATGTCTCTATCCCACTGAGTTTTAGATTGGACTTAAATTAAACTAAAAATATTTCTCATGGAAAAATTAAAAAGAAAATTTAGACACGTTCTATGCATCTTGAAACATCTCTTGTACATTGAAATATTCCCACAAATGCAGTGGAAAGCTTTAAGTGAATGTAATAGGGGTATGAACTTCAGATGGGGGTAGAAAAACCTACTTCCACCCTCCTGCACTAAATGCTTCTCAGTGATGATCCTCACAGTAAAGTTTGAGGGCTCCATAGAATGCTGATTGCTTTTGATAACACACAGAAACCTGTGACAAAAAAATGTAATGATAAAAAGCTGATTCATCTGAAATTATATACATCCATATTTTACTGAGAGGATGTCACATATTATAAAAGGTTGTGTTAATACACATTTTTACTTTACATATAAATGCAGATGAAAAGTAAGAGAACTCTATTAATGACAGGTTTTGCTTGATAGCCTTTGAAGCCCTTTGAAGCTTTAACTTTTTTTTAAACTCATGTTCACAGAGTCAAACTAGAAAGCTAAGATATATATGGATAAAATTACTGATTCGTTCCATCCTCCAAAGATAAACGCAGAAATAGTTTAAGCATTCTGTGAGCAACACCCTCATAGATTATACTGTTTACCTCATAGGAATGAATAGGAAGTGCATCTTATAAAAATTCAGAAGGTGCTTTAAGATACAATCTATAAATACAGACAAAGTTAGCTTCAGAGGGGGGAGAGAGAAAAAAAGAAAAACATTGTTCCCACCACAGTGGATGTGAAAAACAAGTAGTGAGAGACTTATGTTACCATACTTGAGTTTTTAGTTAGAGTTTATGAAAGCATTAGAAAGGATAACAAATCATTATTGTTTAGGCAGGTAGTATGGGAACCTCCATTTTTGTGGATCCTAAAGAATGGCCTGTTGGGTATGATGTGGGAATAACTTTCTGCTTTGGGGACAAAGGTTGGTGGAGTAGATGGTTTTCCTACAATTCTCAGTTAATCTGACTGAACAGCACACTTAAATAGAAAAAGCAATTGTTATCACTTAAGGCTTATGATCACAGTGAGATATAAAATGACGCAGTTAGTATTTGTTTAAAACCTATACAGTAATTCTCCTAAACCCCCAAAGATGGCGAAGCCAAAATCCAAAAGCTAAGGGATGCCAGGACTTCTCAAGACATCACTCCATACTCATCTTAAATCCTGTTGCCAGAAGAAAAAAAAAAAAATCATTCCCTTTTTTTTTTTTGATCCACAAAAACTCCCCAAGAACCTTCCACCTGAAATGTGAGTAAGAAGAGCAGGTGCTTGCCACTTCTGGAAATGATAGCGCCTGCTTATAATTTTCTGTGATTTGACTTTTTTGTTTGGGAACATTATTCTAATGGATTTTTTTGTAAAAGTGTAAACTATAGTGTAATTTGTTTCAGCTGCTAACTAATGACAATATACTAATTAGAGATTCCAGCAACCGTGCTCCAAGATGTGACTTGCAATCCCAATCTAAATGTGACTTACACATTTTTACTTTAAATGTTTATTTCTTTGTCACATGTAAAACTTTTTTTTTTTTTTCTTATGTAGATTTAAATTAATTCCAGAACAAAGGAAGTTATTTGTTTGAGGGAGCCAGGGAATACTGCAACCTTGATGCAGCCAACTGTGGAGAACAGAAAACCAATTAGCCCATATATTTAAACTCAGATGCAAGGCTGTAGAATGGAAAAATGAATGGATTGTTCAACTTGTTCTAACACTTCTTGCAGATGTAATGCTGAAAATTAGGGCTGAATATGCATCTTTTCCCTCTGAGTAAATTGGATGATCATTTGATTCCCCACTTTGTTTTGAGATGATGAATAAGTAGTGTTTTGGAGGCCCTATTAAGGCACAGAAACAAGAGGATAGTCTCTAGACAGTCAAAGAAATACTCTTTTCTAAGCTTTGGGAAGGAATATGAGAGTGAGCAAGTTTTACAGAGACCTTAATATCATTCAATAGGATTTTTCATTTATCCTAACAATGAGTAGAACAGTGGTCTTCAGATTAATGAATGCCATTGAGGTAGATGTGATATATAAAATTTTATCCAGAGCAACATAAGACATTTTAAATTATCTTTAAAATTTATAATTCACTTTAAATTCTCTAAGTAAGGACTCAGTTCATTAAATTTCATATTGTCAGGTCCTAAAATAAATAGCTCTGTAAATGTTTGAGTAGATGGCATCTCAACCAAAGTGCAAACTGAAACACATAATACATAAAGAAAAAAATGCATCTCGCAATTTGAATTTACAAGAACATAAAAGTTTTGAAGAAACAAACAGCAAGGCATCACATCAAGAAATAAAAAATCCAAATAAACAGCCAATAGGTGTGCATAAGCATCTTATTCTGTTCTGGTAAGAATGTAATCTATTTTTAGAATAAAATATTATAGAATAAATAGAATAAAATATGTTTAGAATACAATTTTTATGTTTCACTTTACAGTCTATCACTCCTTTGAGGATGCAGCCTTGCTTTTCCACTACTGCATCTCACCCAGATTATATTTAGGTAAGTGATCAATGCAAAGTTGGTTCCTACATTAATCTAATTCAGCATTTTGATACCAAATATATTTGTCTAGAAAAGAGTCTAGAAAAGAGTAATTATTTACAAAAGAAATGGTGCTTGTTTAGGGGTAAAACCACCTTTAATTGTCCATGCATCCTTAGAAGAGAAAAAAGGATAATCTGTGGGGTATCACAAAGATTGGATAAAACCAAAGGAAAGAAACTTCTCCAAGGTCCCCACTTAAATCCAGAGGGCAACCTTACTGTGTGGACATATTCCTGTGTTTTCACTCACATCATACTGCCCTCCTCTTTTATTGGCACACTACCATTCTGTTTATCTTCAAACTTAGGAAGAAGCTTTCTTTTAAAACCCGGAAGCATAAATCCCAGCTGTTATCTTTTTTTCCTCTCCCTCTCTCAGTCAATCCCCGCATTTTATTATCACAGTTGGACTAAGCACATCTCAGCAATTACACCACTTCCACAGGCAGTTCTCAGGCCACTTCAGCTGACACTTTGAAATATTAGCAGGGAAGTAATGCAGGTGCAGGCACTGGCAAATGTCCAGCAGCAAGTTAGCAACCAGGCCAGAATTTTAAAAGGGAGGTTGTATTATATGCTATTAACCGGCTGAAATTAGAGATGGAAATCCAATTCATTTTCTCTAGGAATCACTTCACCTCTGAAGCGCTACAGTTCACTCAAGTGAAGATCAACATATGCTGGGACTTTCACATAACATTTTTAACATCTTGTTGGAGAGAGACTGCTGATCATATGAGAGTTAAGGCTATAAAACATGAACTATAGCTCTTTTCATAGAAATACTTGGATAGAGGAAGAAAATTATAGCCTATATTGATTCTGAAGACACTGGGGATAGTGATGCAAGAAAAAAGGGCTCCTTCCAATAAATAAATATCTTATACATACAGTGCCTTCTGGCTACAGTGTTCCTGTAAGTTAAAAAAGAAAAATTACCATTGCAAGGGAACATGTAGATACAATATATTCCTCCTCCCCTTTTGTGTTTTTTTTTTTTTTTTCCATTCAGTGTCAGCAGTGTGTAGTGTATTACAGTAAAGATGGGCTGCTGCTGACAAACTGCAGCTTAAAACAATCAATGCTGTACCTGGCAAAACTGGGGTCTTTGAAAGCAAGCTCCCTGCGATTAGAAACATCTTGTATTTGTGCATGCCCATGTTTCAGCAGGCACAAGAGAGACTGGGACTAGCAGTGCCAAAACTACCTTGACATCAAGTAATTCTGAATAGGAGAAAAATGCTATGACCAATGTTCCCAAGGGTAAAGTTTTCAAAAGGAAATCACCAACACCACAAACTAAGTCTTACTTATCAAGGTTGCCTAAGTTAGTGCACATGCACAGATAAATCCATGACATATATCAGTAGTAAGCTGGATGAGAAAAATAGCTATTGACTGCTCCCTTAAAAAAAATCATACTTAGTTCTGACACTAAAACATTTTACTTGTTTGCCTGCGTTCTGTCCACTTTTTTTTTTTAATGTGTACACGGTGTTTCCTGTCTGAAACCCTTGACATTAAGAAGATGCTCTAAATGGCCTCATTGCTCATGAGTTCAGTTATCTAGATCAAAATGGTACAAAAATGTAAACCCAACCTCTATCTTACATTAGGCCTATTCAGTTTTTGTTGCTTTTTTAAAATTATTTTAATTTCTAGTTCAGCCATCTGCAGGATCTAAAGACTTATAACAAAGCTGTATGTAATTTATAAGCAACTCAGACTGTTTTTCATTTAACAGGCCAGTAAGAAATGAGCATTTCAGACTAACATCTAGCATTCCAAAAGCAGATGGAAAACAAGAGTTCTTGGTGCAGAAAGAGGTACAGAACCTGAACATTTGCTAGAAGGTCAAACTAGTAATTTATAACTTGTTATTCAAATAAACGTGTTTTTGTTTTGTTTTTTTACACAAATGGCAGCAGAATAAGAATATACACAGAATAAACCACATGCTGATATAAATGTATGTAACACTTTGAAAAAAATATTGCTGAGATCACAGCAGCCTGGGAAAGTCATCTCTGACCACTAACTCTCACACAGGGAGAGAACAGAAACATTGCAATACTTTATAATCATTACTGTCTTGGACTAGCAGACATTATAAGCATAATTCAGACTTTATTTTCATACTTTATTTTGATGCTGTTCACAGAATTTCTAGGTTGGAAAAGACCTCAAGATCATCGAGTCCAACCTCTGACCTAACAGTAACAGTCCCCACTAAGCCATATCCCTAAGCTCTACAAACCATATCCCTAAGCTCTTCGGTGTTGTAACCACCAAATAAAAAAAAATAATAAATAAAAAAAAAAAAAAAAAAAAAAAGGCACAGGTAAATAGGGAATGAATAAAACATATGACTTCCCATCTCCCGTGTGTCAGGACAGACTCTAGAATACCACAATTTCCTAATATTTATCCTGCTTCTCATCATTGCCTCATTATGCAAACTATTCATGATATACAACATATTTCCACAACCAGTAGGATAAAGGAGGTTGGCATGGACTTTTTTTTTCTTACTCCAAAACAACCTCACATTAATTTCCTTAACAAAGTCTCTTGGTGAAGTGTCACAGCCACTTCTACACCTAAGCATGATGCTTTGCTCTGGAGCTCTGCCAGCCTGAGCCAACGAGCTCCAGTGACAGTCCAGTTGATGCGAATGGCACACAGCACCAGCTGAAGTGAGATACTCCCTGCTGGGGAAGACCGGTAGTATTTTCAGGACCCAGGTACCACATTCAGAAAATGTAGATGGTTCACAACCTGCTTTAAAACTATTAGCACTCACAGGCACAGAAATGAAGTTTCCTCTTAAATAAATATTTTATCCTAGTCTTAATTTTTTTTCCTTGTACATAAAAGGCGAAATCTGCAAATATTTTGTCCCAAGCATCTTGCAAACCCTGATGAAAAGGTCCTGCTCACAAAACCAGCTAGCAGGACTGCACAGCAATGAGGTTTCTGCTTGTCCTGTAGCTTCCACATTTCTCAGTGCCCTCTCATTCCACTCTTCCCGCCCCCCTCCCCCCCCCACCCCCCAAAGTATTAACAACTCCTCTTTAAAAACACTGCCTTGTTGCCCGCACAGTTATATTCTTCTTGCTTAACACTCAGGGCAGTGATTCCCCCAGTCAGCCACACGGATGATTTGTGTATACAATGTCTAGAGTGACAAGGGTATTGCTGAAGGAGTAACATTTTGCTGATCTTCTTTAGGAATAAAGACTTTAGCCCAAAGAGCTTTCTGTTTGCACAGTCCCTCTCTTACAACAGAGAAACCTGAGATGTTTTCACCCTTTCCATAGGAATAATTTTGCTCAGGTTTTGACCAAAAAAATTCTGTCCACACTCATTTAATAGTTGTTAATTGTCATATTAAAGGTATACCTAAATAATAGTGGAATTCATGCTTAATTCCATGGTCTCGTCTGGGTGAATATTTTTAGAATAGTTCATATTAACTATTCTATTAGTTAGATATTAAGGCTGGGTTCACTGATCACTAAGATGATCATGACCTTTTTAATGCACTGCACCTACGTTTTGACTGCTTTTATGACATGGCAGGTAATCATTTAAATGACTCAGTACAATTTAAAATCATGAAGAGACTGAACAGAAATAACTCAAAATATTGCTAAAAAAAGAAGCTCAAACAGGGGAAACAATGATATATTTGTAGACATGTCAACTAAAATGTATAAGCTCAGGAAAACCAGGATTGTTTAAGATATTAGACATATAGATACTTGTTCAGATATTCATCACTGAAAAGTAATGCGGTTTAAAAGAGATTTGCTAGATGTGCTGCTAAACATTTGGACACTGGAACAGAAATGAAAGATTTTTGTAATAATAGTCTTGCTTTATGGTTTTTGAAAGAGTCCTTTTGTTTGTTTTGAGAGTGCTTTACTTTTTAGATAAAAATAGTACGGAAAAAAACTTTTCAGGAAACATTTGATCCAGTTTTAATTTTATTTACTTTAATCTCATATATCATGAGATTCTCATTTTCCTCATAAGAGTTAATGATCACTCATTTCAGTTTGCTAAAATAAGGAACCATCTTTGACATCAGCATTTTTTGCAGCCTGAACACACACCTTGTGATATAGAGATGGAGGTATACAACTATGCCTCACTTTTCAAACCCACAGACGCTGATTTAACCCTGCAATCCCACTTGACAGGTGCTGCACAGCTTAGCTAGTTTATATAGCTACAAAAATTGAAGTGACAAATTCATTTTTATCAAATAAAATCTAAAGAAAAGTCAGGGAAAACCCTTAAAAGTACACTAAATGCATAGAGGATTTGGATCAAAATATACAGCACAATAGATGAATAAATTCCTATTTTATAAACTGAATTCATATTCAGATAAAAATAAAACTGCAAAACTTTGAAATCTTTCAGAAACGCAAATAATGCTGTTCTTCTGTTTCTGAAATAATATATGCAACCTTAGCTTAAGAAGTAAAAAGATTCCCACAGACTTTAAACTTGTTTTGTCATGAATGTACCAATAATATGCAGATTCAGTGACCCAGAGTAAGCACTGCCATTTTCAATAGCTCTTTCTTCATCAACTTGAGTGCATTCAAACCTGCAAACTGATTTCTCTCGGCACACTGGAGAGAACTTCACAACCTTGCAGCTGCTACCTGGATGTCATTTGTTCAGACAATTTGAAAGATATTTGAAAGAAATTCACCTCATAATTGGAAATATTATTAAATATACACCATTTTTAATGTAACTAGTGGCCCATTACAAAAATACTTGGACTCACAGCATCTATTCAACATGCCTCTAACAACACAGGTGGCAAGGGATCTCTAATTGGAGACATTTGCTCACATTACGACCTCTTCATCAGTCCCAGGAGGGATTTGCTAAACTCGTGTTAACTAACCGAACACAAACCCTGATATTTAAACAAGTTAGCAGCAGTAAATCTTGTGTCCCACTGCTTCCCACTGCTAAGCGGAGCACAAAATTACTGAGCACCTGTCAGCTTCTCCACTGCAGCCAGCTGCTTGATACAGCAGTTACCTGAAGTACAGTTGAATTTTTTTTTATTGCTGCAATTATCTTAACTTCATATTCATGTGATGCAGCGAATGCTTAAAAAGCCCCACAGGTAATTTAAACATTCACATTGCTTTTCAGACCACTCAGACGGAGCATGGGTGGAGACACAAACTGTGTGTTCTGACATGAAGAACTTGACTGTACAGTGGTTCCCTTCACACACAAGCTGCCTGTACCTTTCCAGAGGATACAAGGAAATTTGGCATCAATATTAAAATTTCCCTTATTTTTTTAGTGCTTTTTTTACTGCTTTTTTTCCAATTGCTTTTCCTGTGTTTAAATATAAAGCAAATTTAGTATAACTGCAATTACAACTTTACTACACATACTGAAATGCATCATTCAGTTTATAAATGCTGTCACATCGCCCAAGTCACTTCTGGACATAGTTCTCCAATGCTGTTCGAGCAGACAGCTGGGGAGGATTGGGCTATTCCCCACAGCAAATCTGTAGCCACAGTGGAAGGGAATTCATAAAAAGCTGCCATACAGCCACTGTGAAAAACAACCAACAAACCTGTCTTTTTCATGTGCAGGAGCATATCTGCAACAGAGGCTCAGAAAATCTGTCATACAGGCTCAGTGGGGCTAATGGCACAATTTAACGTTGAACTTAAGATCTTGTTATTCATAAATATACATAATGATGACATCCCCTCTGTCCTCCCTCACCCTTACTATAAGCTTAAGGGATTGGAAAAAAAAAAAAAACACTGTACTGAGGTAAGCTCACAATGTTCTCTCCTCCCTTGAAAACTAAAACAGTTAAAAGAGACACTGTGAGAATCACAGCATCTAGGATAAACTAAAGAAATGGGTAGTACTTTGTCTCTAAGAGCATCTGAGCTATTTAGGAATTTTATATTTTCAGTTTTCTGGACCCATTATGTTAAACTAAAATAAAATGTGTGTTTTTTTTTTTTTTCTTCTTAATTTCTTCTCTGGCTGTTAAACCCAAACATCTCCTGAGCTAAATTCCACCAAACATAGCATGGAAATAATATTATAGAAATACCTGCTAAACACACTATATATTTTTATTTTTTTTATGGTAGGATTCTGAGGCAAAATGTCAGTATGTCGTAGAGCAGGATGTCATTGACTAAATTCTTATCATTTATCAAATTCCAACAAGCTGATCAGCCCTGGAAGGACAGAAGTGGCAAGTACATCCTCCAAACCACAAAATAGTATCTCTAATATATTAAAAATGTAAAAATCCCATGGACTGGACAGGATCCACAACAGCAAGTCTAAATATCATTAGTAAACAGTCTCGGTGTGGCTGATAGCAGAGCAGAATGACTTTTTTAGTGGATTTGCACCATTGTTATTCTGACGATTATTGAAATTCCTTCAGATACTTTTTGAGTATCAGGAAATGAAAACAGAACAAAAATCAAATTATTTTTGCTTTTGCAAAAACAGATTTTTTGGGGGAAAAGAAAAGAGACTCAGGCCTCATGGTTCACCTCTAAATTAACTGAGGGTCAAACTAGACCTCTAAGTCTGCTGGGGAATGTAATCTCATCAAAACATTTGAGAAATCACTTTCACAGGACAAGTTTTCCATTGTCTAACTTGCTTTTAACTTGTAATTTGCAGAAGAATGATGCCTATTGATCAACTGTAAATACAAGCCATCAGGGTACTACTTCTCAGTTGGACCAAACGCTTCAGGAATTGTAGTGTAGGATTGAGTGAGGTACCAGGGGAAACCCACTGACTATCTGAAGTGCTCCTGTGTTCACAACTGGTTTAAATCACTTTCCTGACTGATTGCATCTGATGGCAAGCAGTTGGGGGGTTTCTTTACATTGCTGTTTTTATTTAGTATGAAATGCTTCACCTTCTTTAGAGACAGACGGCTACTTCTTATCATGAATTGAAGTTAATTTTTGTGTGTAAAGGAAATAAGCCAAAAGGAAATAGAATCTTCTTGTATTTTATTTTTTCTTCAAATATGAAAAGAGATTTTTAGACAGGGATTTCCACAGAACATGAAAAAGTTTATTTAAAGTTCCTTCCTAATTCTCAGTACCACCATGTTTTATGAGACACCACTCCTCAAAAATGTGAATGACATCCTCAACAGTTCAGATAACCTGGTTATCTGAAATCCCTTGAGCGTTCATTATCATTACTCTGTAGGTTACATCAGGAGAAATATGCACAGAAAAACATATTTTGTTTATCCAAATAAGCCAACAGTTTGCTTCACTAAGTAAAAATGAGCTTTGGCTCTTGGCATTTCAAGCTTTAAGGATATCCAGCATGCTTACACAGCAGTTACTGAACACCTCATCTGTCCACACCACAGACTTGCAGACCTACAAATCCTTAATGTGGAAGCTTATCAAAATGATAAACACTGAGCTGGAGACAGTCTGGCACTTAATGTCTGAATAATACAGATGATACTTTTGTTTAGTAGAAAATCTACATCCAGAGTGGCATTTCTGAAGCTGTTCCTGGTACTTGTTCTGCATTTTGCAAAACAGCTTTGAAAGACAAAGCTAATCAGTATTTTTGTCCTAATCTAGTCTTCAGATTAAGGACAAAATTAGGACAAACTGTGACCTAACCTTTTCTCTGAAGTCATTTCAATCACACAGTAGCTGAAGTTTAATCCTACAACATTTTTGCACATTCAGCCTTGTTGCAGAAGGATTGCAAAGAAATTTCACCATGGTTGAATCAAGGAGTGAAGATGTGGGTTTTTTTGTTTGTTTGTTTTTGTTGTTTTTTTGTTTTTGACTCTGTAAATTAAACAGAAGGGGTTTTTTTGTTTGTTTTTTGTTGTTTGTTTTTTGTTTGTTTGTTTGTTTTTGAGGGATATAAGTTAAGTTCTTAAGGAAAGGGGGAAAAAGTTTTAAAAGAAAAGAACCTTCCTTGCAATGCAATGCTGGCTTTTACATTGCTAGCATATATTTTTTATTTTGAAAATTTTGTAAAAAAAAAAAAAAAAAAAAAAAAACACTTTCAAGACATTTCAAAATAATGAAATGTTAGCCTAAACTATGCCCACATCGATTTTCCCTTACAAAAATATTTATTATGTTTCTATGAAGTCCTCCCCTCCAGCATAACCTCCCGACAAAACCTTTTAATTGTTGTCTGGACATTTCTACTATCTCAAGCTGTGAGTCTAACCTCTGGAAGACCAAACAAGTCTTTTCATCTTCCTTTGTAGTTTACCATGCATGTTTCTTTCTGATCTCCAAGGACAGCAAAATTGCAGTTCTTATAAGATAAATACTTTCCCGAAAGTCTTTTTACAAAGGTTTCTTTCCTTCACTGCTGTTCACAGTCAGCATGCTTAGAGCAAGGCTCAAATGACTTCAGCTGAAGTCTGTGCTTGTTGTGACTTCTGAATGATGGGGAACTTCCAAGAAGAAAAGAAACAGTGTTTACCTATGATTACCAGACACTGGTATTTGGAAAAAAATAATGCACATATTCCCTGACGCTTAGAATAGAAAATAGCAATGCACATCTGTAGAGAAGTGGCAACTGTTGGCAAATAACAACTTTCCAAATGATGCTACACTTGTGAAATATTGTTCTTATTCTGTACCATTTACTTTTAGAGCTTGCAGGTAAAAAAAAATGCCAAAAAAAAAAAAAAGTAATTTTGCACACTGAAGATAGAAGTTTCAGGGTTCAGTAAACCCACTCTATCAGTTAGCAACAATTGCACATTTCAGAAAACACTGATTTTTTCATTTGCTTTTCATCCAAACTTCAAAGCAATTACACATTTGTAACCCACAATCTGGTGGGTATTTGAGGACCTGGAGACCAAGCATTTGGGACTGCAGGAAATCCTCCCAACAGATGGGGAGGCCTTTCTTGGCCACCCTCAGCACTGTCAGCGATCCCCCCGGGAGGGTCTCTGTAAGTCAGCTGCAGTTGCAGGCCACACGGAGATGCTCTTCTGCAGGGAAGCCTTTTATAGAAGCAGAATATAGGCAGTTGGCCATAATAGAGAAAAAACATTTCAAGAGGTAATGCACAGCACTTAAAATGCCATCTCTTGGTCCATGAATGTACTAGAAACACTCATCACTAGCCCCAGCACTTTCAAATTCTATCTTCCAAAAAACTTCTGAAAAAACGAGAGTTACTGTATTTCTTTCCTTCCCCAGAAACTCGCCACTCAAAGACATTACCTCTACTTTATTTTACCACCACTTGTTTACCTGTGAATTGTTCAAATTATTTAATATGTTAATACCACAGTCCCGTTAATGCAAAGAGCACATGCGTCCTTACGTATGCACAGTATACATCAACAAACCACATTCAGCCGGGATACTTGATTGGTGAGAAGTATCTCTTGGTTAATTCCTTTGGATAAAGCACATTGTTCTCAAAACGCTGTGCCAACAAAGCGTCAGCACCACTTGCATGGGTAGCACAATGCTTTATATATCTATTCTATTTAATTAAGAGATAAGGAGTCACTACAAAGCATAAAAACAGGCTGCCCAGGGAAGTGGTGGAGTCACCATCCCTGGAAGTTTTCAAAAGATTTTTAGATGTAGCGCTTAGGGATATGGTTTAGTGGGGACTGTTAGCGTTAGGTCAGAGGTTGGACTCAATGATCTTGAGGTCTCTTCCAACCTAGAAATTCTGTGATTCTGTGATAAACGCCCTTAACATGAATAGATATACATGTAAGTTCATAAAAATACCCTTCTGTATGCTCAGGTTTTTCGAAACTTTTCTTTCCATTAGAAAACCACACTTTAAAACAAGCCTGTAGAAGTCACTTGCATGTAAAACAGGCAGTTACCTGCAAAGTACTGCTAAAGACATATGCACATGGGGATGCAAAGCATACAGCATAATTGTTATGGATTTGCTTTTTTTTTTTTTTTTTTTTTACAGTAATGAAATGGTTGTTCTTCTTACCATAAAAATATAATGTACTTAGGTATTTCTGAAAGTATTATACAAATAAGAAAGCTTCATTTCACCTCATGCTTGGAAACAGACAAAAAGTTTTATACATCAGGGCTTTCTTTTCCCAGTTACAACCACCTGCCAGATAACCCTATAACCTTCAATGTTTTCTATTAAACAAAATATAACTATGATTGAAAGTAGTCTGGAAATTCCTTTACTGTGTTTCTCAGAAAGTCTACAGCACTCTGCAGGCTTTTTTTTTTTTTTTTTTTTTTAAATGAAAACTACAGAAAACTAAGTAGTTGTGTTTCTATTGTCTTTTTGCATTTTGTCCCTTCCATTCCTTTCTATTACTAAGCTTTCCAGTTGAGAAGCCCAATTAGAGTTTTTTGTTTTTTGTGTTTTTTTTTTTTTTAAAAAAAAGCTATGTTAACATACCATACCAGCTTGCTCTTGTTTACTCAGAAAAAAAAAAAAAAAAAAAAGATAAAAGAGAGAAACACACAACTTGATTCCTTTTGTGACCTTTTTCCATTTTTCCGAAGCAAAAAGGGCAATGGAGGAGGTGCCAGTCCTAGTGTACTATAAACACAAATCCATAGTGTTCTTGATATGCTACCCTAAACTACTGCCATTTACTGAAATATTACTCATACATTGACAGTACATTAACAACTGAATGACTGAATGCACTCCAGAAATGGATGGCATTACAGCTGACCCAGCAGTCAGGTCAGGTATTGCTGTAGATAAGCAGAAAGACCCAAGACTTCCAGTGTATGGAAGCATCCTGCAATTACAGGCTTTCCACGTTCTAAGTAGACCGCGCATATTTGAGGAGCAAATCCTCAGAATGACAATGGATATTTTGTCTTTGAATCTCTTCAAAAAGAGTCAAGTCCTAAACTTACATGGTTAACAAGCAACCACTAAAATTTGAGCTAGATCCACTAGCTTCAGTAAAGCTTGAACAGCTTACACAAGTAATATATTCAAACCAGACTCAGCACTAGCCTGAAAGATTTTCTTTTGAATACTGGGGATAAGACTAGGCCATTAAACCTCCTATCCAGCTCTATTCCCAGTATTTGATTACTTAATAAAAGTGAAATGTGCAGAACAGAGCCATGCTAAAGAGCTGCAATAATAACTATTGCTTATAAATTCATCCAATAGATTTAAACTAACAGCAGCTTTTGGTTTTATGAGCAATCCCTTTCTGTTCAGTTCTGTGATTTAAAGGACAAAGGAAGACTTAGAGTTTCTTTCTTCCAGCTTCTGTTGATCATCTAAGAATGCTCTCTTTCCCGAAACACAGCAAAGAATAACAGCTAAATGACTGCACTTTGGTCTTTTCAGAACCTTCAACAGCAAAGCACTTTGCTCCAGGAAACGCAGATGATCTGTGCTCTTTCACATTTTCTTTTTTGTTAGTGTAAATATAGGAAAGGAATAGTATTTCAATACTTATCAAGAGAAGGAGAAGATGGATGGCTGTGAGGTGTAATGTGATCAGGCAATAACAACAAAAATATTTTATAACAGCAGCTTTTATCTATCTTGGTTAAATTAGTAGTTGGACATAGAGATTAAACTGTACTTGTATTCACATATCAGCAGATTCTGCCTGCTAACACTTCTTATATTAAAACTACTACTCAAATACGAACCGATTTTGTAAGCACACAAAGAAACAAATGCTATTAAGGGAAGGGAAAGCATAAAAACATCTTAGTGCTTAACATAGGAACAGCACTCATTCAATTTACCTAAACATTATACACATTAAATAAATTGGTTCTCAAATTCAAATAAAAAGAACAAAAAAAAAAAAAAAAAAAAAAAAAAAAAAGACTTTTTTTCCACAGTGAAGTTATTTATCTAAAGCAGTATTTTTTCCTCTCTAGATTAGCAGAGCACTAGACTGTGGCATGTCCTCAACAGGTACCTCTCTCACACACCAACCCTCTTCTCCTCCCAATTGTTATCCTCAGAATTATCTGCTGTCCTAGCACTAGACAATACACTATTCTTCTTTGGCTGCTTTAATTCCATGAGGACCTGGTTTCACATTGTGCTGTGGGGTGGACTAATTACATCTGCCCACATCTCCTAACCCACCTCTTCAGGCCGGTGTGCAGTGTCCTATCCAAAGTGTGGTTCCTAACTCTATCCTCAAAACACACTTCCTTGCTGTTGCTTACATTTGAGTCAGATAATACCAAATGCAGACATAGTTTGAGGGAAAGAAAACCAAGTATCTGTGGTCATTCATCAACTCTGTCATTTACGTTCTGACTCATTTCCAGTAAGTCATCTCACCTACATGGCAAGGTGTACCACATGCCATTAAGTGAATTCATACAGAGCATTCTGGATTCTTGGAAGAAAAGACCCTAAAGCAATATTGTTATTGCACATGTAATTTATGACTCAAATATACCTGGGAAGGGAAAAATATAAATAAAATTTCAGAGCTTTTTTTAGATGTGCTCACAAAACTTAACTATTTGGACCTCTATTATGATCTATAATAGAAAGCAAGTACGTGACTGTATTCTGCTTCATAACAGAAGAGAAGATGAAATGACCTTCAACAACTGCAGCTCAAATAAATAAATAGAAATTCAGGCAGGCCCACTGATTTATCTTCCTCAACTTTGAAGAAGAATGTAAGTAAAAATCTTACAAAATACAGAGAGGCTTCACAGGGAACACTGTAAAAATATTTTGTTTTAGGGTGGAGAAGGATAGCTTCTATATTTTTCTGAAAGTCTGTAGGAATTTGCTGTTGCCTTAGAACTGGACAAAAGGCTTACAGGCCAGCCTGACAACTGAAGAACTTCCATTAGGCAAATGAGGACAATGATTTAATGGTTATTTGAAATGTATTTTAATGTGAGAAAAAAAGTGTACTTTTCTTTAAGCCTGGAAGGTATACAGAGAAGGTTTTATGGCGCCCTCGATACAAGTCCTTCTGATGCCATCTAGAACTTCTGCTGCCATAGATGTGTATTGACCATAAGTTTTTACTTAAATTTTATGATTTTTTTTTTTTAATAAATTTTACTAGCTTTTGTTTCTTGAGTCATGATGCCCATGCAGGTGAATGGTTTTTGTGCGTCACTTTTGATCTTAAGACTGAAAAAGAGAAGGCAGACTGCATATGGAAGAAAGAGCTGCGGTCTGTGCTCTCGCAGCACTCCCTGCAGGTGTCCCCCTTTCCTTAGGGGAGGGGTAACAGGAGTCACAAGAACACCACATGGCTGCTGAAGGCACGAGGCAACAGCACACAAAATGGCCACGCTGGGTCACATGGCCGTGCCGGGTGTGTGCGCCTCCATTTTGAATTTTCAGCTCATGGTCTGAGCCGGGAGCTCACTGCTGGGCTCAGTGGGAGCGGTTGGAGTAAAGAGAGCCGAGGCTGTACACAGTTTGTAGCAGCTCAGAGAGCGTCAGCTCCGTGCCTGTGCACCTGTTACAGAAAACAGGCATCCCAATTTGAGTGCCCATGGGGCATGGCATCCAAACTGGCACTGTTGCAGTCTGGGACATTTCCCTGAGAAACAGCCCAAGGGCTTAGCACATGCTATAGTCCTAAACTGAAATAAATAGTAATAAAAACAAAACACAAGGGAATATTGAAGAAAACAGGGAGAATGGCAGCCTTGAGCTAGCAAAAGCAAGAGAGATAAGGGATGAGGAGGAAGACAGCTGAAGAAAGATTCCAGGCTGACTCATGTTAACCATTTCCTCACTAATTGTCATTAACATACTTTAAAAAAAAAAAAAAAAAAGCATATGGAAATTTGGCATTTGGTGTCCCAGCCCACTAGCCCACTGGAATGGGTATGCTTAATGGAGATCAGTTAGGCAGGCTAAAACAGCAATCGAAAATAGCCATGTGGATGGTTTCACAAGTTGGCTGTGTATAAATAACATGGATTCAAGTCAGAGGTGTGCTTCCTTTGTGAAAGATCACCAAGCACCTGATTCTGCAAAATTACATAATTGTTTAATTGAATGATTTTCATGTGTATTTCAACTGTGTGCGCCAGGCACTCCAGGCACGAACCCACAGATAATAGTATGGCCATGTAATTTTGAAAATCAGGCACCAGGAACATTAACTGGTGTTGGGGGCTCTCCTGTGCATTGTGGACAGGCACCGCATCCAAAGTCCTGGCTGTATGTCACACTGTCAAGAAACATAAAGAAACATAAATGAATACAGTCTACCACAGACAGCATTCTCTCTGGTATTTCAGGCTTTGAAAGCCACAATAACATTCTCAACTTGGGCCTTCCAAATTTCAGTAGCGACAACATTCAAAGCATCCCAACAAACCATACTATGGTATAGCTTCTCCCTCATAAGAAACAAGAGCTCTAATTGGAATTAAAGTGGGGATCACTGCAAAAAGCATTCACCTACTAGAAACATATATTCATTATTCTAAAGTAGGCCACACCAATTTTCAATGTACAAGGCAACTCTGTAACATGTAAGTCTCATGCAAAAATCTGGAAGGAGCAAGTTCAAATCCAGATATTCAAATCAAGCTGCAAGTGAATTCTGCTTTTAGCTAGCAGTTCTGGCTAATACAGCAGGATTTTTAACCCATGTGGCAGAGGATAAAAATTGAAAATAAGTGATAGAATAAAGCAGTTATCCCAGTTATGCACCTGTAAAAGAAATATTCACATTTGCTGCAATTTGTCTTCAGTGCAAACTAAGTTAAGCTCATATTCACCACAAGAGCAATAAGAAAAGAGAGAAAGAAACCGTTCATACGTTTTGGCATTAAACTTCTAAAATCAACTAGATGCTGTTGCTCAGCCTTGGGTTATATCTTTTCTTCCTGCATGCAGAGATATGAGTAAGAGCTGTGTGCTTCTCAGTGATTTGCTTCTCCACCTTTATGCTTTCATGGTCGCAGACTGAACTATTACTCTATTTAAATTCTCATCTATTCTTTCCCTGTAGCCAGAAGCATTCAATTAGCTGATCTGCAATTCTGAACATGCACACAACACCCCTCATTTCTTTCTAAGCATATGCCCCTAGCAGTTCAGCTATTTTATGTGTTTTTAGGGTTCATCTAGATACAGACCCATCAGGGAATCCTAACAGCAGCTACGATTTGATTTTTCTCTTAAATACTGTTTGCTTTTTGTAAAATAGCCATCCAGGGAACATTTTGTGGGAATAAACTAATCTTTAGTTTGATAATATTTAATTAAACATTTTAGAAACAAACCCAACATCAAGAAGCCTTCTTTTTAAACACTGTATACCATACAAAACAATGTTGTAGTATTTAAAAATTGCATTTTTAATTAATGCTAATTTTTCTGTCCTCTCAGGGTGGGAACTGCTCTTACTGTAGCTTTACCTACTGTAAGTTCAGTCATTTCAATGGCAATTTTCCCAATATAATGGCACAGCAAAAACTGAATGAGGTATGTGATATTTGACAGCTGTATGAAGCTTCTTAATTGGGTATTTCCTTAAAGCAATATGACATGCATTCATAGGAGCTCATCAGAGTATTCATTGAATAAACTATTCAAGCAATACTAATATAGAGGATATAGTTGGGATTTAGCTGCTTCTTCCATACTTAGCAAGTCCTAACACTCATTGAACCTTATTTGACAAAGGAAAATAATAAGGAAAAAACTGGTGTGTATTAGTTAGACTTGCCTAGGGGAACAAAGTAAGCATAGCCTCTGCACGCAGAAGCAACTCCAGCTGAGACAAAGTACAAACAACATTTTGTACAATACAGTTGTGCAAGATCATCTGAATTACTGTCTACAGTTCTGATCAACCTTATCATTAAAGGATATATTTGTGTAGAATCAAAGCAAAACCTTTAGGGAGCATGTTACTGCTGTAATAGGTTAATATATGTAGTGGGTTTATGTGGCAAGGTTTTGGCAGTGGGGGGGGGGGGGCATAGGGGTAATAATAATTAAAAAGTATCTAAAAAGTCAATAGATAAATTTTCTGATTAAGTTTCACATACAGTATGGGTTTACGATGTTCGTCTTTAATTCGTCCCACATAGGATAATTTGAGTCTCTGTATTTTATTCCTTAATTCTACAGTGCCTATTAATTTCCAAACAGTGAATAGTTCTACTGTGTCTCAAACTCACACCAATTGCTTTTGCCATAGCTGTAGTACTTCTAGAGCTACAAAAAAACTCAAGCTGGACTTTACAGAAAGCTACATAGAGGAGGAATTGCCTTTTTGTTTCAATCTGTTGGACATTAGGATCCTGGAGAAAAACTGAGTTGTTGTTTTTTTTTCTTTAATATATAAACCTTACACAAATAGATTTTCCAAGTCATTATTTCACCTTGCTGTAACAGTTGTCCTGCCAGAAACAAATGTCTAAAGTCACGCTACTTGTATTATTGAAGTACATAATGGAAAGACAGGAAACAGCAAAGTTAAGGTATTCATTTCCAAAACTCTGAAATGGCTTTTGGTTCAATTTTGTTTGGGCCTGACAGTTTTTCTCTCTTCCACTAAACTATCAAGGAGGATGAGCTTGGTGCTACAAATTGAGTCTTTCAGGGAAGCACCACTTTACAGATGCTTTTTAGATTGTAGTAGCTCTGACAGTGCCTTTAATTTCAAAAGAGCTCTGAGGTTTTCTAAGGTCTACACAAACAAATCCAGAAAAGGAATACACAGCTACATAACAATGGTACAAATTGATTATAGATGGAACGTACAGCAGAAAGAAGGATCAGGAGATCCAAGTAGCCAACTTAAGAATGATGCCACAGCCGTAGCACAGATGTGGTGCAACACCAGATGTTAAGCCGGCCCACGACTACACATAAAAGCTGCTTAAGCTCTTAATCTGTCTTGACTCCAAAACAATCATCTTGCAAATTCATTTAAAGCTAGTTACCTGTATTTACTTGAACTGGTCTATGTATAACGAGGCCTTCAAACACAAGGATCAATTAAAGAGCGCCAGACTATTGGCAGTTTCAAAGCAACAAAGGTGTAATGTGGAAACAACCCTTGGAATTACCCTCAGAAGAGAATATTAAACTAATGGAACCAGTGGGCTTATTGGATTAAAAAAAAAAAAAAAAAAAAAAAAAAAAACTTAATAGCAAAGCAGGACGAACAGTCATGAAATGTTAACCCACAATCATCAAGTGCAGCATCACACACACTAATGCTATGGGCAAGATAGCTCCTGGAAAGAAAAGCATGCACAAAGACACCAATATAAAAGCTGCTTCTAACTGGTGCCTCAGTACCTATGCAGGACAAGTCCTGTCACTAGCTAAAATCCATCTGGAGAGGAGTATAAGTGCATGTCCTGTCTCAAGCCTGCAGCATTTGGCTCAACAGCACAAGGTAGTCATCAGTGCCACAAAGCATTAGGGTGTAAAATAACTTGTATGTTAATCTCACACCATTTTCTCCTTGACTTATTTCTCAGCTCGGTTAAAGCTCTCCAGGTGTTAAAGGTCTGTTAAAGATCTCAGGATGACATTTAGGGGACATGTCAAGTTAGTTCACTTCATCTTCGCTGTGGGCTCCAAAGCACATTTCTTCAAGTGGAGCCAGTCAAAATAATTCCCTCTTTAAAATAAGAAGTTTTAATCAGAATGATATCAAACATACATATAAGGTAGAGGAATGTTAACTGCGATGTCCCAGGTTGGTTTGCTATGCTGCACTTGGAAAAAAGGTTTTCACTGTGATTAGACTTTTTTGCCCCCTATAAAAACTTATATATTAAAATAGGCTTTTTGTTTGGTTGGTGGTTTTTATTTTTTTAATTTTGTTTTATTTATTACATTATGGCACATAGGTCTGATTCTATCCCCAACTGATACTACCTTGCTTTTCCAGGGGTGTCCCAAAATACAAGTTAATTTGAGGCTGTCATAAACAGGGCACTGCACACTCCTGCAACCAGACCGGACTGTATGAAAGAAGCATTCTCTGCCTTGCCTACTGCAAATCTGGAACAGGGATTGGACAAAAATCCTACTTTTCCTTCAGCCTCAAAGTAAACTGCAAAGTAATCTGCCTGCAAAGGACAGATTTAGAGAACGCATGGTCTGTAATCCTGGTGATTTTAAGGAAAATAAGTAACACTCACATTGAGTTCAACAGACGCAGAATACAATATTCTGAAAAATGAGCAGCCTTGTGCTATAATAATTACTGTGCACTCTAAAGTGCTTAAAGTTTCTCAGTGATTACTGATGGTATGTTTCAAAAGCTCCTCTTAGCTCTTCTTCCACAAATGCAATAGGCAAAATAAGCCTTGTCTGGATATTTCAATAAGCTTGTTCCCAGTAAGTGAAGACTGCAAAATATATCACAGTTAACATAAATTCCTCATAGGGCAAGCATTAGATACTACTACTCAGCTCCAAAAAGAAACAATTGATTTGTTTTAGCCAGGGATGGTGCCACAAAATCCATTAGCACCCTGGGGAGCAGGAGATGAAATTCAGGCCTCCGCTCAATGCCCAAATCGCAGGCTGCACACTCCAGCTCTCACTGTGTTTTCTGAAGACTCTTGAGCTTGTTCTTCACCACATTCATGCAGGACCCCCATGGGCAGGACGGGGCACCCCACTGAGCTGTGTGCACCCCTCTGGAGGTTGGTGCACACAGCCCTCATGGCCTTCAATTCCACATCTAGTTGGTCTCAAATTAAAGGTTGAGTGTTCCTCAAATATACATGTTCAGATTACATCAATCTGCCTCATTTAGAGTTCATTCAGGCCCAGGACGGACTGACTGGACTTTCCAGGTAAATACCCTGACGCATGAGAACTACAAGAGTCATTGGCTTGCTTAGAGAGCCACTCAAAAACTTTTTAATTAAGACTGCAATCTTCTCTGCAGCACAAGGCCAAGCCTAAGATTTATAGTCTCTTGTCATGTTGCTCAAAGTCACCATCTCATTTTTATCTGTATTGCTGGTATCTATCTTTGCCTACAAATGAAAGGTTAAAGTTTCAGGCATATTTCTGGGCACTTGTCAAAATTCATTTTATGGAAAAGTGAAGCATTCACAGGGTTTCTCCTCTAGTAACCACTGCACTGAACAGAACTGAGTAAATTATGTGGTGATTTCCTGTTCACATTCCCAGGAGACAACAGCACAAAAGTGGAGTGTTAAAAACAAGACTTTCAGCCCAGATTCTACTCTAGATCCCACAGTGTGCGAGGTCTTCAAGTCTGAGAGCTCTGGGGGAGCAGAACCATTCTTCAAAATGTTTTAATTGTGGAAACTTCATTCAGCGGCATCTGAATCTGTGGAGCAGCAGCACCAGACAGACTTGGTTTACATCAGCCTGTGGGTATTGGAACATGTTGGTTCCCCTCAGCTCCTGCCTCCCTCACCAGCAGGCAGGCGATGCTGACCCTACAGAATACACTGCACGGTGGTTCAGCCAGCTTGCAATGGAACTAGCGTTTCTGCAATTTTTGACACTTCTTTTAAGCTAGGAAAAGTAATATTTCACTCAGAGAAGATACTGGACAATAAGAATGAAAATCAATAGAGGTACTCTGAAGTCCAGGCAAGTGCAAGGGGAACTGGGAATACTCAGCACACCGTAGTATAAACCCCTTCATCTTTTATCATATAAAATGAGTCCAAGAAACATGGCATCATTTGGACTTGAAATAAGCTTAGCAAGATACCTAGACCACACAGCTGATAGTTAAGTTTTTTCAAATACTCTTCCACAATCACATTTTATCTTTCCTCTGAGGCTAGGGCTTCACATCAAGTTAAACAGCATCCATCTTGCTTTCTCTCCAAGCAAATACTCTCTCCACAGTCCTCCCTGCCTGTGGTTATCAACCTTTTTCCTTATCCTGACCTCAGTAAAACATTTTCTCTTAAATACAACCATTCACCTACTTATTCAGCTCAAAGATGTTCCTCTCTCCATGCAGTGTACAAACTAGCTGTCTGAAGGCTGGAGGGAAAGGGAAAAGTGGATGGCTTAACAGACAGAGGTGAGAGTGCTTAAACTGCCAAACCAGCCACTCCTCTAGGAGGGTCAGGAATGCATTGCAATAAGTTGCCATAGGAAGAATTAGACATAGTCAGCACATAATGTCATAATGTGTGATGGATGATCTGATAGGTGTGTATCATACACTTGCTGTACTACAATAAAAAGGAGATGTCTATTTGAAATGCAATGTCAAGATTTCCATAAAGACAATAAGCGCTTTGAAAGACTCAATATTGCACTTGCATAATCTGAAACGTAGCTATAAAAATGCATTCACTCAAGACCAATCCTTTTTCAGCATTAGATGTGTTTTGTTTTGTTTTTCCAGAAATATAGCATGACGAGCTACATGAGCACTACAGTATATTCTCCAAGAGCGTCTGTACTCTAAAATGATCCTGTAGCAATACCAGCAAGAACAGCTGCTGCATTTTCACCCCCAAGGTGGGTGGATTTTAGTGCACAACATGAACATCTCAAAGGAGTGCGTACCTATATGTTCCATCTGTTACATGCCGCAGAAATGAGATACAAAATGAAGTCTTTGACTATGCCCTGCCCCAGGATGAGTGAGAAAATAAGTGCAAGCTGTGCTTCAAACCTATTCCTTTTCCCCACTTTTGTCTAGTCCTGACTTCTAATATGTTGTAACATTGTCAGCTTTTTAACAAGAGCTCCAACTCATCTGAACTTCTCTTCCCCCAGAAGGTATAGCTTATACACATCTAATATCTTTTAGACACTGTAAAAACAGCATTTTCATTGTTGTCTTTTGTTTTGTTTTTAAAGTTGACAACTAAGTGGAAAAAGAAAAGGTATTAAAATAAAATCCTCATTTCGTATATTTTCCACCCAACTCCTTCAACTTTCACTTTTTTTTTTTAATGTAACTAATAAAAGACTAAAATATGTTCCCTATTGGCATGAGTTTACTGGTTCAGGGATTTAGTAGCCAAAGTCTGAACTTGAACTGTTTAACACTGTACCAGTTCTATATTTCTCATTCCAGTGATGTTCTTTGAGGACTAAGCCCAGGCACTTCCCTGATGAGTCATGCTATGGCAAACAAACACACGAAACACCACTCTCAAATTAGCTCAGAACAACATCCCTGTACCACAGCAGCTCAGGGCTGTGCTAACTGCTCCTCTGATCACACAGAACTAGTGCATCTCCAGTATGGGGGCTCGCTTTAGCAAGTAGGTATGTCTTAACATACTACTGCATAAGCATTGCTTAGGCTAGGAATCAGGCAAATGCTAGAAATACTTGTAAATTAAACAAGATCACTCATATGTCAAACATTCATCATTAAAAAAAAAAAAAAATAACACATTTGGGGAGGTAGGGGAGTCTGGACTGCCCGCTGAGCGGACTCCTTCTACCACAGCATTTTGAAGGCAGTAAGGTGAGCAAGTGCTTTCCTAATTGAAGGACATAAGGCCTTACTCTGATGTCTCTGAAGTCAGATGATTTGCTGATTAATTCAGGGTCAGTAGGATCCAGCTTATAATAAGATCAACTGCTACAGAAAGTGGAAAATGGAGAGAAATTAAAGACTAGCTCCCAGCCAGGAAAACCAAGCAGACAAAATGCAGCCCACTTGTGCAACACAGCACAGAGAATATATTACCCAGGGTACAGAATGACATAAAACTGTACAACCACGCTAACAGCGCTTAGTATCAGCAAAACTGTTTCTTGTTAAAGGTGCTCACATCCTGCAAGCTTTATGTGAAGATCACATTATGTTTACTTCCATATTTATCTATATTTATCTGTTACAGCAGCATGTGTAGGCCTTGGCCCAGATACGGCCTCCTTTGTGCAGCACGAACATGCGCCCTTGCTGCTGCTGTAACCCAGTGGAAGAGCTCTCTGAGAGAAAATCAGTGAACATGGTGATGTAGAATACCCTCTCAGGGTACAGTTTTTGTCTGTCAGTATTTACAGAGGAACATTAGCACCTAGAATCAGTGGTTTTATGGCTCAGTAGTTCAGCAGCAACACAAGCCAGCCCTGAGCAGTGAAACAGCAGCCTGCCCTGTGCAAACAATTTACATAAAACAGTCAAAGAACCGCCCTAGTTGCAAAATTTAGGGGTCGGGGGGAGGGGGTTGGTTGGAGGTTTCCCTTTAGCCAGCACCTGGGGCAGGCTGAGTGTGCAGAAGACAGCCCGTGGCTCCCTAGCTTCATGTCTGTGTCTGATCCAACACCCACTGCAATAAATAACTTGTGGTTGCTGGGTTGGGTCTTCTGCCAAACATCAAAATCAAATGCTAATGAATTCAAGCCCTACTGGGGATATACCACCATTATAATTCAATATATACCAAAGCAATGCTGTGCTGTAAAAAAAAAAAAAAAAAAAAAAAAAAGGCAAATATATATTTAAGGTTTATTTTCCTGAACCAAAAATTATTTGAGATAAAAGGCTACCCTGCAGAAATGCTGCTATATTTGCTAGCATTCAGTAGAACATGTACACATTTCAATAAAACTTTTCTATCTTTAATTTTAATGTGTGCTCTAAAAATTTTATAGCAAATTCAGTAAAGCAGCTTCCACTATATTCTGCTGAAGTTTTCAATAAGGAAAGGACATTGTAATCAAAGACATTTTCATTACATCTTTTCTATCATCAGTACACTTCAAAATGCCAAATGCAATTATTAAGAAATGCTTATACATTGCTGTACTGTAAATACAGTGCCCTTCAGGGATAGCAAATAATAATACCACAGTTAAAATTTCGATTTTATTATCCGAATCAGTGTTGATAACTGATACCCAACATCAACCATTGTATACTTTTGAAATCTTTTACAGGTGAGATGCGGGAACAATATAAATAAATTTTAAAAGTGTATCTCCAGAAAACAGTTTATTTTCAAATACAATCTTTTTCTAATCATAATGAAAATTTTGCATCCTTCACAATGTCAGATTGCAATGTGCATTGAAGAAGTTTCTACTTTGCAGAAGGATTAAACTTGTTAACAGTGAATATGAAGAAAGTCTTTGTTCACTCTGTGCAGTTGAAGAAAATCAATCCTATGTGGGTATTATTTTATAGCTCAATTATCTCATGCAATTAAAATTAATAGCTTTAAAGTGGAAAAATCCTTTCGCTCCTATAAAAACCCTGCAAGGCCACAAAAGGGCATGCATGAGACCTGCCAAGTCCTTTATAAAACATTTCAAAGAAAAATTTATGTAATCCTTCACAGTGTAGGAATAGATGGGGTGAGCATTGACGCCACCTATTGTAGCCAATAAACTGAATATTTGACATGCATCACAAAGATATCCAGTGCTTCACTCTTTTCCTCCAAATTCCCAGTCAGATGCGCAGCTTTACTGGTAAAAGCTTCCACTCAGTACCAAACCAGACAAAAGATTGAGAGACTGAAATCTATATAAATCCTTTTTCATTATTAATTCCTTGATTTATACATATTGTAGAGATAAGTATTTTTTTTTGTTTGTTTGTTTTTGTTTTTTTTTTAAGATACAGGAATTTTATAGAAAACTGCTGTGAATAGTTATTTCCTCAACTCTCTCTAGCTAGCATTAAGGGAGACCATTGTATTTTTCCAACATCTGTTTACAGGTATCTCTTGTAACAGGCAGTGAAAATTTCTGTTCCTTCCCCTACCCCCCAAAAGATTAAGTTTTACATAATATGCCTGGTGAACCTGCTATTATCAAATCATGAGAATATCAACATAGTAAGGTAGCATAGTAAAATAAAAACACAAATCCATATTTAAACAGCAGGAATCTTCAACTAACATTTAATACTTGACCTACCATGTTGAGCATTTATTGGCTGTGAAAGCTGAAAGAAATAGATTAGTCCTCACCATCAAAGACATGAATAAAAACTCAGTAAGCCTAATGCATTTTTCTTCTGAAAAGAAAGCTAACCAAGTGTATATTCAAATAAATTATAGTGATGGGTATTTAAAGACTGTTAAAATACAAGTTATTAAAGCACTAGGCATCTTTTAAAGGTAGTCTTAGATAAAGCATGATAAACATTACTGGAACAGGCCATGCTTGAAATCAAAGCCTGAATAAGTAATTTGCTTTGGACTCAAAGTAATAGATAATACTAACTTTATGCTAAAGAATAAAAATATCATAATTTAAAATGGGTTTGTAATTGTGGATTATAAATATAGCCAGAATGCCCAACCTTTAGATTATTCTATCTCTAAAATTGTCATCATTAAATTTCTGAAAGCAAGTACAAGATACCAGTTCTCACCAACTTTCCTTCACTTCTATTCTCTGCCAAATATTGCCACAGCAAGCCTTGAATCAGTAATGTTTGTAGCTTTTCACTCAGTGATTATCACATCAGTTTCCACTCAGCCATTTTCTAGAGTTTCTCTGTCATTTGTTCTGGGACACGTAAAAAAGGGTTTTGGAACCTTTCCACTCCCACTAGGGAACAATTTCATATCTCATAGGTGCTATTTTTTCTTGTATTGCACCAATTCCTATGTATAACTACAGTTAAGATAATTTCGGTATGATAATACCCAAGCAGGTATTTTCCTCTTTTAACATGACCAAGGAAGCATTTCCACTGGAAACTCAGCATACAGAAAGAAAAAAAATAATGCTCTAGCAGAAAGATAACCAAGACATTCCAATGGCATTGTGTAACAATTACATCCAAAATTAATAGGAAAAAAAAAAAATAGCAGAACTAAGAGAGCACTCTTAAAGGACTGGTTGAAAGAAGAATATTTCTAGAATATTGAGCAAACTTCCTGTCCTCAGAGAAGCATTTGGAAATTTGGAAAAACTGTTCTCTACACATCAAATTCATTCCAACTAAAGGTCTGACAAACCTGAGGGAAAGTTTAATTTGGCCGTCTGAAATAGTCACTGAAATGGTGTACTTAGCACATACCTGTAACATGTATTACAATGTGTGAACACGTAGGCAATTATCAAATTTGTTGTACTCTAGACCTCCCTTACTATTTCCCTACATAGCTGTGGTAAAACAGACTGCTGATTAAACATATACCTAAATTTTTGAAATAAATCTGTATCCAAATTTTGCGTGCTTAGCTTTCACAAATAGCACTTGAACATCTTATAGAAATGCTGTAGATAATGGTTAACTTCTTCAGAGTTTTGACATGAATCTTTACTTATTAGAAATACTTCTATTCTTGCAGCAATGGGAAAAAAAAAAAAAAAAAACGAAAAAAAAAAACACCCTCCCCCATCAGCCATATCACCCCCTTTTTTAAGCAATATTACCAAGTAATAACATGAGAAAGTAGCATTAAGTACAATGAGCACTAATCAATCCCAATCTGTTCCTAACTACAATTAATTAGATTGCCGTGTGCCATATAAATGGATTTTTTTTAAATTAGATGTTTCATTTATTGATTGTTTAGACACATCAATACAAACTGCAAGGGATCCTTTCCCTAATAATGGAGTTAAGCAGGCAAAACATTAAGCAAGTTGCCAATTAGCTGATTAGGCATCTGATTCTTCTCCCTTAAAGATAGGCACAAACTCTTACTTATATTGGTGACTGTAGAATAAACACATCACAATACAGCTGTACTTTTTAAAATTTGTACACAATTCTCTAGTGCCCTATGTATTTTGCCAGCAATGAATAAGAACAGATGCCATCTATGGAGAAGCTATTTGAAATTTAAGAATAAAGTTTTCACTCCCTTCATCCAAATGCCCGGAATGAGGGAAAGAAGTGTCCTCCCACTGCCTTTCTCCTGCCACCCTGTCCAATGCTAGTTCCCAGTCACTGAGCGTGTTTGTTCACCAATTTCTGTGAGGTGACAATATTTTTGGTATCTTTATTTACGTGTTCTTTCAATACACTTCAAAAAGTGCTTTGAAAGCCCTCAACAATTTTAAGTATGGCAAATAAGCAGTTACATAAAATGTAAAATTCATACTAACAGATTAAACAGCAAACCAACAATCTGTAGCACAGCTGTCTAAAACCTGGTACAAAACTTGACCTCATAGTCACTTTCTTAAAGGCTAGAAAAAAAAGGAAGAAGATAACGCAAACTCTGAAGTCTGGTGCAACTGAATCATAAGAGACTATGCTAGAAATCAGTTCCCACGACCTAGAAAATAATGAGCAGCCAACAAAGGTGGATAAATCTCACATGGAGAGGGACATAGAAACCACTTACCACAGACTAAGAGCAAACATAACTTTCTCCCACAAAGCAGGTGCTCAGTAACTGCCTGCACATGACTTCATTTATACCCTCTTAAAGGTCATTACTGAAACCCAGCTCAGAGGTGGTAACTGCTTCACAGGCCTCCCCAGATGATGGTAAAAGGCAGCATCAGGCCTTGTGGTGGCAAACACAGGTGCTGGTTGCAGATTGGCATCCAAAACAAATGTGGAGAAATGGAGGAAGGTCACTTTTTGCCCCAAGATCACAAGATAATCCAGGAAAATTTAGGCCCCCCCCCAGAATCATAGGGAAAAGCCACCTTTATAACTCCACTGCTATCTCAAACACATTGTTGTCTAAACTTTTTATGTAATCATAGTAAGCTCATCTATCTCTACTGAACTTCCATTAATTGGGGAAAAAAAATAAAAAAAAAATAAAAAAAAATAAAAACAGTATTTAAAATAAATGGTAAAAAGAAGGATTTTAGCTACCAGAGTTATCACAGCTCGATTTTTATTTTGGATCTTGAGTTAAATCATTATACATTTTTATCATTATTTGAAGAAAAGCATAAACCATGAAACTAAGTATACATCATTCACCGAGTACAAACCCCAACGAAAATAGTAAAAACTCATCATTAGCACCTTTTATTTTTCTGCTTCTTTGGCAGTTTTTCTGTTATACCTTGGTGAAATTAAGGTAGAGAATTTCTCAAGTTTTAGATAATTTCATCATATGCACAGATGCCACATGTCTTTAAAGAATCTGCCTGTACCCTATGGCATTGCATTATCACCGCTGTTGGTGTAATTTTAGAGCGCGCACACTAATATGGAAGGAAAAGGAGGTTGGAAGAGTAAAATAGTGCAGAACACAAGAAGGAATTCTGTATGGTGGTTCTGTGGCCCAGGCTGAATCTTTTGCCTGTTCATGTATATTTTAAAGTAGCAATTCTATTATTGGAACCAAGATTTCATTTTAAATCCACCTTGGGCAGTTGGATTATTAGGTTAGAGTATATCAAAGAGCACTATCTGCCAGCCACTGCTCAGAAAGGTCAGTTTTACAAGGAAACATTTCAAGATCCTTTCTGAAATACATAAGAAGGAAACATTTAAAACAAAAAGGAAAGAAAAATGGAGAAATGTTTGATTAAAAAAAAAAATAAAACCAACAGAAACACAGAATTGATGGGTTATAAATAGAGCTTCATGATCATGTAGTTTGTGCTTTAGCTGTATACAAAGTCATGGTGAGTCTTACTTACCATGTTCTTTTCTCATGTAATATTTTTCATATTTCCATTTTTCAGTGCATGTTGATTGGATGTCTTTGGTATAAAACTGTAAAGGAGAGAAGTGAAACCGTTAATTAAAAAATAAAATTAAAAAAAAAAAATCAGGAACTGCTTCATAAATATGATGCAATTTTAAAACATGGAAAGATAAAATTTTGCCCTACAAACCTGATAGAAGCACTAGAAGAAAATTATATTGATCATGCAGCTTGATGGCTTGATCCTCAGCCACTTCCTATCTTTGCATGCGTATTTATCAGTCACCATCTGAGCGCACATATTTGCAGGATATGGAATCAGTTCCCTCCAGCTTCATTGCATGTAACAGCTCTGGGTCTTTACCACCAAAAGTCAGAACATACTCTGGGCTCGAACATACTCACTTTCTTCTGCAAGTTGAATTTAAAGGGTAGGAAAGAGTGAGGCAAGAGATGAGAGCCAGGAGAAGTTGTCTGAAAATTATCATCAGTGCAATCTTTGTATCTAGAACAGGTCTGGAAAGCTCCAGGTGATCAAAAGGGACCCCTCTGGAGACTTTAACAGTGACATTTTAAGGGAACCATGATGGTAAAATTTTCAGCCATTTCTGTAAGATGACAGGTGTTCAAAGGAAAGGCTGGAAGTTCAGAGTAGTTATACTCTCAGCTGGAACTCCCCTGGTTAATCTCAGGCATCCTGTGCCTCAAGTGAGGCTGCTGTCTGCTGTCATATATCTACTCAGAGATGAGAGAGTTCTGAACACACTTGTAGCTGCAAATGCACATTTTAACTTACTGCCCTCAGTAGCCTCCACTTTCAAGCATCAGTCATGAAAGATCCAAACTAGGGACACGAAGTCCAGCAACAGTATTGCATTCATGCTTTAAAGCACTCATAAGATGTTTCTCTGCCACACTAAACAGAACAGAACTGGGAGCAAGAGTTTCCTAAATCAGGAGAGAATAATCATGACAATTAAGATGTATTTAAGCCTTTGTGCTGGCTGATCTTGCTGCTGGCAATCTGAACAACAAAAGCGCATTTCTAAAGGCAACTTACTTGAGGGAGCCAGTGTTTGGATCAAAGGACAGTTAATTCTCTATAATTTGGACTTCTAATATCTCCTTAATCATACTTACAAAGAGCTCAGCAACATCTGAGAGTACAATTCACACATGCAAACCATCATAGGACATGTGAAAATGATTCTAACACAACAAGATGCAAAAGTTGGGTTCTTAAAAAGTTTCACAATAATCTAATTTTTAATTCAGTTATCAGTAATCTATTCAGTTGCTTGCAAAACATTCATCTGTATTATAAACTAACAGCAAAGGTCTAAGAAAAGAAAAGAAAAGAAAAGAAAAGAAAAAAGAAAAGAAGAAAAGAAAAGAAAAGAAATGAAAAGAAAAAAGAAAAGAAAAGAAAAGAAAAGAAAAGAAAAGAAAAGAAAAGAAAAGAAAAGAAAAGAAAAGAAAAGAAAAGAAAAGAAAAGAAAAGAAGGCAAAAAATCAAAATGCAATGAAAAAGAAATAAAAATAAGTATATTTGGATACTTCTCTAACCACCCAGTTAAACATGATGATTGGATGACAGAACACCCTGGATCTAAGATGAAGTAGATATTCTTTTAATTTTCAAAGCCTGCAGGACAGGTCTGTTACTGCTAATGAAAGGCCAACTGATTTCAGCAGAAAGGTTAGATTTCAATTAATTATCCCTGTTGAATGTCTGAACCTTGTCCAGCTACAAGCCTTGATAGAAATAGATCAAATAATAAAATATTGCCTGGATTATTAATGATTTTCCATCAGTGATGACTGCAGTACAAAACCAGAATAGTAGCTGAAGCTTTCATCGTGCTGTACTAGTTCTAATCAAGTTCTTCTCTTGTTTTTGCTGTTTTATTTCTAAAGTGATCACACCGTGTGTGATTAGGAATGAGGTTCTTAGGGACTGAATTACCATTTACGCATCAGAATGTTCAATCACCTTTGCAGAAGACCTCAGGAGACAGCTGATCCCTTTCGAAATGTGAGACAGAAGTGTCAAGAAGCTTCCATTTTGAATAGCCAGGATGTTCATGGTGCCATCAAGAAGGAGGCCTGACATGAAAGACAGAGCACGCTCAGGCTGTTGAACTGGAAAGAAGGCTAGAAGTATGATGGTAGTTGCCATTTCTTTTTCTAAATATACAAAGGTCCATGAAAAAGAATGGAAGTAATCCGTTTCATCACATTCAGTGTGACTAGGGGAAGGAATTTAAATGGCAGAAAATTAGGTCAGATATTACAAAACACATTTCTAATAAAAGCAGTGCACCGCTTGAATAGAGTAAATTAGAAACAAAGAACTGAGGAATGATTGATCCTGCCTGGACAAGAGAAAAAGACCCGGTGTTCTCTCCCTTTCTCATGAAGCTTCACATCCTCTGATGAAAATCATAACTCATTGCTGTTATTACTCTGTTATTACACTGTGGATGCTCAGTGAATTTTTATTTAGTCAAAATTTTTAATGAGGAAAGAATACTCCTGCCCTCCCCTTCCCCCCCCCCCCCCCCTCCCCATATGCTGTGTTATAGAATTTGACATTTATCACATTCAAATCTGTTTTGTACAATGATAGACAATTCAGTGACAATGGAGGCATTATATCACCACTTGCCATCTGACTGAATTTGACGTACCTAAGGATTAATTCTTGCATAGCAGAATGGGTTGTGTGAGAGGGTTTTTTTGCTTTTCTTTATATCGTATGTTTGGCTCCACATTAAAATCACGTCAATTGTTTGGGAAGGATTCTTGTTTAAGGTGGTACATGACTTAATAATGACTAGGTGTAGGAAAAGGAAAATTTAACTGAAATCTTTAAATTAAAAAAAAAAAAAAAAAAAAAGTCCAAAAACTTCTGCTAATGGAAAGCACCTGGTGACAGACAATAGACTTACCTGTTTGGATAACTAAGCATGGGCCAAAAATGCCTGATACCTGATTCTCAACCAAATCCAGCTTTCACAATAAATCAGTCTGAGTTCTCACTAAAGTTGAAAATCAATTTACAGCAACACAATGAACCTGAACAACTCTGGCAAACTGTCATTCCTAAGCTAACACACTATTCAGCCTGCATTAACCATCCTGAGACATTTACCCTTGAAAAATATTCGATATTTTCTTAACTTTGGTTGGGTGACCAGAGAAGTTAGCTAGTCACGTCAACTCTACGTGACACAATATATATTTCATGCAACTATGGCATGCCTTAGTGACTTTTGCTTGTTATATTTGACAGATGGTTATTAAGGCAAATTTATGAAAGATATCGATGGGCAAAGAAAAATCCAGAAACAGCTTCTATATTTTAGGATACAACTGTCACAATAAATTCTAAACAAGCAACAGGGGAAAGAGTGATTGCGCTGAACGACAGGGAGAGTGAGACAAACTGGGGTAGGAAAAAGTAGCTGTAGCATTGCTGGTGCCAGCATCAAAATCAAATGACTAGATTTTTCTACTAATAGCCTTGTGGCTTTGCTCAAAAGACATGCTCATAGTTTAGAGGAGTTGGCATTTGACATTTTTCCCTTGTAATAAGTAATTTGTGTAATAAAGCTGTGAGGAAATTGAACTTGTCAGCATGTTAAATGCATTTGTCTCCAGGAATATAATAAACTACACATGTGGAATTGATAGGATTGGAAACTGAAATTCCCTGTGATTTAAAATCTAATTTGTCATTAATTTTTTTTAATCCACTCAGATGCTCAAGTTTTACCAGTTAACTATGCATAATAATTTCATTTTAAATTTAAATGAAATAGAGGGCATAACTAGGCATTGAAAATAAACATTACCCAAGGCAGATAGACTGGTAGAAAAAGTATTTAAATCAGTGCATTCTAGCTTTTCAGTAACAATACCAAATGTTATATTGTAAGAGGACGTAGTTGAAAAATGATAAGACTATGGCATAAAAATAGTATTTATGTGTGCGTGTATGTGTAGAACATACATGCTCTACATTTAAATAGTAAGGCCAGACTCCTGCAAGTTACAGTCTACACTTAGAACATATATTGTAGAACATGTATTAATTTAAAATAGCTACATGGAGCAGCATGGGGTTTTTTGCTTTGGGGTTTTGATTCTTCTCTTGCCTTACCAGCTTGTGCTTACCTTGAAAAATACAACAGAAGGAAAAAAAAAAATAGATTTATGAGCTGTTAAACAAAGTAGATTTCTGTTATGACCTTAACTGACAACGAGTAAATTACTCTGCAGTTTACAAGCAGCGATTATATTGTTTCTCAGAGTGAACTAAAAGGCAAAGAGGAGAAAGCTATAAGATATTATAAAATTGACATTTTTCCATGGTGGTTTAAGGGTTTATACTGAACTCTTTAATCAATTTTGGCACCGTATGTCACATCTTTAGGTGGAAAAGACTTTCAATTTACTAAAACAACTTGCTTTTCTTAATCTATTATTTTTACATGCTGCTTTGCAGTCTGTTTACCTGAGTGTGTTACAGAAAATGGAAGACCATATTTTCTTTTGCCCAGTTTACAATGTAGCTCAACTAAATGTATGAGAGAAATGCAATAGATATGAGTATCAATATATATGTATATACCACTGCATGCCTAATGTGAACTATCAACCTAACGTGAACTTTTAAAGGTAAAAACATTTTCTAAATGAAGGTCATACTCTGACGATGTGATCTTAAAGACTCTACAATTGTAGATTCAATGTTAAGAATAAATAGACATCTACCTAAGAATTGAAGCTGCAACAAGAAATACCTGAAGTCAGACTTTTACCTTCCTCAATCTTAATTAAGATTTATTTTTTTCCCCAGAGCATCTTATTTTTATAGACATATTTTATTATTTTCTTTGAAGGCCAAAAGGCAACACAAGCTAGCATAAGCCTGTAAAGGCCTAAGTTTAATTACTGACCTTGCCACAGATATTTTTTGAATGTGGCTATGTCTCTTCATTTTAGTGTCTATTTTCAACCTGTGAATTGATATGATGACATGTAGCACTTCCTGTGATCATCCTGGCATTTCATGTTAACAAACGCCATAATGTGAAGTGATTTAGGCCAAACTGGATACTTTTAATTCTCTGTTCTTACGGAAGATTAAAATTTGCAGGTTTTAATATTTCATACTGAAAGACTCAAGTTGTAACACATTAAGAATTGCTCAGGGATGTGACAAGTGAGAGCATTTGCAGTTTGTGAATCTTCCCATATCAAACATGACACAGGCTTATGCACACTTTGTTGTCTTTGGGAACATTTTCCAAATGGGAGGCAGGGTGTGGAGAGGAAGAGTACTCGGGTTGTTTCCAGGGGTAGAAGGGGAGTCTTGAATTATGCAAAAAGTAGATGGGGAGTTTTTCAAGGCAAACATTTAATTTGGGCTCTGGGTTCTCTCTAACACACTGTCCAAGGCCTGCTCCCAGCCACTATGTCCGTATATCCCTCCCCTCTATTTTTTTCCCTCAGCATTTCATGTTGTTCCAAGTTATAGTGCTCCCTCCGTTTCCCTCATTTACTCACTAGTACTGCTGTCCCTGCAAATACATGTCATGCACAATATAAAGCTCAAAGAGGACATTTATTTCTATGGCAGTAACATTTCCTTTCATAAATATCTTGCCAGCTTATAACGTACTGTGTTGTCCTCTCCTCTCTTCTCTTGCTCCCCTGGGGAGCAATTTTCTTTAAAATCTATGCTAGAAATTGTCAACAAAATATACGTATAATTGATATACGAAAGGTGACTTTGCTTGCATTATTCCACTACCATAGCAAATAAGAATCAAAAAGAAACTCACATGCTTGTGTATAGAAGTGCTTATTCAGCTGCCCATAATGAACCATTTCTCATTGTTTGATATGAACAGGAAATTACATATTTTGAGATCCTATTAGATGTTAACATCCAGTAAAAATCTTCAATATTTTTTTTTTTCTGCTCTGCCTATCTACTTCCCTGATTTAAGAGGAATGCTCCTTAAAATTTCGTTTTGGTAATTAGTTTTGTTTGTTTGTTTGTTTGTTTTCACAAGGACAGATATGTGTAAGTACACATATAAGGAGCTACTACCACCAGTGAAAGCACTTTTTTTTTTTTTTTTCCTAACCTCCACCCTTGGCAAAGTGTTGTAGAGTTAAAATTTCAAAATTTGTAACTATTTACAATTTGCAAAAACAACTATACATCACCTTACAGGGAACCCACAAGCTTTGTGGAAGTTAGATTTATTACAGACTAGTGCTGCAACACACTGAATATTTTCAGGTCTCTAGTGTAATATGATTCATGTCACTCTCCAAATGATTCCTAGTGCTGGAGACAAATAAACTTTCAAATGCAAGCGTTAATTCATGAACTTCTGCTATAACCTTGTATACAGTCAAACCTGCCCCTACTGGGACAGTAAGAAGCAGAACATGGTTTTTGCAGCAGGACTTCAGAACTCCTGATGATGGCCCTAGGAAATGCAGCTGGGGACCAACAACTCCATCCAATAGAAGGGTGACAACCATTGTACCGTCAGGGACATACGTGGGTGATTTTCTTTCCTGACAAAATACATTTCTGCATCTCTGTGCTCAATGTTCATCTCAAAGCCGGTGAATGGAAACGCAGCTTGTGTGTCAGTTACAAGTAAAGATATAAAAAACCACTACTATACCACGGGCTACACTGTGTGACAGATTATTCTACAATTATCTACGATGAGATGCTTAGTTCATTAACAAAAAATCCCTAAAGCATGCAGAGAAGATTAACGGTAACAATTTGCACAGGTAAGCCTCAACATAACAAATACAGTCTTCTATAAACCAGCCACAAAAATGCTCAGTTAATAGTAATATTAATAGCAATATTAATATTTTACTTAATAGTAAAATGCGTGCAGGACTTCATGTAAAACAATCAAATTAAAAATGACCCAAACCTCTTCCCTCATGTTAATCAGATTATTCTGGAAGGTATAATTTAGAAGAATTTTGCCACTTTGCTTTAAAAAAAAAAAAAATCTTCTGATAGACAACTTAAAACTATTAAACTAAGGTTTGCCTAAGTTTTTTTTTAAGTTTTTGTGTACTACTTAATCGAAATTCTTTATTTTTCCCCTAATTATGCCTTTTATTTTGTTGAATAATAAAAACCTTAATCACAGTATCTGTATTCCATTTTAGCTTTATTGTTTGGGATTTTATTTTAAATTTGTAAATGAATAACATGCAATTAAAAGTGACAGATTGACAGCACTATAAATTCTTGTTCACCCATTAAAAAAATACAACTGCAAGCAAGTGAATGCTTCACCACAAAATGACATCAAAGTACTTTAATCTCACTTAGAATATTGACAATAAGAATATAATTGAAATTAATGTACTTTTTAGCCCTACTAAAACTGTGAGTATTGCATGCATGAAGATGCTTCTATAGTATGTTCTTTCATGCATGACAAATTGGCTGCACATGCTTTAGTGGCACGGAACAGATTTGAGTCGCTGAGCTAGAGATGAATCTATCATGGTTTCTTGCAGGGAGAAAAGATTTTCCCCTCATTTCCTTCACTTTTAAGATGGAAGTTTGGAATATTCATCTTTACTCACCAGGTAAAATTATATGGTATTTTAAATGAGACTGATGAAGAAATAATCAAAGCCCATGTGTGGATGAAAGTTAAATTTTAGATGCTGGTTAACAAAATTCAAATAAGAAGAGAATCACAAAATAAAATTGTTTGCCTACAAGACATTATTGCAATGCAGCAATGAACTGCAGCCCACTCATATTACCCTCTTTTCTAATGCTGACAAAGTGACAGTGTGAAAATGTGAGCAAGAAATGCCCTGTTCATGAATGTCCTCTGTCAGCCTGTGTTTATTGGCTGAAACAATTTTATTTTTTTTCTGTGAGGTAGTTTTTTTCTGCATAATAATGTGACTGTTCTCATCTGAAAATCTTTGCTTCACTAATTTCAAATGAACAAAGAAACAAAAAACTTTGGGTTTAAACAAGCAAGAATATAGATAGCCAAAGTGCAGCTGAGAGAGAGTTGTAAGCCATGTTCAATTTTTACCAAAATATTAAAATTCCCACTGGATTAGAAAAAAAAAAAAAAAAAAAAAAGAGAGACAGATAAAAGAGGCAGACAATTTCACGATTATGTTAAAATGTCAATGGAATTATATTTACCCATATGAGTTTATGATTTATCAATGTGGTTGTCATCTATCTGAAACTCTACTTTGTAAACACTGGTGACATTTACACTACTTCATAGGATCACAGAAGGATTAATTAAAAATATGCATCAAAGGGGCCTACACCTAAAGGAGGCCTACAGAAAAGCTGGGGAGGTACTCTTTGTCAGGGAGTGGAGTGAAGACAAGGAGTAATGGTTTTAAACTTAAAAAAAAAAAAAAAAAAAAAAAAAGATAATTCTCATTGTTTGAGAAAAAAAAAATAATTCTTTACTATGAGGGTGGAGAGGCACTGGAGCAGGTTGCCCAGAGATGTTGCGGATGCCCCAATCCTGGCAGTGTTCAAGACCAGGCTGGTTGGGGCTTTGAGCAACCTGATGTAGTGGGAGGTGTCCCTGCCCATGGTGGGGGGTTGGAATTAGAAGATCTTTAAGTTCCCTTCCAATCCAAATCATTCTAAGATTTTGTGATCAAATATAAGCTTACTAAGTGATCCAAAATTCATTTTTGAGGCCAAAGACTTGTCTTTTTCAAACGTGAAACTTTAGTTTGCATTTCCAGAGCTTCATCCTTATATAAGTATTTATATGGTCCAATCCTTGGTTGTTTTTATTTAACACAAGTTATTTTACAGAGTTGTGAATTGGAAACCCAAATAGCAAACTTCTAGACAAACACAAACATTCTGCATAAATTCAGCCCAGATTTTCACATCTGAAACATGATATAGCTTGCTATGGAAACATTCAATAAAAACAACAGCGTATGCTACTGTACTTTCAGAAACTTTCTAGACACCTGTTGGAACAAGGTAAAAAATATCTGGGTGAATTTTGTTTTTTTTAGACCATGATAGAGAAGTAGGAATTGTGGCATATTTGGGACATATGTCCTGACCATGATTTCACAGACCTGTTAGTACCTCCAAGTTATATCTCCTTCATGTATCAGGGCCAACAGTGATGTAAAGGAGCATAGCAAACTGATCCTTGGTATCAATAATTCCCATCAAGATTGGGAAGAAAATGAGAATCTCCCTGGGAAAAAAAAAAAAGGGGGGGGGGGGGGGGGAGGGGTATTTAGGCTTGTCTAATATAAAACATTCACTGTGCAGTACATACATGGTAAAAAACATGCTAGGACCTAAACCTCCTTGATTTGATAAGGCCAAAGTGACTGTTTTATCTACCACTAGTTAACAAGTCCACATAACCTTCTAGCAATCACAGGAGGCTCATTACAGCAAAAGAACAACAACAGATGTACCAAGAATTAATATTTAAGTAAAGCATCCCAGAAAAGCTGCATTTCTTAGTTGTTAGGTCTATTATGTCAATAATAGAAAAGTCTAGCTTAAGAACTTGTTTTCAGTATAAATGGGATGAAGTCTTCACAGCTGAAGAGTAAAATGGTCTCATAGAAAAATGGATTGTGACAGCCAACATATCTGAAACCCACACAGTTGTCATTTAGAGTCACTCAAAGTTCATTTAATTTCCTTCAGCAGTTCTTTTTCCTGCCACACTCCCACCCCTCTGGCCATCTATTCCTATCTCCTTTATACATTTCCTTACTTTTTTTTTTTTTTTTTTTTTTTTTTAACTACTTCAGCAGATGTTTGTTTTAGACATTTCTTACAGCTGTCATGTATCAAAGACAGTTTGGCAGCTGTTTTAGGATCAGTGCATAAACTTTTCCCACTACTGATAGGAAGTGGTGCCGAATGCCTAGTGGAACTGACACCACATGGATATTTCTCTTTGCCACTGATACCACCTTAATATATCTTTATTTAATGACAGCCACACATAGGTATTGTGAGTTGCCTTTCTTTTTCTTGGCACCCGTTCTGAGCCACCCCAAAGATATTCTTTGATATGAGGTGACAAGGAGTCCTTTGTTACACACAAAGATAAACTGTCCTGAAACCGTTCCTTAAGGCCTGGTAGGGCTTGTGTCAATCACTTGTTTCACAGCTTGCTGCTCTTGTCCAGCTGAGTGAAATCTCCTCTACCTGTTTTGTACTTGAATTTACAGAAGATACCATGTACCCATGTGAAATGATATCTTAGAGAAATATTATATGTAATACTAAAAGAGACAAATTTTGCAAAAGAAAAAGCTGCAACAGTCTGGAGCAATGACTGAAAATAGCATAGTAGCATTAATACATAGTGCCATAATTCAAAACATTGCTTTAGTAGACAGGAGTGGGAACTTAAAGCACATTATGCTCTTTAAGAATGAAGTTTTAAATTTACCTTTAAGAATGTGTAATTTTAAAAATATTCATGCCAAATAATGTTTACTTTATACCAGGAATTCCCCTTTAAACTGTTTTATAGGTTCCACAGCAATTCTGGCAGTCTTCCAGAAAAAACTTTCAGAATAGCTTTGGCATGGACATCTTTAGAAGCTGCCCAACTGGCAGAAAAGCACATATTAGCACAAGACTCAGATAAAAGATGATCTGAAATGAGGACAAGACTAACAGCAATGCATATAGGCTGTTTTCCTACACTGGCAAGACAAACAGTTGCTAAATAACATTAAAAAAAAAAAAAGGCAACCCAGCCAAAAATGCCAATTCTGCTTTTTCTACCCTTAAATGAAGAAAAATTTAGGACACAGAATGACATTTGTAAATGCTCCAGGATCAGCAAAAAAAAAAAAAAAAAATTTATACACAAATACAGCCTTTCACTTCTCTCCATTTCTGCTAGATGTGACCAACTTGATAATCCTGGCACAGCTCAACAGCTCAAGATACAGCAGCTCAATGCTATGAGCAAGCACACCCAGTGCAATAGCACGGCTGTGGGAAGCACTGAAATGGGACAGATAAAAATGCAGAGTATTTGACATACCAGATTCATTTGCAGAGAAAGTAACTGCTATTCAAAAAGCCACAGCAATAGATAACCTCTGATATCTAGTCTGCCCTTTGGCAATAAGGTGGTTTGTGACAGCCAATTACTACCTTTTCCAAAATTTGCCTTTTTAGTTGCATGTGAAATATAAGATCTCAGCTTTTACAAAAAATAAAAAATAAAAATAAAAAATCTAATGAGAATTTTGGGTTCTTATATCCTTAAAAACAAATACAAATAAAAATGAAGAAGTTATGCATTATTTTAACCATCCTGCATGATACCCAAGGAAAATTCTGATACCTGATATTGTCCTGTTATCACAAAGGCACAGGCTGCTAGCATCACTTATGAAATTACGTATTTTACTGTAAGTCACCCCTTTGAGTCAGTCAGTCTTTAGTCCGATCTTTTGCTGTACCTAAAATACATAAGTAGTAAATAGTTGTAAAAGCTATATAATGCATTAGAGCATATTGAGACAATATGAAAGAAGCTATTTTTTCTATCCTGTGGCAGTACACAAATTTTAAGACTAAACCCAGCAAGCAGAATCTACTAAATTTCAAAGGAAGAAGCTACGTTAGCAATCACTATGTGTAATTCCTAAACGAACTTCTGTTTCTTCGTTGTATTTTTTGTTTGTTTGTTTGTTTGTTTTGTTTTGTTTTTCATTTCTATAGTGAACTGTCCTGCCATACAGCACCTGGGAATTCTCTCCAGCAGAATTCTTTTATGAATGTGAAAAATTCATTACAGCTCACATACCTACCTACAGACACAACTTTCACACTTGGGATTCAATACTTTCAGATCGCTTCTCATTGATTAAAATGTTTTACACTAAGGTTACATATAAACTTATTTCTTAGTATGAGATGTCAATATCATCATAGTTGAAGAATGATTGAGCTGAATGAAATGGTATACTTCAAGAAAGGTATTCTGTTGTTGGCTAAATCGGCAGTCAGTATCTAGCAAGAACAGCACAGGGAAAAGTTCCTTCCTAATTAATGATTTTTTTTGAAAATCTGTGATAAGCAATCTTATGAAGGTTGCTAGAAAATCACATTGTTATCAGTAAGGGTTGCATCTGTCAGCTATCTCTACAGCCTCTTATATCAATTCTTCTCAAGAAGGCCACTAGCAGGAACTTCAACAATATGAAATGTTCCAACAAGATTCAACAAAAAGGAAAATGGATTCATGCTGTTATATTAAGCCATACTTTTCCTGCAATATCAAGCAAATCAGAACCTAACCAGAGTCATCCAAGAGTTTACCTAAATAAATAAATAAGATTTTATAAGATTTTGCGCTTTACCTTTAAAAGCTATAATCAAATATTTAAACAAACGATAGCCTAATATTTAAACTATAAATCATATTCAATAATTGGAGAAAGCAATTGCCCTTGTAGTACCCCAGTAGAACAAAAGTTCTTTATTTCCAGGGAAGAACAAAAAGGAGAGAAGGAAAAAAGAAAAAAAAAAATCTTGGGAATATTTAAGTTCACGCTGGTGTGGACAGATACATATGTTAAGAACTTCAGACCCTGATTCCAGAGTTTAACATGGTGCATTCACCTCTGCACAGTAGTGGCTTTTATCATACACCTGTATTCTCCCAAAGGTATGCAAAAGAAAAACTCTCTCAATGCTTATATTTCCTCTTAGAAAAATTGAACATTTTTTGGCTATGACTGAAGACACTAATAAAGAGTAACTTCTAATGTCACCTAATAAATATCCTATAAACAGCCAGATCTCTCACTCATGCATTAAATATTTTATAGTCCCTACTGTCTATAAAATAAATTTGAGGGCAATAAAATTAAGCAAATGGAAAAAAAAAAAAAAAAATCTTAAGATGGTTTATCAACAAGATGAATTTCATATTAGAAAAAGCCATCAGTTTATTTTAACAAAAAACAGGCAGTTGTAATTAAATCCAGCCATTTGAACTGACAGAGCAATGATTCTTCTAACATTAGATGTCTGTTGCATGTTTGCTATTCCCACTTTTAATGCATAACTGATTCTCTAAGATGGAGAATCCAGGAGGGGTAGGACGTCATTCACTGGCACTTTTTGTTGGATTTTTCTGGCAGAAATGAGATGAACACAGAGACTTTAAATTTACATAGAAATTAAGAAGAAAATGTGAATTCAACAATAATTGATGTTGCTAGTCACGTATTTTATGGAAGGAACATAATAATCTATAATTATAGCAGAATTCAGGAAAACTCATCCAGATCCAAACCTACTGTTTAAAACCAATCTGCCGTTGTCCAGCAGGTCTCTGAAGTTATGTTACCCGTGTTTTCCATCCACCTGCCATCATTCTCTTCAGGCTAAAGATATACAAGGCATAAAATAAAAGGCTGGGAGTTGGGGGAATATGAAGTGGATATTTCTATATATATTAGCGAAAGAGGAAAAAAGAGTAGTAGTTTTGAATTACCCTTCAAAAGCTGGGAATTCTGCTGTGATCTTTAGAACTACTCATTCCAAAATGCCTCACTTCAGTTCCTCAAGAGAAATAACATGCACAAGACTAAAAAACATAATTTCCCCTTAAGTATTTTATATTTTTAAAAGGCAAAATATAGAGAGAGTAGGAAAAAAAAAATGTTAATAAAATAATCTCACTTTTTAGTAGCCTTCTCTTCAATTTTAGGGTATGTTCCTGGTAGCCCAATTGCCTTTCAGACTCTTTTTCATCAAGGCTATAATTTTGGAAGGGTTCAGGAAGTCTGTAATGACACTAAACCTTGCCAGAGCAACAGAAGGTCAATATAAAGGGATGCGAAAATTTTCTTCTTGATTTTGGAGCAGCAGGTCATTCCTGCTATTGTAAGTATACAGGTGAGAGGCAATTTGCAGACAGAACTTGGAATAATGAAGGCTGCACAGCCAGTATCACCACTGCCATCCACGAAGTGTGGGGAGGTAATCTGAGGGCTGCTAGGGGTCAGCCTAACTGCCTTATTGCTATTGCCTAGCTTCCTTATTTTTGCTCAGTGTTTCTGCTAGGTTTCAAGAAGTCAGACCATCTCACTTGAAGAATTCTTCCACTCCTTTATTTATAAAGTGAAGATTTCTCTCAGGAGTTTCAGGTGACCTGGTCTCACTTTTTCTATGGTAATGATATGTTGAGTTTGCATTGAAGTCAAAGATAGAAGTTTCAGTGTGAAATCTACTCAAAAAGAGCACCCCAAACCCACTTCCCTACTGTTTTAATGACTCTACATTTCCAGATTAAGCTCATTTCCACATAAATAGGTCCCATTCACAAAATCAAGGCGATCCATGAACCTCACGATCATTGACTTCACCAACAGTGAGAGCTCTTAAAGTAAATAGAGACTGCAATTTTATGGCTGGTCGTTGTAAATGTATCCCTCTGGGACAGCACTGTAGCATGCATGCATAAATTTAAGTATTTGAACAGAGCGACACATTACCTTGGCATCAAATAGGCAGGGAGCTGATAAACAATATTCTTTAATCTCTACGGCCTTCATGTATAAAAAGAAGAGCAAAAGCACTTCAGATCAATAAATAAAAGTAAAAGGCCATAGAAGGAGGTTTAAGAGAGTGAGTTCTGGGATTTGTACTTGCATGGCTGTCCTGCTGCCTGCCTGCTCGCCGAAGCAGTCTTTGCTGCAGCCCCACAAGCAGTCTTACTCTGGTCAAACCAATTCATGCCACCCCAACAAACAGGAAATTATTTATTCATTTTTATTTTCCCAAGAACATATTATCCCAGAAGGCACAAAGTGGATCTATCAATCATTGCAAATCGTATTATTAACTCTTCACACTTGCTATGTAAAAAAATCCCTACCCACACACTATCATCTGATCTCTGTGTGGGCAATAATTAGTAACTTTTTTTTAAAACAATTTTAGTAGAGGAGGCAAACAGGCATACCAGAGGCCCAAACGAACAGCTTTGTTATGTGGAATCCACCCCTATCGGCCCAGGCAAGCCCAAGAGGAGCATAGCTCTAACACCAGCAATTCTCCACCATCTGATGTCCTCTTTTTGTTTCCTCTCTGAACAATGGTTTGTCCAAAGGCAAAAGGACCACATCCAGAGCATGGCGGTAAAACCTTCTCTAGGAACTGATGATACCAGCACAGAAAACACAAAGGGACAAACTAGCAGCCATGAAAGCTGCATGCCAGGAACATTTCCCCCTGGTTTCATGGTCTCTCACCCTTTCCTCAGTGTCCTGGTGCACGTTCTTCTCCTTAGTTGATACTAAGTAGTATCAACTTACATCAAAACCTAAATTTCAGAGGAAAGAAGGAAGGAAAAAAGGAAAAACATTTCACAGGTGTGCATTATATATGTGCAGAGAGGCAATACAAAAAAAAAAAAATACAAGTGCCAGAGTGTGCAAGTCAGGAACAAACAGTGAGATTTGAGTTTAGAAAGTTTTCGAGCAGCATTTTCCTGCGCAATGCAGATGGCTATGCCATGGTCTTGCCAGAAACTTCTTCATTATAAGCATCCTTTTCTAGGCTGCAGGGTGATTCAGTCTCTAAGGAAATCTTTATTTTGCATAAGAACTAAACACTGTTCTGGGAGAACCAAAAGAGTTCTGGGACTAAAAATAAAGTTAGTGCAGACAAGGAATGACTTCAATCAGTGTTCCTCTCCTCTGATTTTGTCATGCTGGGTCACCTTCATTCTAATTTCATTTCTACTGAAGACGAGGAAAAAAAAAAGAAAAAGAAAAAAAAAAAAAAGAAAGAAAAAAAAAAAAAAAAGAGGAATTTATGTAAGACCTGACTATATCACTGAATATCACCAGTATCATCCAACAACCAGTTAAGTGCAGTGACTGCGCCCCTGTAGTGGTCTGTCTTTAAACCTGTGGCAGTAAAAATTAGATAAGACTCCTCTAGGCCGTGGCAGTCCTTCTCTTCTGAGTGACTTTGTCTCTCCAGAGTTTTGTTCTTTTAACCACTCAGAATACCCTCTGAAAGTATCCTTTGATTTCCAATATCTGACAACAGTATGTCAGGGTAACAAGAAGTAATTTAATATGCAAATACTAGATTGCGCAGAAACAAACTCTCATACCACATAATTTATGCATTTGGAAGCTGGAAGTATTCAGACCAGCATGAACATTGCTTCAAGGGAGGAGAGTTTCCTTTGAGCAGCTCAGAAGGGGGTGGTGGAACAGAAAAGCATCACTCACAAATACTTAAGTAATCCAGAGGTTAAAAACTTGCCTGGCAGGAAACAAAGAAAGAAAGAAAAAAAAATAATAATAACAATCACAGGGTGTGGTGGTGTGTTATGTTTTTTTGTTTTGTTTTGTTTTGTTTTCTTAATTACTTATTTCTGCTTCTAAAAATATTGATACAGTCTCAGGGTTCCAGAGGTTAGGAAGACTTTGAAAAATGATGAGCTTTATTGATTATTTAATACTACTTATTCCTCCCTGGAGCCTGGGGATTGTGGCTACAATTAGTTTAGCAATGTCCTTTCCAGAAGCTGTAGGCAAGAGGCAGCCATGATGTTCAAAGAGAACCTTTGTGCCTTCATCTCTAAAAGGGGAATTTTGCATGTGAGCATGATGCAAAGCCAAGCCATCCCCAGCATGCTGTGGCTGGGCACTGGCTCAGCCACGGCTCAATGTGCAATCACTCGTTCAAATCATTAAAAGAAATACACTAATGTCTGGGCTATCAAGTTCAGACTGTGGTTCACACTGAATTAGGTCCAAACATCTCAGTGCAGTTGTTTTGTCAAGGTAATGTATTTAGTCAATTCTCGGTGTTTAGTAGCCCATAAAATCACACCTATTTGAGCAAGCAGCAGGTTTAGAAGAGTTACATAAAATACAGGTTAACTCAAATATTTTTAAAGGCCAATGCTTTCAAAATTTGATGTCATTTAACCATGGAGCACATATACATTTTAGAAAAGGTATCTCAGTAAATTGTATGGGATTAGCTTTAGACATTCACGCTGAATTTCTTGACTACATCTGATAGTTTAAGCCCTTAACATCACTCAAATACAGCATTTCTTCCCATAATAGTTAATAAGTTATTGTCAAGAGCCTTGAGAAAAGAAACTGTTTAGAGTGCAAGAACACATAAGAAGTTATTTTTACACTGTTTGATTTTCCCTCAATTAATTCACTGTACAATTGCAAAAGTTATCAAGACTCCAAGTCAGTCGTATTCTCTGCTCTGATATTTTATAGTGTCATAGCAATGTACAGAGATTTGCAGAGAAGGAAACAGGTCCTTGTTCCCAGGAGTTTTGTAGCCTAAAGATGATATGACCTATTAAGGAATGACAGTAAATATGTGTGGGTGGGGTGAATGAAAGCAAAAAGGTTACTTAAAATAAGCAGACACGCTTATTATCTCTGCAGTACAACAGCTTTCTGTTAAAGCAAACACTTACATATTGATTGCAGAAAAAAGATCTTTTATTTTGGTTGTTTTTACTACTTAATACACTGGTGTGTGGGTACAATGTCAGGAATGACGGTCACTCCAGAGATTACTTTACGCTGTATAGCAGAAACATATCCATAGTGCAACAGTGTGCTGTACATCTGCCACTGCATTTGAAGGTTCAAGCTGGTGCTTGCAGGACTGGCAGATACTGAAGAAAGAGTTATTCAGAAACAGGGGGAGTCAAGGTCTTTTGTTTTGCTTGTTATAAAAAAGAAATAAAAGAACAGAAAGAAAACCCCAGAACAGTTGTCCTAATTCATAAGCAAGACTGTCTTACAACCATTATCAAAGCATGCTGCAGGGAACTTATGGGTGCACCCAGTGCACTCACATCAACAATTTAGTTTAGATCAGAAGTGCGTCTTTCAAGTAAGTCTCCTGATCAGCTTTGACTTGCATCATGGGAAGGTCTTTTGAGTATGAAGGTAGATTTCTTCCAGATGAAGCTAAACAAGAAGACGTATGCTGGACTTGAGGCTCACACACTATCTACTGGCTAGCATTCACAACTTGCGGATGAATGCCAGTCCAGAGTGAAAACTCTGTGTGTCTAGTGCAGGTTTCACATCCTCAGCAGCAGCTGCCTTGCCATATAGATCTATTCCTCTCGCATCAAACTGCAAGCTAATGTAGACATAGCCTAAGGCTGTCTCTGTTCCTGCTTTGTCCTAATATTGAACACATATGGGCCAGAAAACCCAACCCTCAGACAGGAACAAATTGCAATTTCAGTTAGAAGATAGAGTTGCTGTTAGAGTTAGAACTATTTGGATGCCAAAGTGAATCCACTGAAAGTAAGTTTCAATGCATTACCTTCCAAAAGTGGAAATACTTCTCACCTTTATGCTCCTGATCAGGTTAGCTTTATAAGCAATGATCCATAAGAAACTGCAGTACACTTTGCATGTCCATGAGCAATGCACAGCCCAGATAGTATTCCACATATTTTAGCTAATTAAAAGTCATGCAGCATTAAACTTCAAGATCCTAAAGAACCTGGCAAAACTTTCTGGGATTTTTTTTACTTACTTCCTACACAGATGTACACTATATTTATAGCATAAAACCTACTGCAGATATTTCCTTACAGTAAAGAATGGTAATTATACTATCTGTTAGAATCGAGATAAAAATAGGCAAAGCTGAGACCATAACTGCAGACACTGACCATTATGTAATGGGTTGGTATTCCTCCTGTGCTAGATACTTATACAATACTTATATGATGTTAATGATCAGTATCACTCAGATTGCCATACATCTGATCAGAGGGCAACACAAACCCGATTTTCTCCTCATAACAGCGTAGCTGAAGACTGTAGTGTTATGACCGACTACACAACAGACTACAGAGTAAGGGAGTTCTTAGGAAAGAGGAACAAATGGCATTAATTTAGCATGAGGTCTACATATTCTGTGATGCGATACAGTTTTTTTCAGTGATGGATTTCCAGATCAAATTAAACTGTCTTATAATTCAAGGTTAAGAGTGGTATAAATCAGGAAAGCTACGCAGAGTTTGCTGTAACTTCATTAATTTCTATCAGATGAGCATATGACCAGTCAAGGCTACATTTAAATCACTATTTCAAAACAATTTCTATTAAATGATCTCAGCATATGTTACTTTTTGTCTTTAACAATATTAAATCAGCAATGAATGAACATAGAAAGTAAATATGTACACCAGAAGAGACAAAGTATTAAGTTTTCATACAATGTCAATATTAATTGTAGCCGCTGCACCTGGAAAGGTAGTTCACAGAGGCAAACTGTTTGAAGACAAGTGCTGCAAATAACAAATCTAGGAATTACCTGCAAATAGTCTGACCAGACTTATTCTGAGTTACATTATCATTCTCTAAATTTATTTTTTACAAACTTTTTATACAGCAGAATAATAGGAAATAAAATATATTAAAATTAACATTATTTGAAAACAAAGCCTGAAGAACTTTGAACCTCAGATGAATTGCAGAAACTGCAGCAGGCAAGTCAATTCAAGTAACACCATTTAAGTCCATGGACAGAGCTACATATCAAAAAGGAAAAGAACATTTATACATAAATGAAATACAGATGCGTTTGTTCCCCTCCCACCCCTCAGAAGTCCTTGAAGGTGTTAGAGGTGTTAGGATATTTGCATAATGAAAGCCACAGGAAAACTATTATTTAACTGATTTTAATTCACAGCCTTTAGGGTCTGATTCAATGCTTATTGAAGTCAGTAGGAGTCTTCCCATTTAATTCATGAGTTCAGATCAGACCTTCATGTGCAACTATAATGAAAGGGAGTTAAAAAGGGTAATTCTGGGGCACATAGTTCTGTTCAAGTTACGATTCCTAGAATCAGTTCATTCAGCTAATTCCTGTATTCCTGCTGAGGAGGACAGAAGAAGAGAATTGCATCCAAATGACAAGCCAATGAAAATAAAGACAACCAGCGTTAAACTGGGTATTAGCAACCTAGTTGCTCAGATTGGCTCATCAGTAACTCACACAATTATGTTGTTGTCGGAAGAATACAGTGTTGTATAGGTCTACCTCAAATCAAACATCTATATTTGACAATTTTCAGACTTGAAAGTAGCCTGGGCTGCACCAAAAGCAGTATGGCCAGTATGCTGAGGGAGGTGATTGTCCCCCTCTGCTTTGCTCTCCTGAGACCCCACTTGCAGCCCTGCATTCAGCTCTGGGGCCCCCAGCACAAGAAAGCCCTGGACATTGTAAAACAGGTCCAGAGGAGGGCCACAAGGAGGATCAGAAGGCTGGAGCTCCTCTCCTTTGAAGACAGGCTGAGGGAGTTGGGGTTGTTCAGCCTGGAGCAGAGAAGGCCCCCGGGGGAGACAATTACAGTGGCCTGCCAGTGCCTAAAGGGGGCCTACAGGAAAGCTGGGGAGGGACTCTTTGTCAGGGGGTGTAGTGATAAGACAAGGGGTAAGAGCTTTAAACTAAAGGAGAGTGGATTTAGATTAGACATCAGGAAGAAAATCTGCACTCAGAGGGTGGTGAGGCCCAGGCCCAGGCTGCCCGGAGGAGCTGTGGGTGCCCCATCCCTGGCAGTGCCCAAGGCCAGGCTGTATAGGGCTGGGGGCAGCCTGGGACGGCCACGGACCCTGTGATGGCACTGGATAGGAATTAGATGAGTTTTAAGGTCCCTTTCAAACCAAACCATTCTATGATTCTATTAACTCTACCTTTGCAGTTTTAGGCATAAAAATACAGATCTCTAGCCATCAGCTTGCATTGGACTACCAGAATAACTACCTAACCTGGCTTCTACTGAGTTTCCCATTCATGTTTAATTGACTTTCTAACTAATCACAAATTCAATCCTGTTGAAATAGTCAGAGAATCCCTGCAAGAAAAAGATGCAATGAATTCCCTAAAGAGAGTTTTTACTTAGATTTCATACTTTCTTAAGCAACAAAATAGCTTATTCTCTTACTGTTGGCCCAAAAATCTTGTGTTTGGGGAAAGTAAATTTGTGAAAGCTGGTATGACATTTAATTGAGCCAGTAACCCCCTCACTTACCAAAGACTTTTTAAAAGTTTGAAAATAATTGAAACTCACTATATAAAGCTCAAATTTTAAAATGTGTCTAGAGTAAATCTCTCCTTAATTTGATTGTGAAGTATCTTCACATGCATAATCCAGCAGAGTATGTTGAGGGAGATGGCAACAAAACTAAATAAACAAACACACATTATTCTTTCAGATCTGACACCTGCTGTCTCTTCAGACTGTGGATCTGATGAGAATTAATGTAACAGATGGAGTAAAATAAATGGTGACTGGTTGGTTTCTGAATCATCGTCATGTTCTAAAGAAATCCTCTAACAGTTTTTTAGACATTGCTTAGCAGAAAATAAAATAAAATAAAATAAAATAAAATAAAATAAAATAAAATAAAATAAAATAAAATAAAATAAAATAAAATAAAAATCCTGCACAACCCCTAAAGGTATGAGCAGATAGAGGCATAGGAACAGTTTTCCATCCTGGTTAGACCAGGCTTGTTGTTTTAAGAAACATGTAAATCCCAATAGGTAAAAATCAAGCATTCAAGTATCCTGCTAAAGTGTTTCTATACTCTAACTCTGAATTTGTGCTTTGTTAAAGGAGTCTCCTCCCAGGCCAGGAAATCCTGTCTGTATTACACAGTGATAGCAACGACTTTCCAGTAAGGCAGCAGGATTTTGGCAAGTCCACAGTGTACAGTTTTCTAAGGGAACATCAACATCTCAGTATTGCATTCTCTCCAATTCCACTTTCCTCAAACTTTAAAATTATACTGCTTTATTGCAAAATAGAACCCAGACAAAATGGTCACCTGTACTTTAAGCATTTGTAGAAAAAATTTTAGCAAGTCAAGTCACAGAGAAGACAAGTCCTATGTGAAATATATAGCCTTTGTATAACCTAAACCCATCTGGCAGGCAGGTATCTACAAAATACACTTACACCAGCTGTAAGAAAATGTAATGGAATGCAATTAGGAATTTATCTTTCTCAGACAATTACAAGTGCAGTCTTCAGAGAAGCCATTGTAACCACATGGATGTGCTTTATCTTAGATTTTCACTTAAACTAATGGTTTCTAAATTACTTGAGTGGAAAATTAAGAATGCAATGCTGCACTTAACAAAGCATTTGCATTTCATTGCATATGCTGTTAAATTTCCATTAAACTCTACATTTATATATAGATTTTTAATTCATAAAATATGGTAATAAAATGAAACAATATGATTGGGCAGATGATAGCTTCTGAAGAAAACATATTTCTGGATATCTGCTTTGCTCAGAAGATATTCTGTATATTTTCAGAGGCACATATCCTTAGTTTCAGGGAAACACATTTTAACAAATGTTATAAGCTACCTGAAAATGAAGCTTTGTATAAATTAACTTTTCTTTTTTTTTTTTTTTTTTTTTTTTTTCCCAAAAAATATCAAGTCCAAGATCCATCCTTCATGATTAAGAATTCCAGGATGGTCAGCAAATATACATAATACAGTAGTAGGTTAATTCTGCAGGTGTATAAAGGTAAAGAGCCAAAAATCTATTAATATAGCAAAGTATTCAACAAGCTTTTGCACAAGAAATAAAAATGCAGTGATGAACTTAGGAAGTAAACTGCAGAAAAAGATTTTAATAACACATTAGGGATTAAGAGCTGCCTAAGAAGATGATGGAATCATCTTTGCCAAAGACTTTGTGACACTTACACAAACATTCTCACCCTTGCTGGGATTGATGTAGGACTGACAATCCTGCCTTCAGAAGAATCAACAAGATTTCATATAGTCTTTTTAGCCCTGTTGCAGAAGGATTTGTTATTTCACAGCAAGCCAACTTCTGTTGCTAAGTCGTGGTAAAGCTGGCAATACTCAATCTCATTAGAAGAGCTATACACAGCCCTCATTAAGAAAAAGCAACAAGTGCAAAACATTCTGCAGTTACATTTCCAAATTGCAGAATACACTGCATGTGCATTTGATCTTTTTTGCTTACTCTGTGCATAAGGTCAAACTTTTTTTTTAATTGACATTTTTATGACATCCTGAAAAATAATTTACCAGATTTAACCATATTCAGCTTTATTCTCAAGTGCTAAATTGACATTTGTAAGGCTCTCCCTCAGGTAGGATTTTGAAGAAAAGAAAGAATTGCTTGGGCCATATTGGTCACTAAGGGTACATAAAGAATTCAATCCTTGAAGGGTCATTGTGGAATCACTGCTGATGTTGGAACTATTCAGAGAATTGTTTGATAATGTGAACAAGGAGTCCACAGTCAGCTCAGGGGCTCAGATCTGCTCTACTTCACATAACAAAGCCAGAGTCCACATAGAAATCAACCAGTGCGATAAGATGGGTGTATTGATATGTTATAGGTAGGCTGTGACAAAATGGCTGCAATCATTCTGCATTCCTGTCCTACGTAACACCTAACATGAATTTCTGATGTAATTAAGTTCCAGGTCCTCTTTGCAGTAGGATGCTTTCGGTCCCGTGTCCTTTGGTGAGCAAATCTTAAAGTGTTTCCCATTTCATTCTGATCATTACTGCACCATGTGTGTGACTAACCCATCAGTGGTGACTCTGCCTCTTCCACTGATGGGGTCCAGGAAATTTGTTTCATAAATAACCTTAGAAAATAAGGACATTAAAATCATTGGTGTTTACATGAAAAGTAATTGAATATCAATCAAAACACACTGGCAACCTCTTGACAGCTCCAGTTCTGCTATAATTCATTGAATTAATCAAGTCTTGACACTATGATATGTTATTACAAAGGCTGAAGAAGGAACAGGAAATTACAAAGTTGAGGAAAAAGACCTCTTTTTCCACTTCATTGTATGTTAAAATTTCCAATGGAGGAGAATAAGGCCATAATGAAAAGAAGTGACACAGCTGAAATCCAGTTAATCTGTTGTTTTGTCTGTCAGTGGCCAACACCAGCCAATGGTTTAAAAAAATAAAATAAAATAAAGTAATAATGTTAGGGAGAACTATCCATATAAGCATATCTGTATTATGTTCACTACTCAGATGCATGCACCCTTATGCTCTTTTTAGGGAAGAAACCGAATTGACTATTTTATATTAATTCTCCTCTGTTTCTCAAATGAAAATTAGCAAGGCAGTAGCCTCATCAGTGTGTTATCTTGTGGATGACTGCAGTCTCACTGATTGTGAGGAAAACTTCGGAAGATCTAGCACTGTTTTTTGAAGGAGAGTTAAAAGATGCCATCCCTTTTTGATCATGAGTGACAGCTCTCATGACTCCTTTGATATACTTTGGCCACTGAACATCTTGTTTCAAAAATCCCACTCCCATCCACGCAAGGTGAGAAGCCTGCATTAAGCTTCTGTTTTATTACTAAGACACTGGTACAGCCCTCAAAGCATAGATAAACATTCACGTATGTGCAAGCATCCAGGTTATTTTTATGCTGTAAATCTGAAATAGCTAGTACTCGCTTTTATTGCCTAAACACCATCAACTCTGCCCCCTTCCCCTGATCCCCCCAGTGATTTCCTAATGTCATATGATGAAGAAAGGGTGGAGCAGGGACAGGAATTATTGTCTGCAGGCTGGTAGCCTCCTTCTCCAGCCACTACATCATGTGGTTGTGAGTAACTGCAGACACAAGGAGGCATTTGGAAGTACAACACATTCAATCATGCAAATGTGTGTTTAGTGCACACTAGAACCTGTCCTTATTATAAATGGGTAACTTAGGAGCACAAATGGGACCCTATATAATCAAGCAAATATTCATTCCGCTCTCCCAACAGATTATAGACACACAACAAACAACACAAAAGTCTGTTTCCTGTGCTGGTAATGGCTAGAACAGAGAACAAAATGCTGGAAGAAAAAAAGAAAGAAAGAAAAAAAAAAAATACACCTGCTCTAGGGAACATTTCCAAAAAAAAAAAATACACACAGGTGACTTATCAGCTATTCTTTCCTACCCTGCCTCCCCTTTGCTTTTGTAACATAAGCAAAAGCAGATAAATACACAGCCATATGCTAAAAAAGTGCCGACAGTTCATAAAGCAAGAGGGAAATTGTGCCATGGGATTTTTCTTCTCTAAATGACCTTCATGAGAAACACTGCATAGGATGAAGAGAAATGCTTACACTTCCTAGCAGCTACAGTCTGATGCTATATTTGCTGTTTTCTGCTACTTCACATCTAAAGAGGGAATTGGGGAGGGAGGGGGGGGAACAAGCAGGTTTCTATTTCTCCTTAAAGGAAAAGATTTTAGGAGTGTCTTATCTGAAAAAGTGCCACAGATGCTCTTGAAGAGCAGAAAGCAGGATGTTTTAAATCTCACAATATATTCCCCTGCTACAGTAGGGAATATACATATCTTCATCTCAGATTTTGAGAGATGTTATTTTACTCAAATTTCTTTTAAAAAATGAGCACAATGAACAGATGTCGAATTTACCCTGGTGGAAAATGAAGCCTGCTTTCTATCCATACAAGGAATCCATCCGCTCTAAAATAAGAGCTGACAATCCCCTCCTGAAGTACTGTGCTATGCTGTTCACTTTCTTTTGTTACACCCATCATTATGATCTAAACGAGATTTTCCAGGCATCCTCCCATTTTCTCAACCAGGTGGAAACACTTTGTGCCTGATTTTTAAATATGGTATTTTGTTTTGTTTTTATTAGAAAAGTGAGTTTTATACAATGAAAAGGATGAAGAAAAGCTTGCAGCACATCTTCAATTGCCTGGAAGTAATTTGTTCTACAATCCTGAACTGGTTTCCCAAAAAAATTTGTCCTGATTTAGCTTGTGGAAAAAAAAAAAAAATTAAAAAAAAAAAAAAATATATATATATATATATATATGTATGTATGTATGTATACACACACACACTCAAGATATGGACTATTTTCGAATTGTGGACAAAAAAAAGCAAGTATTTAGGGGAAATCTTCCCTCAGCCATTTATTGAGCTGGGATTTATATTCCTTGTAGAAGAATTTTATGGCTGGCAATTGAAACAAATCGAGGTTCATTTTCATATTAAGAGTTACAATGCCTTGTGCTTGGCCAAGCAGTGTCTTGTGCTTTGTAGTGTTGGGCCCTGCAGAGTCAGAAAAGCAAGGAAGCTCTCTGATCAGCAGGGATATTCTGGACTTTTAACATGCTTGTCTGCAGCCACAAGAAATTGGATTCAGTGACTCAGATAACACAGGAATACAAACTGGAAAAAATTTAAGTTTAAGTCCCGCATTAGTATCTTAATTTAAAATATATACTAGCAAATCTGTCCATTACTGAAGGACAAAATGGTGGCCAGTATGCCTATGGTTCTCTCCCATCCCATATTTCAACCCAACCTGCTGATTTTCTAGGAGTTCAGCTTCACACATTGCAAGATAATTTATATTTGAAATTGTTAATGGGGTTTCATGTCTGATTTAAATCTAGAAATATTCCACTTATACACCATTTAGAGATCTTTGTTGCATCAACTTTAGGACAACCCAAAAAGAGAATGGCTGAGGTGCTGTAAGACTGGGGCAAAACCTTTAAATGATTAAAGGCAAAGTACAGTGCATGACAGATATATTCAGGAACACATTCTCATCTCCAGTTTATATGCAAACACAGACAGGGCAATGATATTTAATACCAAAGCACAGACTTAAGTAATGTCTAACAGCAATTCCTAAAAGAAGAAATGGCTTTTTTTTTTTTTCCCCCCATCAACAATGAAGCTAGCTCTCTTGGGCAATAGGAAATAAAATGTTTTCGTTTGTCTAAAATATGAGCTGAGAAAATAAATAGCTGTGCTATACAGAAAATGTCATTCAAATAAAAAAATACGCTTTCCTTTTGATGGGATATTAAATATAACACCGTCACTGTCAGATATTTCTTCTCCGTTTGCATTACCCTACAGACACCACTTAGTTACATACATTTTGTTTTATTATTCCTACCATGCAATATTAATCTATTCTTGGGTAGTAATTAATTACTGTTACATATTTTCACAGCTCCATAGACTCCTCAGGGGAAAGACTCTGCTACATATTTAAGAAGTAGATTAATGTGTACTTATGTAGATGAACCCTCTGGAATAATTTACATTTTGCTAAAATGATTTCTTAGTCAAACATCTGAGTGGCTTTTTTTTTTTTTTTTCTTTTTTTAAGTGCAACAATAACAATGTCCACAAAGGTAAGTGCACTGATACTGAGAAATAAAAATGAAGTAATGCGGTGTCCTTTGGGAGCTCAAGGAACAATCCTGTCTTCAGTAATGATGGTATTCAGTGATAAAATAGGAATGAATCAGATCCATTATTTTAATCTACTTTCCAAAAGGTAGAACAAATTGTTAGTTTGCCTGCTTTAAGTAGTGCCACTCCAAAGTATCTTCAGACTGAAAGAGCTTGAAGATAAGGGGTCTTACTTCACTCTTTCATTGCTGTAATCCTGCCGATATAATTACTTCAGACTTCTGGCCTGATTCAAAGCCAATTGAAATTAGTGCAAGCCTTTCCTCTGGCTTCAGATTAGGCAGCTAAACCACTGTCTCTGTGCTGTATCTGGCTAAGGAGTGTAACTAATACAGTTTAAGGGTGTATAATTCCTATTCATGTCAGAGTATAGAATTTCTATGAAGATCAACATCTACTGATTATATGGCTAATCATTGCATTCCCACTTCAGAGGAAAGGAGAATAAATATTTTTTCTAGGAAAGAATGAATTCAAATGTGACAGCTGAAGTGATAGAAGTTAATGGAGAAAGCATTTCAACTCTGAGGAATGATAAATAACTATTGAGGTCACAGAGGCAACAAGAATAATAACTAGAGACTTGCTCTGCAGTGTATTTCACCTACAGGAAAGCCAGCTGACTATTTTTCCTCTATCCGTACTTGCACAGCCTGTTTAATAGTGTGGTCACATGAATTCTTCTGATACTGTCCGCAGCCACTGAGCCTAGAAAGGTGTGGTAGGGCACCCGTTTAATTACCCTATTAACAGTCAGCAAATACTTTGCATTCTAATAACTTATGTCATTTACCAAATATTACCATTTAGACCATGCTGCTTGCCCTTTGAAGTACAGACCTTGTCTGTTTCACTCCAAGAAATGATCTGGCCATAGCACCAAAAGTACAAGAGCATCTTTAATGTATGCAATGCATGTCAGACAGAGCCAACTGATCCCTACGTTCCTGTGCAAGTGCTAAGTTTGCATAGAAGTTCATACACCTTGCGTGACTACTAGAATGAAGTACATTAATAGATCCCAACAAGTGCTATCAGTTAATGGGCATTTGCCAAAGCATTGATTTTCTATTTTACTGTACTTTTGTAAATCTGTAAACACTCTTAAAGTACACATGCAGAGAAAAACCATTTGAAAAATGCCTTAGTAAATAGGAAACTGGTGGAAACAGTTTGTTTCTGAGGTTTGAAGGACTCATTTTCCCCATTTGCTCAATTTAATGGTAAAATATTTTTGTTTTGAAACATGCATTGAGATACAAGGGTTAAACTACAGTTTTTCTGGTATATTATTACCAACCATAAAGAATGTTCAGCACAAGTTCTGGACTCTATTACCCTAGATAAAGTTGGTCATAATGTTAAGCAAAATGATATTTAATGTATCCCTAATTTAAAAAGTATTTTTTTCCACCCTTACAGATTAAAGAATAACCAGAAGTCTTTAGAAGGGGGAGGTGTTTTTCTTTTTTGCTTTCCTTAGCTGAAAACTCAAATATTACCTAGTTGCCCAATGAAACAAAAGGGTTTTTTACTTTCTTTCAAACATTTCACAGATAGTATTTTACTGAAGATGGCAGTTATTACTCTGGATTCACACAGGGAAGCAGCTTGCCGGAAAAAGCTATTTCCATTTTTACCCATGCCTTTGATGATAAAAAAAAAAAAAAAATCATCTACAGGCTAAATTTACTCATGGCCATTTTACAGCTTTTTATGCTCGTATTCACCTTTAGTGGAAACAGCTCTTCTCTCTTTGTTATAACTGTTTCCCTTGTCTGTAGAACATTGTTGTGGCCTTCTCAGCCTTCCTTTTACCCTTTGGTCCTCTCCTGTACAAATGGTGGTCTAGCAACTCTAAATTTTGATTTTCATTTTCCTAAAACATATGGAAAATATTGTAACACTTCTTTCCTTTGGAAGAAAAATAAACATAATTGTGAACTGGACAAAATATTTTACCAAGATATCTTTGGTTGAGCAACCTAAAGGAGAACCTCACCTCAAAAATGAAAATGCAGATGACTGAAAATCACATCAGATATGAATCTGTCATGCTTTCTATTTAATAAAGCACACATATCATCAAGTCATGATAATTATTCTCCTCACAGTTCGTGTAATCAAACATTAGGTAGACTGATCTTCCCTCCTCACCCAGCATTTTGCAGAAGAATAGTAAGCAATCAGAGAGACTGAAACAAGACAACTTTCACTGATTGTCTTGCTGTGCTTCATAAATAAAAAGATAACTTCTCATGCTTTTCAGATACAAGAAGGTAATATAGTGGAAAAATCCACTAAAATACTTTAATTTGAAAAGTTAGGTGGATAACTACGATGAGTGCAAGACAACAGTCATATACAAGAATGGCTATAAATTTCAAGGAGGCTTTGGGAACAAGAAGCATCTTTTATAATTGAAACAACTCAAAACTGCTTCATATTCACTGTACAAGGGCTCAAAGCATCCTCATCAAGGGGGAACTATCTGTGTAAAACACACACAGAAGTTTGAGGATGAAGTTTGAGGTGAGGCTTTCACAGAAGCCATCCAGCAGTGCCATTAGCCCAGAACTCTCCCAGGTTAGAATTGTATTTCATCCACTCTTCAAGAGTTTTCATGCTGCTTGATATCTCAGGTTTAACATGTTCTGCAAGTCAGGAACATCACTTTATTTCAATCCTGCAGCAACGAAATCTAGATTAGAAAGAAATTTACTGCTGGTAATTTGTTATTCTGTGAGTTTTCTATCCACTTGTTACTCTGCTGGGTATGATGGGATACTAGAAGTACACTGGTATCTCCAGCAATGCTGGAAGAATATTTTTCTGTTTCTGTTGTTAGTCCAAAAAAAAGAAATCTCATATATTTCTCAGTAATACCCAGTTCTGGAACCTGGGCTGCTATGACAGATTAATATTTAGTGAACTAATGTGTCACAAAATTAAGTTCTAATATTGTGAAATACTCTGGATTAAATTAAAAAAAAAAAAAAACTTTTAAAGAAGAGCAATATTGTATTTTTTATTATTTTTATTTCTTGAGCATGTACAAAATACATTATTTTACTTCCACTTAAGTACTTTAAGATTTACTTGAAATAAAGTCACTGTACTTCGAAGGTTTATTTAAGGCTTCTAGACTCAGGAAGTGTTGCAAAATTTGTTCAGCAGTTCTAATTCAGGTACTTAAATAGAATATAGATAAAATGTTTGTCTCTATAGAAACAAGCAGTCTCCTTGTTTGTCCAACTTGTTGCTGGTCACTTAGCTTCAACCTTGACCCTTCTGATGAAGGTATGCATGAAAACTTAATTCTTCATTACTTTTGCGTCTCATAGGCATGTAATAACAAATATTGCAAAGTGGAAGAATTTTTATCCTCAAGTTTTTAAATGAAAGTCAGTTATTAATTCAAAACAGGGCACCTTGAGTGCACCTTTAATTCTCTGCTGTCTTTGTAGTAGCAAGGCATGGTGGCACACTGCAACACAAAATGATAATCTAGATGTTAATAAGTTGACATTAAAGAATGATGATCATTTTCAAAGTACAAGCAATCCTTGACATGCTATCAGACACAATAGAAGACAGGATATTTTATTCATTTAAGGGCTTCGTTATCAATCCCTCTTCAAAGCACTCAGAACTCCTGCACCTCAAGTGTGTAACAACTGACCACTGTGATAATTAGCATAAGCAGTTAAAACCAAAGGGGTATAGGTAAGAGTGCACACGTATGTGCTTCTGATTAAGTATGAAAAGGTGGCTGTGTTCAGAAAACCATTATACTGGTTTTCAATTAGATACATCACTCTGTTTTTGGTCTGTCAACCTCTTCTTTAGAAAAGCTGAAGAAAAATGATTAAAAGGAAACATTATGCCAGTGTATCGAAACCTGTACAATAGGCCACCTCATTAAACAACTTTCAGCCTCAGAGAGGCCAGGATAACCACAGGTGCAGCAAGTACAACACTTCAGTTTCATTAGAAAAGTAACTTCATGCAAAGCAATACATCTTGGTCATCTCTTTGACTACCATCTTCTTGATAAATTATAATTCCTGAATTATAAGGATTCACACTTGCAGCCACTCAAAATTTCTGGTTTCCACCAAGTTGGTAGTTCAGATATGTATATCTTCATGCCAAAAGACCAGTTTGAACTCTGTACTGTTATAGGCAGCCTAGCCCTAATATATATTTTTATATATAGATTTTTTACCTTAGCTTTGTTTTTAGGGATATTGTAGATAAGAAATTTTGCATATAATCAGTCCTAAAATTCAGAAATAATATAAGCAAATTTGTTCCATAATAGATGGAAAAAGATGAGCTTCTGATATAGGAAATGAAAGTAGCTATTCCCAGCCTTTTAAACATGGCTGATCTGATTTTTGGGTCCCAAGTCACCAATGAACTGCCCATATATTATTTGATTTCTGGTACAGGAGCTGCTATGGATGGAAGTGAATGTTGTACTTTAGTAACTACTAACCCAAGTGGTTTCGGTATTATTTTTTCCTCCTTTTGAAGACTAGATTTGTTAACCAATCAGCTATTGATATGATCTTTAAAAAGAAAGGTTTTTCAAACAAAACTGGAAAGGTAAGAACAATGAATGTGACAATTCCCTAAATGCAAACACTAGTTTCTTCCAAAACCAAAAGCTGCAGGAGCTAGAGCTAAACTGCAACAAGAAAATAAATGACAAAAGTCATACACTGAATATTCCCAGTAGGCCATTTGTTCAGATGAGTGGTTGCTATAGCACAAACTCACCTTATATGAATTCAGCCCTAAAAACCCAAATTGGTTTATTTGCTAAGTGGTTTTTTTTGTTTTGTTTTGTTTAAGTAGATAAATATCAGTAACACCACTGGAGACAGACCATTTCCAATCATACAACAATAGCAACCAATCTCTGAGAACTTTGCTTCTGGGTACAAACCAACCCTGGCAGAATTCATCTTCCAAAACCTGATCCATCAGAACTGATTTCCTGCTGTGGTAGCAATACAGCTAATGCTGATGGTACAATTATGGCAAGAAACAGTATGAGAGAGAAGCACCCTCAGTTGAGTTCCTCTGGGAGAACTACTCCCTTCCAGATACAGTTCTCCATTTGCAATGGATAATCATACTGCACTTATTAAGCTTGGACTGAGTTTAATGTTTAAGGAGGAAACTTGTAACGAGCAAGTGGTGCTATGTGGGAGAAAAATGTCTACAGACCTTCAAATTAAATCTGGTTAAAAGAGACAAAAAAAAAATAAATGTATTAAATGTCAGTAGGCACCACAATACTTCACACTCATGTCTTGTACTAAGTCTCCATTCCTAGTGTTGTGCTGTCTCCTGTTCTTTCCTAGAACAAGTGATTTTCCAGAATAGGATCAAAGTGAGAGGGTATTGAGGTGGTATACTGAATTTTGATGTCTGAGGCAGACAAAATGGCTCTGAGTAAGCCATTGAGGTACACTGGCCAAAGTAAAAACAGCCCTGCTACTACACTAAGTTACATCAGAGATCCCACTACCCCTTGGCTGTTTTCCAGCACTGGCAGAAGATAAGATATAAAGCTCCTTCTCTGATTAGTTCTCTTTCATGTATGAGGAATTAGCTTGGTATATTAACATTTAATTAAGTTAAAAATCAAAAGCTTAATGAAATCACTACACAGCATCACTATCTTTATGGACCTAATTGAATCACAAAGTGAATCATTTTCTCTTGCAGCAAGAATACCTATTAAAAAGGGCAAGTATTTTCAACTTCATGGTGAAATGTAATCATCTGCCCTTTCTATACCACCCACCCATGGTTAGAGGGGAACAGAGGCTGGATTTAAGTGGTAGCGATGGCTTCACATTGGAGCTGGTTGAGAAGCACTGCATTATATCAGGCTTCAACACTCATGGATGCAGCTGCCCAAATTTCCTTTATCTGTGCCATTTGTGAAATTATGGAGCATTATTTCCAAATGGTTGGGCCATAGCACAGAACAACTAATGCAATGAGTACAGGGATAGCAACTGTTATTACTGAAAATTAGGTGACTCCAGTCTCCTTTGCTGTACTGTGCAACTTCTGATTTCTCTAAAACCAGATGAAGTCCACAAGAATTCATCAACACTTTGTCTTAATAATGTCCCAGTAAACATCTGGGAACTTCCCAGATGTTTACACTCTTTGCTTGCTCCATTGAGCCTTGAATCAATACCTGTCAGAGGTACCTTAACTGTGTCAGAGGTACCATAACTGATGTTAACTCCTGCACCCTGTATAGCACTTACAGAGCAGATGTGTTCAAAGTAAACTAGTAGAACAACCATTGCTATGAAGTGGTAAGAGACCTCAAAAGATTCAATTTCTAGATGTTAAAGCTTTTTACCATTCCTGGGGCAAGAATAGTAATAGATAAAACTAAATCCTTCATTTTCCCATCATTTCCTTTCTTGCCAGTGCCTACACACATTTTTTTTTTATTGTTATTATTTTTTTAATCTAATCTCCATCATCTTTAACAGCTCTGGCTACTCCTCTGTTAATAATTTACATTGCTTTATCTTAACATCAGGTTCATTCTTTCAGTCCAAATTGAACATTACTGTAACACTTCCTTCCAGCCATGTTGAACATGACCAGATAGCAAATCCTGACACTAACCTATTTGATAAGAGGATCTTTAAAAGACAAGCAGTAAAATTGGATACCACAGGGAACACTTAAGAGATTCCTGTGAACAGCCTTAAGAATCCATAGAAACATTTTCTTCTTCCCTTTCAAATTTCTAGGCAGGGGCAGACAAATCAGACAGCAAACCTTCATGCAGGTACTGTTTGCAGAAAGTTTTGTTTGCATATTATAACAGTTTTGTCAAATATAAACATACAGAATTTTCAAAAGGCTGTCTTCAGGCATTTATGCCAACAAAACTCAATTGTGGAAAATTTAACACAAATATTTGCATGTAACAACTGATATCCATAGAATACCTGAACTAAATTGCACTCTCACTTAAGCATGGTCAGGTCAAGCTGGTGCTACTCTGCTGAGGGTGAGAACACAGCTTGGTCTATATTCATTAGTCCAACTTTCATAATGTCAGAGTCAAACTGGCTTTATTTAAATGAGAAACATATGTCCACTCCACAGGCTCCATTTCTACCTAAAAGAACTCTTCATGAATTAGGCAGCTCCTTTCTTTTTACCCACCTACACTTTTTCCTGTTAACTGCTGTGATTATCAAACTTGCCAGACAGATTGCATAATGGATGATACAGGAGTTGCCATGGTAAATATTTCTACTCCTAATAAACACCTAACTATATTCTTTCTAATGTCCCACAGCACAAAGGGAATATAAAAGTATGATTTAAGTCTCTTCTTGCCAAATTTCATGATAAGATTCTCAACTACTATTTTTTAAGCAGGGCTAAACTGATATACTTCCCATAATGAACTGGCTACACTAAGGCTTAATAAGTTTTGTTGGTGTTTTTTTGTTGTTGTTGTTTTGTTTTTGTTTGTTTGTTGTTTGTTTGTTTTTGATGCCATAAAACAACTGTTTTCTTAAGCTGGATGACAGTTTTTCCAGACCAATGTCCTTATGCAAAAAAATGTTTTTCTGCATGTAATGACATTTACCATCAAACCTTAAATGCATATACAAGTGGAATGTTATTTGTCCCCTCCACTGATGAAGATTCGGTAAGTCACTTCAGCATCAGTGGAGTTGAATTTTCCATCTTGTAACACCAGTTCATTCAAATGTAGTTGTTTTTTCCAACACAACCTCCACATACATATTCTACATTGCATAGTGTGTTGGTTTTTTTCCTCCAAGCTTCTGACTGATTTTCTTTACTACTATTCAATTTAAACATGTTCTGTGCAACTGTGTTTGTGTTGCTAGTATTCCCGTGCCTAAAAGGTTGTTGTCAAGATGCATGGTGATGCTCACTGTGTACATACCTTATATTAATAACACTAGTAACTGTGAAAATCCATTGTGCTTCCTCTTTCATGCACAATTAAGTTCCATACTACTTCTCATGCCTCTTTGGTGTTATATGAACACAAAGCACTTCTGAAAGAGCAATACATTTTATTTTTATATGAAAGACCTATATTCCTGACCATGATCTCTAGTCAGTTAATCAAACCATCATGATTTCTTTTTCTCTGACAGAATTAGCAAAACATAGATGTACAGGTGCGGTCTAAGCTGTAGGTCTGAGTGGGAAGATAGTAAGTGGAAGATGTCTTACATGAAATGCAAAGACACAGTTTGTGCTTGATTATATGCATGTATGGGGAAAGTTTGCACTTCAGTCATTAAAAAGCCATTTAAAAAGTATGTTGTATCTCTTCTCTAAGTCATTTATAGCCAGGTTTCATAAGGGCCCTCTTTTGCTGTTTTTACATTAGAAGCCTCTGGTCCTGATGGTTGGACATTCCTTTACTAGGACTGGCTTATGATTCAGCCAAACATCCTTCAAGCTGCACATCCACACCATAAAACTTGTCCACACCTATAGGACTACAAACACACCTGTCCAGTGCTATTTACCTCCAGTCCTTGCACTCAGTTATATACTCTTCCCACTCTTGTTATTCCATCTTTCCATAACCATTTCTTAGAGGCATGTAGTATTAATCACAAGACCTACTATTACTGCCAATATTGTATACCTCAAAGGATCCTAAAGAGAAAACCATCCCTCAAAAATGCACATTAGCCACTCTGCCAATACAGGTTACTCTATACTTTCTCAGTGTTCACATTACAGGAAATTATTTTGCTGCTTCAGCGGGAAGTCTCAGGTTGTGTAGGCCCCCGTTTTGCCATGTTGTGTGAGGAGCAGTTGTATGTTCTTCAAGCACAATGCGAAGACACAAAACTCCTTGTGATCTGGAAAAAAAAAAAAAAAAAAAAAAAAAAAAAAAAAAAAAAAAGCCTTGACTACTGAAATGTGTTAGAACTTAAATTCAGGGTTTTGAGGTACTCTGCAGTTTGAGACATCTGGCAGCTCAAACTCTAATTCTCTTTATTTATTTTTCTATATGAATGAAACTTTTTCCTACAGTTTGAGTCAGTAAATCCAATCCAGACTGCTCCTAGACTATGTGAAAATATGTACAAGAAATGTTATGAAAACCTTTAGCCACAGCAAACCTGAGTTCTGAGGCAACGCAAATCCTGACCCAGGCTTCATACCTGGTGTAGGCCTCACCTCAGATACCTTCAATCCAGTTTTATTCAGATTAGCTGATCAAAGCAGAGGGGGAATACTAACAAATTCTGGGCAAAGCACCCAGACACACGCCCTCACAATGAGCCCAGATACACAGCTGGCTAGGCTACAGATCCTGCAGGCTAGGCTGTAGGGTTTACCACACCCTATATTCCACCACCTAGTATGAGAAAGCTAAGGTTTTTCAGGCAAATCTGAGAACTATTGTCACACTCCCCAACCTAATTGGGACCTTGAAGCATAGAAAGTTGAAAATTAGAGCCTTCACTCTTAAGGAATAAAGCAAAAAATGTTTCAGGAATACTTCATTGGAAGGCTGTGAGTTGGCTGGTTTTGTAGTTAATTTGGGACTCTGTATGGCCTCCACCTGATCACTTTAAAACTATTGATCGAAGCATCTATGCCTGGAAAAATCTTTTGTTGTATGACTTCCATATTTTAACTGCAATTTGAAAGATACTGTAATAGTTATGAATTCCCATTGAGACCCATTATGTTGGCAATCAGATGCCTCAAAAGGGCAAAAATATTCCAGGCAACATTCACTATTCTGCTTTGAAAGAGTTGATGTTATATTTTTCTGTATTATTCAACATATAACAATGAAGCATTTTGAATACTTTGAAAATATTCTTTTACTATAGGTACTTAAAAATTTGAAATAACATAAAATATTTCTGGAAGATTGTTAGAACGTAAACTTATTTTTTTTCAGTATCTTCTAATTAGAAGGAAGCAAAAATGTTTACCAAAAAGCTTCCTGAGCCAAAGTATGTAGCATATAGATTTATTTATTTAAGTGAAATGCACTTATCTGAAGCTGGTAACATCTTTGTATGGTAGTTATCTGCAATGATCACTGAGAACCCAGTAGTAGAAAGACATTTCTAGTAACAGGGAGTGCTAAAGTAGCTATCCAGAGCACCTTCTCTGAAGGCACTGTCTTTCACATCACTACTTAGTCATTACCAAAAAGCATTCCTATAAACACTATCCCTTGGAAGATTGAAACATAAGAGTTTTCAGGGCCATCTCTTGATCTGGGAAGGCATCACCCTTATAGAAATTTTGGTCTATGCTTCAAAACATGGTCTGTTTTGTCTGTCCTGAAGTAGTTAAAAATGCACACAAGGGATTTCCTGGAGAGAAATTTAGCAGTTAGGAAGTTTAAGGACGGTGCACTTAGGTGTCACAGTAGGAAGATTCTGGGACCAAAAAATTATCCTCCACACTGGTGTTGGAAGTACTTATGTTAAGTTAGCATTACTCATTTAAAAATAACAGGTACCACAATCAACAGAACTGTATTTAAGGTGGATCTAAATAGGATGCAATGAGTTATATGATTTGCCTTTATACTTCTTTTTCCACTGGAAAGCTGGAAGAAACTTCTTCAGAAAACCACAGAACAGTGGATATTGAAAGGGACCTCCCGAGTTCACGTCATCTAACTGTCCTACTCAAAGCAGGACCACCTAGAGCTGGTTGCCCAGGACCAAGACCAATTATTTGCGTGTTCTTGTTGTTTGATTAAATTTCACCAAGGTATTGATTCCTCCTCCTTCAAACAATCATCATTGCATGTTTTCAGCTTTTTCTTTAGGGGCCAGAATTTGGGGTAATGGCTCAACACAGAGCCAGTGCAATAAATTGTGCAGACTTGCTGGTGACTGGAGGGCTTTCAAATCTTCTCTACACAGTAAGATTGAAGATCATCCACACTGAAAAGGAGAAGAACTCTAGTTTATACCTCCATAAAACAGCCCTGAGTTTCAGCCTTGTATAAGCCTGGGTGGAGATGGTAGAAGAGTTTGGGTAAAATGCAGGCAAGGGTACTTTAAACCTATAGCAAAGATAAATCCTAAGGACAAACCCAAATGGCTAAGAGGACATTTGCTTCACTACTATTCCTAAATGTCAGCTGCAAATAAATTTCTATTAGATTAGAAATATTTCCAACCTAATATTTTTAATTAGGTTAGAAATCAGGAGCAAAGCAAGATGACTTCAAAAAAGCTATAATAATTTACACCTATCAAGATCTTTGCTTTTATGCAGGGTTGGTGTGTTGTTGGGTTCTTTAGGGTTGTGGAAGAGCTGATGAAAGGTGAATGACATGAAAGGTGACCTGCATCTGGGAAAATAAAATTTCAGCTTTTGGGGGGAGAAAAGTATTGAAAAGGAAACACAGAAGACCCCTTTGAACTGCAGCAGATAGCAATGAAAACAAAAATCTCAGAACAAGTAAATTAATAAATAAGTCAGATTGCAGATTGTTGCACAGCCACAACAAGCTACAGAGTTTATTGTTTTGTTTTCAGACTCAGGTCTACAGAAAATAAATATATGGGGCTCGGGGCATTTACAGATAATGAACATCCAGACTGAAGAATGTACCCCAAGGTATTTTGGGAATCATCTCACTGACAGAACAGAAATCAGATAAAAAACACAAGAAGAAAATATGATCTGCAGAGACACAGAGAGGCAGAGACTCAAACTGACTGGTAAGTAATGGCATCTTTCCACCCATAGTGCAAATAACTACATTTGAAGTTTACTGGGGAATGGATTTCAGCTGATTTAGCCCTGACGTGTTTCTGAAGTTTTTGTCTAGTGAACTAACTAGTGAAGTAACACACTTGCAGTCCTGTTAGCCATCTATAAAAGCAACACTGACTCCTTCCTTCCCCACCATCAACCTCCACCTGACAGCTGGGTAGCTGCTGGGGACCTTTTTGTAAGCATTAAAGCATGATGATCATTCAATCAGGTTTTTAATCTTCCCAGGCACATTTCTATCAGGATAACAGGAGGTGTTTCGTTGTTTGTTTTTTTAAACAATTCTGCAATTGGCATTTTCATTACTCCAGACATCTAATCTCTGCTGCCTGAAGGCAGATATATCAGTGTAGAGATGGTCACCTGGAGCCACAGCCCACATGTGCAACACTTTGTTCCTGCCATGTGCACTCTGAGGGCTCTGGCTTTGCATTATTTGGTTCCAAGTTGAATAATTTTTCTGATGGTGTTACTATCAGTGCAATTCACACCAGTGACTTTAATACCCAGGTACAAAAGCAAAACCAAGAGAAAACCTTACCTGACCCCAGTATGATATTTTCCTGAGATATAGTTATTCTTGCTAGGTTTTGGCACTGAATAGCCCATTAAATTTGACTGCAGTGTGAAAAAAAATATGTAACGTGCATCTTTCAAGGACTGGAAGGTGTGCCATGTCTCCAAACACAAAACAACCTCCCTCAATCTTAATAACAAATATGTTTGAACATTATCTGCAATAAATCCAAGAATGAAAAGAAGAGCCTTCATGAATTCACTTCAGATCCAATAAGCTTAAAATCATTCTCCAAGCTGCTAAAAGGCTATACAAGTTTTTTTTACAATTAATTATTTTTTGCCCTTTGTACAGTGCTACCAAGTTAACTATAATATTTCATTGATACTGTTGCCTTTGCAATGAAATGGGAGTTTAGATCCTCAAATATTGCAAATTGAGTTCTCTGTATTGAATTTAGCACATGGACTCTATCTACTGAATATTTACACCACATCAGCGTGTTCTCTGATGTTAATTTTAGTTTCTGTTTATCAGTTTACAATTATTTAATCAAGAAAGGCTTTTGAAATGCATTGTTGCACTTAGAAAAATACCAGAGATGAAAGAGAGAGGAAAAGCAGCAGATGGGTAACAGTTCCAGCAGGATAGTTCAATTTCCAAACACCAAGCTACCAAAAGCACATCAGCCTCCCCATAGGTTTCTTTTTAAGTTTAGCAATAGCACGTTAAACACACCTCCAGTTTATGAGGGATTTCAGTGCGAACATGTCCCATAGGAACCGCTGCCAAGGTCCCCCCAGTGAACTATCTTGCTGGGACTCAGCTCTGCAAGAGACAGAGGGGCCCAGAGGCACTTGAGGCTGCTCTGGGTGCTGTGGGGCACAGCAACCTTCCTCCCTCAGGGACTTTTTGGCCAAGCAGCACCCAGACAGCAGGGCAGGCAATGTAGTCCTTTGCAGAACAGGAATCCCATCTCAGGTTGAAGACCTTATAAACTGAACAAGGGGACAAGAAATTCGTTTCCTATGTATGCATAGAGTGTTCCCATGATTTAACACACTTTCACAGAGCTGGGAGCATGCACTAAGGCTGGAAATTAAGCTGTTTTTCTTTTCTAGGACTGTTTTCATGTGCCCATGCAATTGGGTCTGTGAGCATTTCCCCAACCCAGCCTACAACTGACTTAGAGAAGGGTAGCATTACAAGGAAACAAGACCAGAAGAAAAGTAGTTTCAATCTTATATTCTAGCCAACATTGTGGGAACTTAAACAGTCTCCTCCTTTATTAAGCAGTGATATTGGAATGCTTAATTAATTACTATTTATATTAGCATATTATGTTTCTTAACAAATGGAATTTAATGCTTACTGTATCCTATAAGACTGCTCAGTCTCAAGCTCATGCAAGGACCTGGAAAGCCCTTGGTTTCTTGCCAAGAAAGTAAAAGCTTTTACTTGACTGTCACCTCCTGCAAGCAAGGTGCAGCATGCAGCACTGTCAATAGCTATTTATTTAATGGTTATTTAAGATTTTATGTCCTGTTTCTGCATAAGAATTTCAACATTTTCTATGCCAAAAATCTTTTTCTAGTGTTTGAAAGGATAAAAGGCTTCAGTATGGTAGCACCTCTCTCTTTCTACTGTATGTGAAAATCTCTTGCAGGGCATAGCACAGCAATAAGCTTTGAATGGAAAGACTTATGTCCCAACCTCTGCCTGCCAACAGCTTCTAGCATAAAGTTAGCTCATTTAGCTAAATTCAGATGACAGCAAAGCAACCAGCTCCTTCTGGATTCAGGAAGCAATTATTTACATATCTGGACTATATTTTAATTGATTCAACTCTACATTTTTAAAAACAGAGATTGCAATTTCCCTAACTCAAAAGGGTTTTTGCAGGAACTTAAAAATCACAAACTGCAAGGCAATCAGACACAGTGAGCCCCATCAACACAATAAGCACCAATTACCTTGCTCATAGGGTGAGAAAGCTTCCAGCCAAATCAGCAGAAGCAGATCAGCTCTGCAGAGGATGACAGGGTGGGAGTTGGAGAGGACAACGAGGCCACATGTTCACCTGCATGGACAGCACCAGAGCAGGGGCAGCTCAATAGCACCAACAGGTCCAGCAGTGACCCAGTGCACACAAAGTGACAAGGAGGTCCAAGAACAACCTGGAACAGCCCCAGAAGCAGGGCACTGCGGCAGATAGGGATAAGCAAGGATCTACCCACAACACACAAAAAGCCCAGGCAAGGTGCTTTGGCTGCCCTAAATGTGGATGCGGGGCCAGTAGGCGGGGGTGCATCCCAGGTGGTCTCCTGAGGGTCCCAGGTGAGGGCATTGAAGGCCCCAGCAGATAAATAAAAATAAAAATAAATTGTAAAATTTGAAAGAAAACTCTTTGATTTTTACAGATGAAGCAGAACATTTCAAAAACCTTAATTTTAAACTTCATAGTTCTCTTAAAGCACATATATAGTTTCTACAAAATATCCTGACAGCAGTCAATTTTTTTTAAAAAAAAGCAGCTAGAAAAAGAAAACAGCTGCTCTATTAATCCATACTAGGCTTCGTTCCTTAGTCAAACCTGTCTGGCAGTGCTTAGAGATGCCATAAATAGTGAGCACATTTCTTAGGACACCCAGGACAGTTTTGGTTTTGGCAGTTCTCCAGAAATCAGTCCTTCTCCACAATGCATTTTGCTAATACCACTTTTTTTTTTCTTCTTCTTTCTCTCTCTCTCTCTCTCTTTTTTTTTTTTTTTTTTTTTCATTAGCATTGGACAGGAGTAACTGAGTTGATCAGCAGTTTCAAAATGTCACAGGGAAAAGTTAGGATGGGCTCATTTGAAACAAATCATGAGATCTCAGGACACTTCACCAAAAGAAGAGTGTACGTTAGGAGTAAGAGCAACCAATTCCACCCAGACCACTCCCCTACAGAAATCAATGGGTTACAGTGAAACCAAAGTTTGCAAATTCCAGGGAAGAAACAGCAAAATCATGCTTCATGCTTGTGGGAATGACAAAGATCACGTTAATGAATGGGGCTCCTATTTGGCTCTGCTCTTGCTGCAGTCCTCTGGGTCATATGCAGTTCTCGGAGCATAATGGCAGAGTCAGCGCCTTCCTCCTTGCTCAGAGATGATACAGTAAATCTAACCATCTGCTGCCTTTTGTTAGAGCTGGAAGGAAAGGGAACAGCAACAGGAAGAATATCTGGGCAATCCATTGTGCATCTTAAATATTAGACTGATAAATGCAGGCATGTGTAAGGAAAAAAAAAAATGTCCTTCTGATTGATGGTGATGATATTGTTCACCAAACTCCAGAAAACTTTGCAGTGCTATCTGAATGTTATCACAACAAACCTAATGGAAAATTCAAGGAGTGAGATGGGGAGAAGTATCCCAATGTAAGTACTGACTAGACCAGACAACTGATATTCATACAAAATTCAGAGTGCCCCTGGAGCATCCTCCATCATTCGTGCTCAAAGTTTCTGAGTATTTTTTTTTCTTGTGAGATAGAAGCAAAGCAAGCTCAAAATGAAAAATAAAAGTAAGGCAGGTAATTAAAATATCTTGCACTCAACCTGGAGGAAAATCCACTATTATATACACATTTATAGTAGCAACAGAGGCAAAACAAGAAGGGGAAATCCCAGGAAATCTTCCCTCAACATGAAAGTAAAAATGCTTTCTTGCCAACCATCTCTTTATTTGAACTTGCACGCCACTGTGGACAGCTGCCAGGCAGGAGAGCTGACTTCTCTTTATCTGAGGCGAGGAACACCTCAGTACAGGTCCCTCATATGTGCTGGTACTTCTCGTGTGAACCATGGGGTGAGCTCTAGTGTTGTGGCAGAGAGGGCACAGCCTTCCTGGGGAGGCAGAGAGAAAGGGAGAGGGATGTTATCTCCTTACGATAGTCCTCTGCAGCCCAGGCACAGATCAAGACATCTGAGCATGCATTTCTCACAGCTTCTGTGCCTTCTCCTGTACTGCCTTTGCATTGCTTTTCTTCCTGGGAGAGCTAACTCTGCAGCCCTGGAAGCTGAAGGTGTTCATCACCTCAAAGGTATGGAGGTATGCACAACCTTGTGCTCATTTCAGGTTTTTAGGTACTGCACACCTACACTACAGGCTTTTCTTTCCCAGTTTAGTCAGTAAGGACAAGAGAAGTATTGTGATTTTCAATATGCATTTTAATATATATTTTAAGCATACATCAAACAAAATGGGAATTCAGATTTGAAAGTACTCATTTTGCAACCAATATGCATAAATATTGGGACAAACGTAATTTGAAAGGTGTCAGTATCACATACCAACACACTCCATCATGACTCCCCGTGTGAAGTCACAATAATAATGCACATAATGCACAATCCTCTGATGTACAGGATACATATATATTTGCCATGCTTTGGCCATTTGCCTGTAATCAGCTATCCTGCCAGCCTCAGCAGTGCCACTAGCAAGAACAGTTCTTTGTATGAGCTTCCTATTTTACATTTTAAAATTCAGTTTCACAGTTTTAAACAGTTGTCTCACATTAGTAAGAAATCATCAGCTTTTATATTTCTGTTCCAGCATAGGATTTTTTTATTTTATTTTTCATTTCCTGTTTACAGTTAAAACCTTAACATCTATTTAAACACAGATACTTCCTGCCACCATGAATAATTGAAGTAGCTGATGATTTTAGGTACTCAGCAATTTACTGATTCGGAGAGCACAGTATCTCAGCATACCTTCTGCTTGGATCTCACGGTTTCACTGCAGAGCAAAGAGAGTTAGGAGTATTTGATCTAGCAAGCACATGTTTTATTAAATTATTGGCATTCTGCAGATTTCCATGGGGTAGCGATGACTTACATTGCTTATCATTTCCTTTGGCTAAATTGCCTCATTCCATGTTTGACCATGTACAAAAATAAAGTGCATATTATGTTTACAGCAGAGACCAGTATCATTTTAATTCACATATATTAAATTTCCTGTGTGATATTTAAAAACTCCTATTCCACATTTTTCAGTTAATTGATTAATTCAGTATTAATTTAAGTATTAATATTAACTGGGGAAATTACATTGAGTATAAAAAAATATATTTATCTTGTGATAACAATCTCAAATTCTCCATGTTTTGTTTTGTTTCTTTTTGTCTTGGGGTGTTGGTTTTTTTCATATTACAAAATAGATATGAAGAATAACTTGTGCCTGGAAGAGGTTTAAATAGGTCTTATACTCCTGATACAGGAAAATGTAGACAACATAAATAGAGCTGGCAGGCACAAAACGTGCATGATCTGGCTTACAGAGATGCTGCTGAGAAGATTCCAAACTGACCAAGGCTTTCTGTGCCCTCTGTGCTCTGTAAAACAACTCCTTGGCCTGGCAAAGAACATTTTACCTTTGTAAAGCTCTTTCTTTCCCTACAGACAGGGAAATGGAGGAAGATGCTCAATTTCACAGAACATTTTCTGTGAAACAGAAACAACAAAACCTTTTCTGTTCAGCAGCTGAGCACTGGAGATGTCCAGTCCAAGCGCAAGGCACTGGCAGCCCTCTCAGAGATGAGGTCCTCACTCAGATATCAGCAGGGGGATTTTCAAAATTTCATATCAAATGCAGAGTTAAGCATGGGCTCCACGTGCTCCCACTACCTGCAGGCAGCAGGCAGTTGAGCTGAGAAGAGGCTCCAGGCCAGCTTGCAAACTGCTTCTGCTCTGCGGGGCACACACACGACGGGGTTTTAATAGCAGGAAAAATGGCAGTATAACCTGTTGTTCAGGACATCACCATAGGGATGTTTCCATTTACTTCTGCTTTTAGGGAAAACAAACCCACTCCAGTAAGAAAACAGCACCCATGTTTTGCCAGCTTTCAAAAGGCAAGACTCTTGGCTTTTCTCATTTTATTGCCTTGATGCTCTCAGCTGAACTCAATCTTCATACCTGAGACAAAACCAGCAGCATTGATCTTTTCTAACTATGCAGTTAGACATAGATAGGCAGGCTTACAAAGACTGGGTGCCCTCATAAAAGTACATTCATTTCTGTTTTCCCAGGAAATAGCACAGGTGCCTTAACGTGCCCTTTTAGTTGTATGACCCACCAACAGCAGGTGCAGACCCAACACTGCATGCACCCAACAGCTGTGCAGTTTTTCTGGTTCACCATCATGAGCTGCCTGGACAATTTGTTCCACAGTACATTCTCTTTTTCTGAATCTTAGCATGTCCTTTTTGAAGACAACAGGCCTTTCTACATGCTGAAGGACAAACCACGACTCCATGAGAAGGAGTTTGAGAGAAGTGAGGCTTGTGCGTGGCATTCACACTTAACAACTAAAAGTCAAGTCAGCTGGTGAACAGGAGTGGCCAGGGTTACAATAATGGGGTCACTCTATTGAATAACCTCCAGCTACTCTGAATAAAAAATACTTATTATGGATTGTTGGCCTGTGTGTTTTTTAATTGTCTGGAAACAGCGAAGGCATCAAGGTGATTACAGGAACACCTGTGACCTAGGTTCTGGTAGCCCCGTGGCTGTGGCCCTGCACCCGTTGCTCACTTAGCACTGCCCAGTTGGCCCAGCCAGGAAATCTGGGACTGATCAAGATGAATTTAAGTGAACTAATTTATTTCTGGTGCTGCAAGCCCCTGATTTTTGTACCTTGATAAGTGCTCATAACACAGTCTGATTTGAGGCATATCACTGAAAGTGCCCAGCAGGCAACCTCTGCCCTTAGCCGTCACTGGAAGGAGGATGTGATGCTCCTCCTTATGGCATCTCAGAACATCTCGAGTTCCTTCTCTGAGCCACCCTAGAGATGTCTCTCCCTTTCTGGATGCCAGGGAGATGGCCAAAGAACTGCAGCCAGGTGCTTTAGGTTTGCCTTTGAATGCCTACCACCACAAACTACAGGCTGAAAATGTACCTCTGGTACTGCGCACGCTTTTCCAAAAAAAAGTTTCCATAAGCAATAGGGCTGTGAAGGAGTGGGAAGTAGGTCTAACGGCGGGTGAGGAAAAGAACAAAAGGGGTGGGAAAGGAATAATGGGAGACAGTGAAAATGTGGGTTGAAGAACAAGAAATCTGAATCCAGGTCACAGAGTGTTCTGAAAGATCAGAAAGGCAGCAGAGAGACCCGAGCTGGGGGGAAAACTAAGTGCATCCACCAGCAACCACTGTTTGGTGGGTAGTTAAGTAAGGCTGTCAGGTGCAATGACAGCTAATTACTGATTATCCCAAATGTTGCTTCACTTAGATACTCCTGCACCCGGTGCTTCATCTCTTTGCAACAGCAGGGAAACAGGCAGGTTGCAAAGGCCTTTTCCCTCCCAGTAACCACTGGCTGAGACTGATGTGAGATTGTTTCTCCTGCTCTGCTTCCACTGCCAGCCCCCAACACACTGATTTTTAACCCTTTTTCAACTCTCAGATGCCTGAGCCATTTCTTAGAGGGGTACCATTGTAAACCCAGCAAGCACATGCTGTCTTTGGTGAGGCCAGGAGTGGCAGCTGAGGACATCCCTGCACACTGTTATATGGGCTCAATGTCTCTGCCAGCAGCCAGTTTTTTGGCATTAGCAGTTTCCAGGTTTCACCTCCACTTTCCATCATGTAAGCCATCTCCTGATCCTCAGAAATCCCCAGAGCCTCTGTGTGAGGGCTGTATCAACATGCTTATGCCTTCATTGCACGCTCCTCCTCATTTTACCATGGAGCATCACTCTCACGAGCAAAGACTGGTTGGTAAAATGTTCCCAGATCACCCGCTGCTGGGGGCAGTTGTGCAGGATGGACTGGAGAAAAGCTGCTGGCCCCATTCTGCAGCACAGTGATGTTCCTGCATCCCTGAGGCTCTCAGAGAGGCTCCCTGGCAGGGATGAGGCAGCCTTCCCCGCAAGGAGCACTGGCCCTGCAGCAGCCCCCTCTCTAGGGCTTAATTCTTCTTATACAGAGCTATCCTGGTGTGTAAATCCCACCTGAAATCAACTGCATAACGTTTACTCAGTGCTGATTCTATTTATTAAAAATAATGAACCAAAATTTAAAAGAGAGGAAAAAAAAAAAAAAAAAAACACACACAACAGATGTCTGCACTGCTCATTCTGGAAAGAAAATACCATAGATCCCTATCTCCCCAGATCAGGTGGGAATGATTATAGACTCTCATCAGGAATGGCACACATACTAATAGATCCAGAGGTGTTTTATACACAGCCCTGCTCCGGCTGACAGCTCGGAATTTCCTTAGGGTGCTTCCCCGATGGAATGAATTCCATCTTTGATCTGTACTGCAAGGGGAGGAAACAGATATTTAAGTTATCAGTGTGTTTCTCTGGCTTTTTCTGCTTGATACTAGTAAAATAATGTGGGGAACTCAATGTTTCTGTGGCTTTCAGTGCGCATGCTAAGGCTCATTCTCCACAACGCAGACCCTGCCAGCACAGCCTGCATTACACTGCACTGTTTTATCATAGGGCCTGAGTGGTCCTGAGCATGCCTGACACAGAAGGTGCTTATTTATGATGGGCTTGTGCAAAGGCACGACCGAGCAAGTGCACTGGAGAAGCCTCTGGCAGCAATTCCAGCCACCAGGATGTTGCACTGCATTTTAAATTATTCGTCTGCATAATGTATGTGTGTTGGGAAGGGGGGATGAAACACACCCATTAAATCGCAGTCTTTCAAAATATGATGTCACAACAAGTCGCATCCTATTAGAGGGATCAGAAGATAAATGTTTGCTGCAAGCTGGTGAAAAAAAGCCAGCAAGAAAATAAAGCTTTCCACACTGTGTGTAAATTGTAAAAGATGAGTTCTTGTGTTGTCGAGCTTCTGCCAAAGACAAATTCTTTGCTAACTAAGTGAAATACAGCACAAGACAAATATCACAAAAATAGAGATAGCAACTAGGCTTCCCAGCAGAGAATGTCAAAGCTATTTCCAAATGCAATTGTGTTGTGGTTTGGTTTGATGCCATTCAGGGCTTTGCTTTCAACCAAGCTCACTCATCCAAACCCGGGGCAAAAAGTTCATATCTCAGGCTGTGGCATATCAGCCATTACAGAGATAAGGAACTGCTGTTTGAGAAAGGTGGAACTGGAGGTCTGAGATAAAATTAACGAAGCCTCCTGTTTACACTAGCAGGCGTTACTCAGGCAGTGCCAGGATGAGGAAGGACAGCTCCCAGGTCTCCCCCAGGCAATTCTCGAGATGCCAGGAACCAGAGGGCACGTTGCCCAAGCAAGGCCCCTGCCACCAGTGTTGGGAAGTGGATTCCTGCTGATATCATCTACGTTTGCACATTGCCGTGTAAGAGATGCAGCTGGTGAAACCCATGTGCTGTGACAGAGTTCCCTGTTTCTTCTTAAATACTAGATGGAAAAGATGCATTGCAGGAATTCCACATTTCAGTCATGTTTTCAATGTGTCCTGCTTTCCACAGATTTCTATAGCTCAGAGAAGAGTGGCAGCTGTAATTCCATCAGCCTGGCAGCCATTGACAGAGACAATAAGAGCACTCTAGGCTCAAAAAATGGTTATTTAATAAAAGCAGTAGGAAAGCTCCCTTTGTTGCGGTAGCCTGAAGCCAGATGGGTTCCAGCATTGTATCTCTCTTCATTCCTTAACTTAACTCATCCATGGGAGAGGGGGTCAGCACGGCTAAACACACAGCCTTACACACCACAGAGCCAGCAGGGACCCGTTTCCCAGGGATGTGTCCCAGGGGTAATTACTGTCTGCAAGCTCTGCAGCACCTACCTCTGCCTACCTGCAGCTCTCAGACACCCAGTAAAGGGTGAATTTGTATTTCAGCCTTTGACTCTGTAGAAATCCTTTGCTTTTCATGAAGTCTGCAGGAAGTTAATGATCTCTGAAACCATAACCACAGTGTAAACTCAAATGCAGATTACAGCAAGCATGTTTGAACAGTGAGGTGCTCTGTTCTGACAAATCTTTTCTTTTTTCTTTTTTTATTTTTTTTCCCTCTCTCTCTTTCTGTTTCTTTTGTTGTTCTTATTTACTAGAATCCTGAGATCTTTTAAAAATATCTTTTTGCAAGTTGGGAGTCAATCAGATGTGTCCTTAGAAGTGGCTCCTAGAGCCTTTGCTGCATAGTCGAACATGTGAGTTTGCTGGAGGCATATATTAATGGCTTTAAAATGGACTTTCAGCAAACGGTGCCTTGGGAGCACCCCTTTAGCCTGTACTTCAGAAACATTTTGAAATTAAATACAGTGAAACAGACAGGTAGAAAAATAGACCATATTAATACTAATAAAAACCCTAATAGACAACAGACTGCAAGGCCATTAACATTCTGGTCATGGCTGGGAGAACAGACTGCAAACTTTGGAGGCAACTACAGAGGAAAAGCAACTAACCGTAATTTTGAAGAGGAACTGATGTGAGTGTGAGAACATCAGCTGGTTCTGCCTTGGTTGTTAACAGACTCTGTTGTGATCCCCTGCACAGCAGAAATATACCATAATGAAAGACGAAGCATGTAAATCAGCAATCAACTCTTGCTTCTTCTTGACACATCAGTAACAGCTAAATGAAATAAAGATTTGGGATGGTCCCCTGGGCTAGTCCTGCACCACTTAAGTTGAACACTAATCTGCCATATTTATAATGTAAGCAACTTCAATGGATTGGGTTCTTCAAAATTCAGTGTAATTTTGTAAAGCAAAGTACTTGGGAAGCCAGCACATTCCAAAGGGCTGTTAAAGCCACTGACAGTGACAAAAATGTTTGATTCCATGGAAGTTTGAATCTCTGGATCGGTATCAGTACATCACAAATACATTTTTCTTCATACTGATGGTGTGCACAAACACACTGCTTTGCAATCTAAAATCTTTTTAAATACAGTATATCTATCTCTGTGTGTTGTATGAAATGCTTGTGGAATGGGGGAAAAATTGAAGGAATTATGAAAATTCCAGTATTTTAGATGGAAGTTACATTCTGACACATTTGGGTATTTTTTTACATCATTGTACACTTCAGATGAGCCCATAGGTGTTCATTACGTAGCTAGCTCATGTACCATCAAAGGACAGCTTAAAAGCACATTTCAGCAGGACCTTGCCAGTTGCCAGTAAGCGATAAAGAAAATAAGATCTATCTAGACCTTCCAATTCTTAAATATAACACTGTTTGTGAAAAATGACAGCACATGGTGGGAAAACAAGTGATACTGCAATATTTCAGCCAGAAAACTCCACTATCATTCGGGCAAGAAAAAAACCTTCTGGCTTTCTTTCACTCCGAGGTAGCTGACTCATTCTTTATTTTAAAGAAAACAATTTGAGTTGCCAGTTAGTCTAGTTTGTGTTTTTAACAGGTGTGTGGCATAGCACGTTGGCTAGCTGCCACCGCTGAGGCTGGCTTGGTCTCTGTGAAGTTCCCACTTTGCTGGACAGAGGGGTAGGAACGTGGTTCTGACAGGCAATTATAAAATAAGATAATTTTTACTGCTCTTGGATTTAGCGCTTGAATGTGTGCAGAGCCCCTTTCTTCCTTTTTTTCATAGGAAAAAATAATTGTAAAGTGCCATATAAAGGGAGAGCATGAGAGAGGAAGGAGCACTCACTGCTACCGCTGCTGAAGCCACAGAGCTCGGTGAGATGCCTGGTGTTGGGTACTCACCTCCCATTTCCATCCTTTCCTCAATTTTCCTATGGAAACAAGCTAGCCAAGAGTTAGGAACTGCCAAAGGAATGCCTTTGTAGGGTCTGATTTCCCACATTCAGTCTTTGATCTTCAAACCAGATCAGTAAGGACAGGTCACTGAAAAGCCCCAAAGCTCAGACGCTCCCGATGCCAGCACTCCCAGTTACCGAGATGGTCATTAAAACGTTAATGCTGTGTGGTTCACCTGCCTTCATCCCATTTCTCTTTACCCTAATCAGGATTTGGCACTTAGACAATTAAAGTACTTCCAGCTCCAGCTGACAGTTTCCTTTCAGAGGGCATCGGGAGAGTTATAAAAGAAATGTTCCCTTGCAGAAAGAACCAAAACAAGCCGAGTTCGAATGTGTTGCAATGTCAAAAAGTATGTTCTGCTTCATTCAGCAGCAAGAGAGCTCAAACTTGCCTGAACAGGAAAGCTGGCACAATTATCTGTTTGAGTAACTCTCCGACTTCTTCGACTCAGGCTTTTCACATAGGAAAAATAAAAGCACGTAAATCTGATAAACGAACCGCTCCGTCTGGAGGAAGAGCGGCTCTTCATTTCCCATCAAGATGTTGTTATGAAGCACTATGAAAACACGCTATACCATGTCGGAGACAAAGTTAGTTGGGATTTTGGAAGAGCAACTGTTCATTGGCCTGTTTGCAAGCTGCAGAACTGATGAAAAGTAAAATGCAAGAACACAAATTATAAAGTGATGATGGTTTGGGTCTTATTGCAGTTAAAACAAACAAACTCTGCTAAATGACTTCTTCCTAATGACATTCATTAGAAAGTGCTTTGGATCAGGTTATTCTCTCTAGTGAGAGGGAAATAAGGAGATGTCAGAGTTTAGGAAGCTAGAAAAGGAACAGTGCAATCTGCAGGAAACCGCACGAAGAGGCAGCAGACACCTCACACACAGCCTGTACATTTCAGCTCCTGGCTTTCTCCCAGGAATTGTCTGCTGGTTTGTACAGTATTTCCCTGCCCACAGAAGCAGCAGCCAGGTTTCCTATCCTATACACATTTGTGTAGCAAAACAGTGCTTGATGCAACTTAGCGCAAGCCAAAAGTTGATTTAACCTGCAGCTGCTTCTAATAACTCCAAGCAGTCAAAGAGCAGAGGTTGCACATTGCTGGGGGGGGAACTAACAGAGGCATCCAAAGGATCCAGATGGCAGCTTTGCTGGTGAGCCATCACAGTAGTAGCTACAAAAACAAAACAAAACAAAACAAACAAAAAAAGGAATTAAAAGAATTAAAGAAAAAAAAGCTTGCTCATATTTTATGGTCATAACACAACTTGTCTTCAGCTATATACTTACTATACCACTTTCGCTACAAGTTTCAGTCCTTGATTATGTCCAGCTTTCTTAGACGAGTTTTGAATGATTTCCCTCTCCCTTTCCGACCAGTCTATTTTTGTCTTCCTTCTCATTTGCAATAGGTCTGGATGACATATTGCTCCTGGGAACAGAAGCAGCGTCCCAGCTCAACACTAGAAATCAATACAATTAGGAGATGCTATAAATCTAGTTTTCTGTGAAAAGCGGGGAATGTATTTTGCGTTCTAAATAGGTAAAGCTTTCCCACATTTTGTAAAGCAGGTGAACTCACATCTGCAAGTACCTGCTGGGTACCAGGGTTTGCACTCTGGACTCACGGAGTAGAAAAGGTTCAGACAAATGAACATATGTCAACAGCAGAAGCAGTGCTCACAGTCTTTCATCAACAATGATTCTTCTGAATAAATAAATAAGTACTATTAATAAAAAGGCAGCATTACTTTTCAGAATCACCTAACCTTGACCAAACAAATTAAATAGCACAGCGATATAATCAAATAATATATTAAAAACTCTTACCAGCCTATTAGTAGACTCAAACATTAAAAATAGCTCTGTGAACCTTCCTCCCCTAAGATTTTCTTTCTTTATTTCTACTGGACTTGGATTTCTTGACTCATTTTATGCATTTCAGACCTAATGTTCACACTGACATTAGCAATGACAGCCGGTAATAATGCCATTGTCATTGGATGCTGACTTCCTGTAATCCCAGGAGTGCTAATAACTGCTTGCCTGAGCCAAGCCCGGCGATATCAATGGGGAGGATTCCTGCCACCTTCAGTAGCTCCGTTGTTCACTTTCCCAGTTTAAGGTTGAATCAAGAGGTGACTATTGCAAATAACACAAACATCACCTGGGCTTGCTCAAATGTCAGGTTTTATTTTGGGCTCTGCAGCACCAGGAGGGAGCCTGGAGGAACTCTGACACTGAAGGCAACCTTTCCTTATGTAATCTGCTATACTCTCTGATTTAAATACTGGCTTCTCAGTAGAACAACATGCTGCCACAGGAGGATCCCTGGGGGAAAGAAGACACGCAAAAGAGCCAAACAATTTTGTACAAATGCATCTACTTAATGGGTCCTTAATTCCAGTTATCTTACAGGTAACAATTGTTTTCCAGCCAAATTCTCCCCAGCTGACAAGAGAAAGTCTTGTCAAAAATAAAACAGCATAAGCCTGTCTGGTTAGAAGTTAATGAACAATCCTATTGTTTGGCAAAAATAAAGTGACACTTAAAAAAAAAAAAAATCCATAACTTGAGTAAAACTTAAATCCAAAAATGCTTTTGATAGCAAATCAGAGGCAAAGATTTTCCATGTCAGAATATGCCCTTGAATTTTAACACATGCCTTCTCTTTGTTTCACTTTGGATTCAGACAAGGATTCACACCACAACCCAACGATCTTCATAAGCCAAAATAGCTGAGCACCAACACCAAAGGAAATTGTCTGCCTTTATTTACTCCTGCTTCTATTTTGGGGTTCTCTGTGCCAGCAGCCCTGGAATGAAGATGACCTGGGAACTAAATTCAAGTTAAACGGACCTAACAATAACCTGCCAAGATGAAACAGTCCCCAAACCCAAGTGCAGTCTTAAGTAGATCAGATTTCTGTTGGAGAAGACCAAATACCAATGGCCAGAGACAGAATGTGGGGCAGAAACAGAGATTTACATCAAGGTACAGCCCTTTTTATTTATTTTTTCCCAGCACCCAAGTGAATGTGTTTTGGGATTGGAATATTCTTAATATCTGGCAGCACATCAGCATTGTAGGAGCCTGGTTGCAATAGAAACCTGAGTTGTAGGTACCTAGGATGTCCTATAGGAAAAATTTATAGGAAAAACCAGTCAGCTGGTACCAGATCAGGCACTGTTGGGAAAGTGGTGGCTTTCAACACCAAAATCCAGAGTTATTGAGTGAATCCTATCTGCCTTAACAACATTGACTGAACCAGAACATACATGTAACATTTGGTTGTGTGTAAACCCATCATTTTTTTGGTGGTTGGTTGGTTGTGTTTTTCTTTTTGTTATAGGCACCACCTTTAAGGATGGTGTATTCTATTTTCCTTGCTACAAATATATGGGTAAGCATGAGAAAATTAATTCATATGCATTGGTGAACTGTACAGCTTCAGTCTGTGCACCTGGTTCTGCGACAAATGATGGCACTCTTCAACAGAGAGCACTGAGCAGTTAAAGAAATAAAACAAAAGCAATCAGAGAGCTTCAAATCTTCCAAAATAATTAAACTCTAATTAAGCATTCTGTTCTCGCTTTGATCCATAGATCATGCAATTTAAGCAATTTTCCACAAGGATTTGACAGTCACGTATGGCAAAGGAAAAGCAACTTTTGATTGATTGTTTCACTCTGTAAGCAAGTAAATTGAATAATACATGGGATAAACAAATACTATAAATAACAGCCCCCTCAGAACAAATCCAAACAGAATTTTTATTCTATATATCACCGCTTTAGGGCAATATATTGGCAAGGCAAGGGCCCTTGCCTTTATCGATCCTTATTGGCCAACTGTAAGAGGTCAGCAAAGGCCTGTTACAGAAATACTTCTTTTCTTACAAATATTTGTTACCTTTGCAGAGTAGAGACAAGGCTAGACCATGCTGGAGAATTGCCACAGCTTTTGGGAAGGAGGATGACTCAATGTCTCTTAAAATGATACATTCTGCATTTCTTTGGTCTGATACTGAAAAAACCTTCTGTAAAACTTGTGAGTGTCTCAGGGAAGAAAGAAAATAGCAATAATGTGCAGTTAGCTCAGGTCAAAGCATGTCACCCGACAGTATTTTTAGTAAAGCACGCCTCTGCCTGGGTGGTACACCAAATCAGACTTCTTTTCCAGCTAAAAAAATGCTGCTTTGAGGGACCCACATGTGGCTTTATGTGGGCATCACTCCACCACAGCTACCCTTGCTCCTCCTCACTGCCTATGTCCTGGAGTGTGCCAGCGTCCCAGCACACTGAGCTTCTCTGGGACTATGCCAGTGCACTTAAAAGGCACATGGAACTCTGTCCTAGTCTTCATTTCAGAACTAATACAGGAAGAAAAAGACAAATTACTTGGTGGCACTGAGGGGACCCCAGAGCTCTCCAGCACCTCTAGCCATGATAGGCCCCTCTGGTTCCCTGTCTTTCACAGCTGGTAGAGGAGCTGTAAATCTCACTCTGCTGCCTTTTCCATTCCTGCACTGCAGAAATATATTTATGTGTTGCATTTATGCTAAATGTAGGTATACTTTAATTTTGCTAAATGTGCCAAAAATAGAGATCATACATCATTAACACTGTGTGGCTTTCAGATGAGTCATTACATGTTTATGGAGAAATAAATATTTATGCAACTATTTACTTCAGTTTTATGGACGATATATTCCAAAAGGATGCATCGCCTTCAGCACAAAAGGTTTTCTATATCATTTGGTCTGTAGATATTTTATCTCATTCTGTAAAATTAAGCACTCTGTTCAGTCAAACAGAAAGATACAATAAATAAAATTTGCAAGTGAATTTATCTTTGTCATCACTCTTCTGTTTTGTAATATCTTTTTATCCAGTGATCTCAAAACATGGGCAGTATCTTATAAGAAGCTATAATTTCACACAAACGTAATTGCATGCACTACATATAGACAGTCCATCCACCTCTGCAGTAGAGCATGCCAGATTTTTTAAGTTCACAACAGAATATAAAAGTATAGGACAGGAGGTTAGGGAAAGTCAACCTGGAAAAAATGAGAGAGAAGATTGAGGCAGTTTAAGGGGGATTTTAAGTGTGGCTAGGGTGCAATTCTCTTCCAAAAAAGTACCAAAAGTACCTTAATGAGCACAGGTAATTAGTCTCTTTTTTTATGCCTCCTCTAAAGTATAATTTGCCTGATAGGAGCAGAGGTCCTCTTCACACTGCTTTATGGGGTCCTTCCTGTATTGTTTCTGAGCACGGCATGGCTGTTCCTACACGGTCATTTTGGGGACTCCTGCCCACAGACGTGCCATTCCCATTTTTACAATATGGAAGGGAAACCAAGCAGGACACCCAGGTCATACTGGAAATAGAGCCTGAGCTGTAAACAAACCCATCAAGATAACGCTATTTTCCTCACCTGCAGTTATAAAAACCTTCACTTGCGCTGTAACCTGTACCTGAAACACAAGGGTAGGGTAAGTCACCCACATCCCCTGTTTTCTCTGCTCAGGCATGAGGAATTTGCTCAGAAATATGCTGTTCCTCTTGCAGTGAGGTGGATTTCAGCAAGCTTTAAAGATGTCCCACTGCAGCTGGGTGGCTATGACCTAGGTGGGGTGGGTGCAGCAGCACCCGGCCATGGATGCTGCAGAAGGTGAAGAGCACAGACTGGAGGTCACACCTTGTGCTGCCCTCCAAAGGCACATCCACATTCAGATAGCGCATCTGACCTTGTGTGGGAAAAATAAATAAATAAATAAATAAAATAAAATAATAAGATAGTACCAGAAAGCAGGAATAATTTAATAAGAAAACAAGCAAGCAAACCAACAGCCTTCCACCTCAGCCCCTTTAGTGAGATGCAGCAGGAGCTGAAAGCAGAGGGTTGGGGCTCATTTCCAGGCTCTGATTTCTTGAATTGACATAAGTGGCAGGAGAAATCCAAGCAAATTCAGTTGTTCATCAGCTTCGTCCACCCTCGGTTTCCCTGGGCAAAACCTGTCAGGAAAGGTTTCAGTCGTGCAGCCCAAACACCTGCCTCGGGCCAGCAGCAAAGTGCAAACCGCAATGCCCCTCAGCCCTGCTCACCTGCTGCACGAAGGGCACCAGCAATGCTTGTGAAAGCATTTTTAGTCACGGTTATTGCTTGTACAAAGAACTCAGAGCTCTCCCGCATGTTTCCATAAGGTTTAAGCTACAGAGAATATTATTTAGAACAATCACCTCGCTTCTACTGCTGTGCAAGCAACGCGTGCACAGGCTCGGTGGGGAAGAAACGCTGGAAAGTGGCACCAGAAGGACCACGAACGGACGAGGACGAGCTACGGGCTCGGGGGGAGGCAGCAGGAGGAGCCCCGCGGCCTCCCCGGCCTTTGCCGGGGCAAGGCTGGCACCCGGCGGCCGCGGCGGGCATCGCACCCTTTGGTGCTGCGCCGGGGTGCAGTTTTTTCCTCACATCTGGTAATTCCCCCGGTCGTGTGTGGCTTAATTAACAGCCGAAATTAATCTCACCAGAGATTAAATTCTGTATTTCGTTTTATTTATTTATTTACTTACTTGCTTATTTATTTAATTACTTACTTACTTTATTTACTTACTTACTTACTTATTTATTTATTTTTAGCCAGCTTGATGCATGATGAACTCCTTACACCTTTAATTTCTAGGGTTTCCAGGGTATTCAAAAGACAGACAGCAGGAAAAAATATTCACACACAAAGCCAGCCATCCAAAAATAATGTCTCAGCAGTTAATTCCCTCTTACAGGCTTGTCAAGAAACAGAACAACACATAGGCTAAATACTGAAGAGAAAGCCACAACAGCAAACTTCCTGGCAAGTTTATTTGCTGGCATTTGTAAATCCACAGAGAAAGTGTAGTGCAATCAATACAGCTGAGGCCCGAGTTCTAATTAGAGCCTTCTGTTTGAAAACAGGTTTTCTTTAAACACTCCATGGCTAGGGGTAGTGATAGAATATTCCCTAAAAATAAGAAAATGGTTCATTAGTGTTCCTGGAAACAGAAGATCAATCTGCCCTTGTGAAAGTTAATGAATACGCAGAAATATCACATCACGACCCCTGATCTCAGCGCCTGAGGCACCACTGTTATTATGCACTATCCAGGATTGCTCAGCAACAGGACTCAGATACAACACTTATTGCATTAATTTCATCTGTGTGATTATTTAAATTAATGACATTCTGGCTGCGAGTCACAAACTTCAAGAGATGTTCATCTGCTTAAATATTAATTAATCATGCTTTTCTGCTGTAAGGTGTGATAAGGGTAAGCAGAATTAAATGCTAACAGTTTTAATAACAAATATCAGCAACAGCCCAAACACACACACAAAAAAACAAAGCTGCTTCGCTCAGAGGAGTGCTGAAACAACTCACTTAAACCCCTACCCCCCCCCCCCCCCCCCCATCCTTCCTCAAGGAATCAAAAAATGTATTGTTAAATCTTGGTCAAGAAAAAAAAAGTATAAGATCTCCTACATAAAGAAAATGGAAAAAAATGCATTATGATGAAAATACCCACTTATTTTTTTATTATTTTTTAAAGCCCCAGGCCTCAGCGCTATCCCCAGACACAACCAGCTTATCAAGCATGAAGCTGCCTGAAATGCAAAGACACAGTTCCAAAAATATGGCCTTGAGTAGCCAGAATGCTACTTGCTGTTGCTCCATGGGATGGCCAGAAACACTGGCAGAGCCAAGGAAATCACACAGTTTCTTCCCTTAATGAGGGGGCAGCAGCCAAAAGTGTCCCACCAGCACCCATCCTTCCCAGGTTGTCCTTCCTTGGCTGTGCAGGGCAGCCTGGGGCAGGCTGGAGGTGCCCCTCTGCACGGCCACAGCACATCTGCTTCCATCCAAAAAGTTCACACAAGGGACCAGCTGTTTGTTTCAACAGTGGCTTAAAGCAGGCTCTTGGGAATTCTGGACCATGCTACTGGACATCCCCTGGCTAGTCATTTCAAACAGTTTCAAAAACAACAATAAAAACAACAACAATAAACACATTCTAGGGCTTCTACTCCACGATTCAGAAAACTGAACGATACTGCAAAAAAGCTGGTATGATATCTGCATATCCAAAGTAATAGGAAAGCCAGCCATTTCCAGTTGCTGCTTACAGATGAAGTTCAAGTACCTGTTCAAAAAGACTTTAGCAACCACAGTCTAGTGAAGTACCAAAGAGGGAAAAATAAAAAAAAAAAAGTATTGCCAATTCAAGAAAATATGATAACTAACTTAAGGGATCTCTACAATCCTTTTGAAGAGATCTTACCTTGCATTGGGCTTTCCTCCAAAGACAGAAATCAGCCTCAACCTTCTGTTAATATCTAAATAGTTGAGGAGCCCCCCAGCTAGAACTGTTGGGCAAGGATGCCATGGGGATGGGAACCATGGTGTGCTATAAGGTGGCTGGGCCAGGCTGTTCATCTAGCTCAAAGGCCTCGATTGACACCATGTCCCTCTGTAACATGAAATGGAGAGGGCGTCATCCATCCCATTTCTGTAGCAGCACAGCAATGAGCAGTACTTCCCACTGCCCTCTATGCTATTTTAGATAACAGCATTTGCATTCTGTTACCTGTAATGTCTAAGAAAAAGCAATGCAATTTGAAGTCTTGACATGATGTGTTTTTTCATTTCCCCTAATGTACTTGATTCCAAGATTAGCCTTTTAAGATCATTACCCGCCAAGTTCTGCTGCAGCAGCCTGGACTGTCTCCATCTACCACTGTGCTATTATCTGCTTGCTGGTTCTTACCTGCTCAGAAGACAGAGGAACTTTTCTTAGGATGGATTTGAAAAGTGGGGTAAGCAGCTCTACACTTGCTTTTCAGCTTCTGAAACATTTCTTTTAGTCCTGAAACATTTCTTCCTTCTCCACTATTATAACTTGAAGACCGGTCACTGGTCTTTTGTGGGATTAAAGGGATGGGAGAAGACGACACTCCTACCTGGTCTTTGAAATTGCACAGCATTCCTTGGAGTTGTATGAATGGGACAGTTTATAGAGAGCCAAAAAGCTGCTCTCTAGGATGATTTTGCAGAACACTTTTGCACCTTTGAAACATTTATCTAGGAAGATCTGTGCACATTTGAGAAAGAACAGGGTTGAAGGATACAAAAGGGCATGCTGGAATTTGGTGGAGCAATTGAAGCTACTTTGCAAAATTAGGCAAAAGTTAGAGAAAAATCCAGAGCTTTCCATGCACTAATCCTTGAATCCATGGTAACTCTGAGGCCCACGGCTCTACAAACTGATTTGCAGCATATTTTCTGATGTATGTCTCTGAAGAGTGCAGCTTGGTTACCTGGAAGATTTCCACTCCAGTTCTGCATCCATCTTCACCAGGACACCAGGTACCACTGGCACCCACCGCACACATGATGGCACAAACACAACTGCTGTAAAGTCTCAACAATTCCAAATACAGTGAAAACCTTTCCTGCACCAGAAAGCCAGTGATGATAGGAGTAGAAAACTGGCTTCCTTTCTTCAGCTAATGACCTTGCTAACTAAGCAAGGCAGTAATGATGCCAAGATTAACGTCAGTACAACAAATCAAAATGAATTTCTTGATATCGCATCATACACAAAGCAATCCAAAGCAAAGTTACTTCTAGGACTTCCCCCCCATCCTTCACCAACAGTTTCATTAGAAAGAATAATATCAGAGCTGGTTGATTTAATGATCCTTCATTTAAAGGGCAAAGTTAATGTGTTTTTTTGTTGTTGTTTTCTTCACAATTTGACTGTTCACCAGTTGAAGTCTTAGTGTATCAATCACAGCATGAGTGAGAGGTGAATAAAAGCATTTACTGAACTGTCATATCCATGATAAAACAAAAGATGGTGAGATGGTGTTGCTGTCAGCTCTAAAAGGAATACATTAGCAGGAGCAAACCTGAAAAATAAAGACCTATTAGTCGTAATATGCCTTTCAGTCACTTCTTTATGTTAGCAGCTCAGCTTTGAAATAAAGTCAACATAATCCTTATTCACAAATTAAGCTTATCTTTGCACTAAGGTGTAAAGCAATAATTTGTGTTTTGTTTTTTGTTTTTGTTTTTGTTTTCTGTCTAGAAAGACATTTACCTTCACTACACTTATTGGTTTGCTTTTCTGAAAGGCTCCCTCACCTTCGGTTCTTTAATGACAACCCTTTTAGATGTAATAAACTCATCTATAATGAGTTTATTAAACTGATTCACTGATATTAAGCCCATGCCAGTTAAAATTAAAAAAAAAATAAACAAACACTTACTAGAGTGACTGCTTACATCAGGACACTGTAATAAACAGAAAAGCTGAATCGACTTGGAAACATTTGTTCCTTCATTATTCCCAGTGCACATGTAAGTTTAATAAAGAAAGCTAAAGATATTGTATAGCACACAGCAAAACCAAGAGCTGAACTATCCCCAAGTGTCAGCACTGTACCAGGGCTATTTGTAGCAGCTGAGCAGGTTAGCTCGGGACCAACCACCACACATGGCTCCAGCTGAGACCTTGCAAGGCTTAATAGAGCTGAAGAATTATTTCAGCTGTCTTGAAGGCTAAATGCTTTTACATTCCCTTATGACGTCTACATGTTCTGCAGCAACATAGTCTTGTTGCCTCATGTTCCATTTGCAGTCTGCTGTAACACTTCACTTCCTAAAGTGCTGCTGCCTTGGTTTTCTTTCTGTTATGTATTTGGGTAGTCAGTTTGCCTTGCACCTGTCCCTATGGAATTTCTCCAATTTGTCCAGATCATTTTGAATTCAGTCTGGATGTCCTTTTTCTCCAACATTGAAAGCATTTCTCTGAAACTAAGTCTACTTCATGCATGTCATGATCAACACCCCATACTCCCAGTCTGCTTCATATTCAGAATTATGAATATCTTCAGCCAAGCTTAAGATATTTGCTGTTTTCACTCAAACCATAAGACCTCTGTCATAGGAAAAAATCAGCTTGTCCTGAACCATTTCACTCTCTACAAATCTTCTTCAGTCACTGTGTTTTCTTCCAGGATATCAGCTGAAAGAATAACTGCAAACATTGTACATACCTAAAAAAACGCAACCATCATTAGAATTTTATCTCATTTTTTCATTTTAAAATATGCAGAGACCAAACTCCCCAGACAGGCAACCGAAATAAGACCTAGTCCTTAAGCTTATAAAGTGAGCAGCAATAACATGGTTAGAGATGATCAGCTCAACTTCAAACCTGACAAGGCATTCTTAACTCAAAAGCCTTTTAACAAAATGATTTAACTATGCTCAGCTGAATGCAGTATTTCACTTGTATTCAGGATAATCATAGCTTTCTATCTACAGCTGCTACATGTTTCTGACCATCTTGTACAGCATCCAGCAGTCAACTAAGCTATTTCTGAACATATTTTTCCTGTTAAACGAAGATGCCAGTGCCAATCTATAAAAGTAGTACCTAACATGGATGCTGTCACAAACCAGAAAAATGTTTTCTGCCACAAAGTGATTTGTGGCATTGTGAGATTGTTGAATCATTGCTCTATTTCAGCAGCCCCAGCCCCCTCCCCCCAGTTGATAGTGTTGCCTCAGGTAGGAGGGGAACCCAAGGCAACCCACTGCCCCCCTTCATGCTCTCTCCTAGTGCCCCAGTGCCCACACAGTAGCCCTGTTCATGAGGTTGACAGTGACAAGAAGTGCTGTACTACAGATTAAGTCGGAATTATTTTTATTTTAAACATTTACAGAGATGGAAATAAATACAGGAAGTAGAAGATAAAGTGTGTGCTTTCAAAAGAAATCAATCAAGTTTCCATCAGGCTTCAAACAGGGAAAAAAAAAAATGTATCCAATAGCTGCTCAAAACTGGCCACTATTTCAAAGGTCAGGGGTTATGCTGAATGGTAATGTTAATAACTGAAGATAAGCATTACAACAGACAAGGATGACAGCTGACATCAGGGAACCAACAGCCGTAACAGACAAAATGGAACCACACCACAACAGGAGAGTCTCATATTTACAACATACTTATACAAAAAACATTTGGAAATATTTAGGGAGTGACTTCTCTGTCCAGCTGTAAGATACAAAAGAAACACTGGAGGGCCTGATGGTTGCATTCCCCTCCTCAGTATCTACAGAATCATTTTAACTTTTGACAAAGTTTGAAAAAAAAAATTGTACTGCAAGAATTTTTCATCCAACTTGAACTTTTCATTGTTTCTATCCTTGCTTGTCATCAGTGTCATCCATCAGGGCAGTTTGTCAGAAGACAGAGTTTGTAAAGTTCTTCGCAGTCCTTTATCGATGGTCTGATCTGTAGGTCGGAAAAGTGTCCGTCCGATGAAGCTTCACTGGGCTAGAAACATCTTGTCCAAGTCAGATGCAAAAAACAGAACACTCAGTAAGGCAGAGGTATCGTACTCAGCACTTTATAAAGGACTATGTGAAGTACGGATTATGGTCTTTTAATTATACTTATCCCTGCTTTCCCTCCTGCAGAACCAGAAGTTGTACAATTTTTTATTTATTTATTTATTTATTTTAAGTTGACTGCATGTTGAATGAAAAGCATACTTTATTAACTTTTTTTTTCTTTTTTTTTTTTTTGGGGGGGGGGGGGTACATCAGAAAAGGGAAAAAGAGCCAATTCAAAAATCATCAGTTCCAACTTAGGTAGAATAAAGTTTCTGCTTACAAAATTTCAGGTGCCTCTACCTTCCAGGGAGTAAAATGTTTCAAAAATTATGTAACTCGGTGTAAGAATTATTTTATGTTCAATATTTATTTCTCCAATAATTGAACCATTTCAAAATTTTGGCAACCTAATCTAATTAGAGATGTTAAGGCTACCATGTCACTGCTGAATGAGACAATGACTTCAGTGTCTTTCCTAATTACAATAAGGTCTGCATGGCTTCCTCTCCACACACCCCCCGAGGGCCAGGGTTTTTCAAAGACTTTTACCACATTCTCATGACTAGAATCCCCAAGGATCCCTTTTTAGTTTAACAAGCAAGCTATTTTTCTAAACACAAAACAAGTGGTTTGTACCCATACAATCTATTTATCTTGTGTCAACACAGTGCTGAATTATTGTATTAATAAAGAACTCTATAGTAAGGCACAGTAAGACCAATCCCCTGATTGTGTCAGAGTGCTGTAAGTAGTTTTCTTCTTGTGTGTCACAGGCTGCCTCCAGCAGGTCATCTTCCCATGCCCTAATTTGTTGAACAAATTTGAACAGGCATATAAGTGCTGCTTTTATTATTCATTCCTCCATCTGAAACGTGTGGGATGTTTGGCTTTTTATGTGCTGCCTGCCCCCTCTAGTGTTCAAAACAGGAAAAGGAAAAAAAATATATGGTTGGCTTTTACTTTGCAGATTTTTTGAAAAATTAGAGGATAAGAATGTAATACGGCCACATACGGCAGGGATGACAAAGCCTGCCATTTTTAATCACAATTTCTGATATTTCATGTTCCAGAGGTTCTGACCTTTAGAGTCTCCAGCTTTATTTAAAAGACTAAATATCTAAGATTCATTATTCCTTGATAAACTCCTAATGTCTGAGGGGCTAACAAAAAAAGAAGCAAAAAAAAAAATCCTCCAAAAGATTTCCACAGTGTGCTGCCTGTCCCACTTCTATTAAGTGTTCAGTCTGTTTCCTGCTGGCTTTTCCACATAACTGCCTGTGCGCCCCTCACTGGCCACCCTGTAACAGTAATGTCTCCTTGGTTATCCGAAAAAAAGGTCATAAAATTTGTCAAATCAAGGCTCCCTCCCCAACAGGAACTGAGATGAGCATGTCCTGATAATAACAAGTCATCCATCTCAAGGTTGGACTTGTGCTTCCCTCCATCTGCTAGACAGCAGTGGCAACTGGCTTCAACTGAGCACGAATGTTTCATGGGATGGAAAGCTGCTGAAACGCTTCAACAGTGTTTTTATCTGATCTGTGCCTTGACCCTGTCCAGTCCCAGCCCCTTACCTTGCAGGCCGTAGAGCTGGCCAGTGCTGTGCTGTCGCGTGATGTGCTGCCAGTAGGCACTGCGGGGCAAGGGCACCATGGTGCTGAGGGACACGGCTCGCTCGCTCATCTTCATCTGAAGCTGCAAAGCAGTAAACTGATGTGAAGGAGACAGTTGTGCTTATCACACATCCTCAGAGAAAAGGCACAACCACACCCTGTAAAGATTTCTAAGGATGTTGTCAACACAGCCTCTCCCTCCATCCATCAGCCCACCCTATACCAGCAGCAGTGACTAACCCGGGTTAGTCTCCACGGGCACACAGCACTCGGGTTAGGAGGCCACGCTATTATTGCGCACCAAAGCTCACCTTTGTGCTCCCCTGGTCCTGCGCTAGCACTGCTTCCCCTGAGGGGAGTTTTAACTCAAGCAGCTGAAACAGAAACGGGGAGTCAGTGGAAGATAGGAAAGTACTCCCCCTTCAGCAACAAAGCCATCGGAGGGTCTCCCAACTACTTCCCAACTTTCCAAAGCTAAGTACAACCTTAGCACACCTAGAACCTGATTACACATATTTCGTGTGAATTCATTAACACACATATGCAAACTGACGAAAATGTTTGGATTTTATCATAAGCTTCACAGTACAGCTAAAATTCTCTTTCCAAAGCTCTAGCAAACATTAGTTCAAATATACCAAATCTATACTTGCCTTTGTCTAATTTATAAAGATGCTTTTTACAAAAAGAGCAAGCTTTTTCATTTTAGTTTCACAAGACCTGAGGTGAAAGAATCTCTTACAAGAATTTCAGCATATTTTGGAGCAAAAACAAACAAGTGAACCAAGCACAGAGAGGAGGCAGATAAGAGACATCATTGAAGTGAGCCATTTTGAAGTTCTTCAGAGGTGCCAGCAACCCTCAACCTCCTCTCTGTATTGTGGATGCTGTGCCTGTGATATCAAGGTAAAATACATGAAAACGAAAGCAAACCCAGACCAACCCTTGCTCTTAAAACACCCACCTCCAAGTCAGTAGGATGCAAGTCCCTGCACAATGCAAGTTTCCACCTACGCCACACAGTGTATTTATCACAGCTCCTTCACTGAAGGCCCGGCACCGCCTGCCGGTGTCACCACACACAGCAGCACCACGGAAACAAACAACAACCTCCTACTGGAGCAGAACCAGCAGAGCATTGTGAGGCTGGCATTTCTTAATTGGAGATGCTTCTTGGGTGGTTCGACTTACTGGTGAGTTGAGCAACAAGCTAAGGCAGTTTGAGCAACATGTCTGCTCTCAGGAGAGGAGCAAAAAAACAAAAGGATATCTTCAGAGGAAAAGGAGACGCAGCTAGGGAAAGAAGATAAAAGACATAGAAAAGGGCCAGAAGAGGTGCCCCTCCTGAACTCAGTCAGCATGGGAAAAAATTAAAAAACTTGCAGCTGGAGAAAAGATGCTATGTCCTGAATACACGGCACTTCATCAAAACACCTCGGACTGTGAGCTAAAGCAGTTTAAATGATGATTGATTTCATTCTCACAATTAACCTACTGTATCTCTGTGGCAACTGAAGAAGTAGGAATAGCTTGATAATGACCTGGCTTTATTCCTTGGAAGCACCCACCACCGTAAGCTGGTCAAAACCTGCCAGAATTGATATGCTGGAACACGCACAAGCACTGGCTGCAAGCAGAGGACCAAATGAGACATGTAACTCCACATATCATTAATATAACAAATAATTTGTTAACTGGAGGGCACCTAATCCATAGTCTCTCACCCTCTTCCTCCCAGGGGATGGTGCTGAAATGGTATCAGGATCCCCAAAGCGGTTCAGATGCAACTCCTTCCACACATGTCAAGGATCAAATTATGCCAAGTCATGCTTAAACCAAAGGAGAAGCAAAGAGGCAAGAAGCAGTGAGGGCCAACACAAAGCCACCTCAGAGCTCTACTGGCTACGAACAATCCATGGAGAAAGGGGATGGAGAAGCTGCACACCCAAGCAGCAGCAACCAGGGCTGAAAACAGCCAGGGAACTGCGATGCCACCTCTTGGCACCTGAGTGAGAGATGTGCTGAGCTACACTAAGGCAGCTCACTGGGGCTGGGTCAGGTGCTGTTCGTTCCCACAAGTCCCACATAAGTCCCAGGGAGGGAAGAATAAGTATCTTCCTTTTGTGTCCTGCTTTAGCAAGCAGCAAAGCTAGCATGAGACACACACTTTTCTTTAAAAGAAAGGAAAAAAAAAAAAAAAAAAAAGGAATTAAAGAAAGAGAAAGAAAAAAGTTTTTTCTCTCAAGATGGAATACACAATTCTCAAAGACTTTGCAGGGCATGTTGTTTTTAAGCAATGTGCACTATGTAAACCTTCATCTTGGGACACCCACATGGAGAGTGTTGCTATGTTTTTGAGGTGATTTTCTTCCTAATGAAGTAAATTTATTAATACTATTAATACTCAACAGTAATTAAAATAAACAGCTTCAGAAATTAAAGGGCACTAACACATCGCTGTTGTTTTGAGTGGCTTTCTTTTACTGTTTTACGCTATTAGCCAGTATTCTTTCACTCCAGAAGTTAATGAGCACCTTTTCCACTCCTAATTATCAATCTCTCTGGAAATGGTCAGAGAGGATAGCAGGCCCTAGCCAAGACTGACGCACTCGTACATCAGATGGATCTAGCACAAAGCGCACTCCTCGGTTCTAGAGAGGGGAAGAGTCAGCCAAAGCTGCCAGTAAACTGGCTGATAATATCTTTCTCTGAAGCGCTGAGCTTTAGCTGCCAAAACGGAGAGGTTCACTGTTATTACTTCTTAGCGAGATGTCAGGCTGTAATGTCTTTTTCTAAAGCAACCTAAACCGCGACCAGGCAGAGATGACAGCAGTCAAGTCACAGCACTACTCCTGTCAGTTTTCATGGCAACCAAATATTCATGACAATATGTCTACAATTTGAATAGATATTTTAATTTTATTGTCTGGCAGTGCAAAAGCGAAGGGAAAGGAACAGTTGGGCGAGGTGAGTTACCACTGACCAGAACGGCTTCTTGCATCGCTAAGCAGAGCCAGCTCTTTTTTGCCTTTAAAAGAGAAAAGGGAGATCTCTGAATTTGCTGAAAAGGAAAATAAATAACACCCACTTGTGAATGTGTGCCAGACTCCAGTCAGCATATGCTCAAACCTCACCAGAAAGCCACAGCACATGAATAGAAAGTGTCAGGCCAAGACTCTCAGCTGAGGAACCCCTATCACATCAATTTTCCACGTGCGTTTCAGCAGCCAGAGTCTGTTATAGTCACAAACTGAACTATAAAGCAAGTGACTGCTAGGGAGGTGACAGACACATTATAGCCCACACTCTCAACAGTACTTGGCAGCTTTATTTGCTCTATCAGCATGGGACATTCAACTCCCATTTCTTGCACAGGCTCCAGGAGCCCTCAGGTAGCTTAATACGATCTTCACCTCCATCTCAGATGATCACATCAGTGGTAGCAGAGGCCAGGATTTCAGCTTAAAACAGAAGATGCTCAGTGAAGACTTAATTTCTCACCACCAGTCTTCTACCTTTTACTTTTCTTTACCCTTTCAGTAAACAGTAGCTCAAGCTTCACTAATACAAAATTTCACACAGGGTTAATAATTCTTAGAGATAAAAACAATGTAAGACAGCTCAGACAGCTGAGCATGAAGTGCAAATATCTAAAATAAACTCCTTTTTGATGTTTTCAAACAATTAAAATACAGGGGAAATAAATCAATTTGAATGATGAAGATGACCTTTACAAAGTATTTTGTAAATTGCAAAAGTAGCTACCTGATTTGTACACTGATATAATGGTCCTCTGTCCAAAGCCATAAATCTGAGTATCCTTGAAACCCAAAGAAGGGACTAAGTCTTGCTGAGCATTTTGGAATCAGACACTTCTACGACAGACTTGGGAAACTCATGTTCAGGGGCATATGGACTCATCTGAAACAACTATATTCAGCTACTAAATTACAAGACTTTCAGTTCGACAGGAATATGTTCTTATTCCCCATTTAGTGCTCTAGTGTATATAAAACTAGATTTAGGGGGGTGGGGGTTGGACACAATATTCATGAAAAAGCTTTTTGAGGTTGTACAGCTGCTCTCTATTGAAACTATCCATCTGTTGACTGTATTGGCACTTGTATATCGGAAATTTTTACTGCACAGCATCAGACACCACATATTAAAAGATGCTATTACACAAATGTAAAACCACCATATATGAAATTGCCCAAAAACCCATCCATTTCAGGAGGCTACAATTAATTAATTTCTCTCTTCTTTGGAACTGAAATTGTACTCTCAACAGGTTGTACTGCTGCTGGTGTGCTACAGATGTTTGCTAGCTAGGCTGACCTAGGCTAGGTTAATTTTAATCTGCTTAAATTAATTACTAACGAGTGTTCATCATCTACTTATCTGTCTCACATTAGATAATTTTAGATAGTCTTGAATAAAATTTGCCTTCTCTAACTGGAAGTAGAAAATTCTTTGTTTTAAACAGAAGTCAGAGATAGCAAAAATGGCGTTAGATGATACTTTACCAGGAAAGGGAAAAATAACAGCAATGCTGGCTGCAGATCACCTGCTAGCTTTAACATTTTTTACTGAAAAAAAAAAGCAATGTGTCAAGCTTCTTCCTAGTAAGCCTGGAAGGGTTGAAAAACTTACGAGTTCCACAAGTTGTAATGACATTTTCTGCTTTATCTCCACTGAGTCATCTGGTTAATACTGAGATAACTCATCATTACAACTTATCCCTGAAACCAAGATATTAGTAGAATTACTAAAAGGATTAGACATGGATGTGGTTTTGTTCATAAAAATGGAAAGACATAATTCTTATTGCAGATTACATAAATCTATTACTACTGCCTGGAATAGAGATGTTGTTTATGGCCAGGTTCTTGCACAGTTTTCCATTCTGGGCATTTTATACATTCCAGAAAGTCTAATCATCAGGATACTAGTTTTACTGTCAGAGTCAACCTGTGAGCCCTGACATGCAGAGACCAATTGTGATACGTCATTTACAAAAGATCCCTTTTGATTCTACAGGTTTCATGAGAAAACAAAGAAATGAAATGGTAATATCTGGAAACACGTAAGGTACAAGTGCCATAAAACTGCCATTCTTCAATGGAATGTTTTTGGAGATCCCACACCATCTCAGTTCTCAGTCCATATGTTAGTTTGCATCTTACACTCCTACATCTCCTAGCAGTAATGAGTGTTATAAAATGAGTTTTAGACACAAAAACCATTTGCGGAAAACAGACATCCACTGAGGGATCAGACAAACACGTCTAGTCCTCCCCCACAGTTTAATCTGAACCATATGACTCTTTCCAAATCATCCTTCAAGTGTAGACATAAATAACAAATGAAAAACTGAGCATGAGCCATAACATTTTGCAAATAGATTGATGATAAATGTTTCCAAACAACAAACTCATGATGGTGATTAATTAAAAGAATATAGCGAGAATGCCGACTATGCTGACAGGAGCTTATCATATCTGAACTAAGTCACACTTATTTACAGTTTTCCAAATGCAAAAATCATGGACTAAGTTCCCCTATTGTTCAGATTCTTGAAAAGCAATCCCAGTTATATATACTGGCCTAAACATAATAATCAAGAGAATTTATTAAGAACAATAGTCAGACTGCTTACTATCTGTGAATCAAAAGACAAAGTCACAGTGAAGAAACACCATTCACTGGTGCCCAGTGCAGAATAACAGTGCAGAATAACAAACATGGTGAGCAGCCATACCATTGAATTTTTCACGCTTTGTAACAGGCGCTCATGTTGTTCTGCTATGGCCAGAGCAGCCGAGTGAACCTTCTGATAGATTGCTTCGCCATCTCGTGTCTGAAAGATAAATAGTCCTTCTCCTGTGTCACACATTCTGCCAAAGCAAGAACAGACGGGATCCAAATGTGAGATTTTCACTTGCTCACGGTGATCTCAACTTTACCTTGCGGCTCTAGAAGCGTTATTGCACAAGCGGTAGGAAAGCAAAAGGTTGTTAAAATATGGAACAAAGTTATCTATATGGGCTTTAACAGCCCTAGTCCAACCTCACTGTTTTAATCCATACTGGTATTACTCCTCTCAAACACAGACTCAGGTGAGTATCACTAATTTCTCAAAAGTGCTTAGCCTCTAGAGAGTTCATGCACAACACCCAGGTTTATAAATTTTAGACTAAAAGGTGGGATTAATTTGCCTTCTTTCCCTTTCAGACTTTTAATATTGCCTGTAATGAGTTTTGCAGTTTTGCCTTCCACTTGAGACCCTAGATACATTATCCTTAGCATCCCAATTGCATTGTCTTGCAATGACTAATGCATGATCAATGAATTAGAAACATCATATCCTTTTTCCTGAGAGAACAAAGTTCTGCAGCAATACAGAGTATAGGCATTTAAATGTCTTTTCTCTCTCCAGATAAGTTAATTGTAGGATGAGATTCTCTTTTACTATTACAATTCTTTAATTTGCTTACTTAAAATAATGCAAACCCTTTGAAAGAATTTGGTAGTTTAGTTCAATGAACCGATGCTCCAACTTCAGCCACACAAAGACTTCAGCTCATTAAACATAAGCTGCAGGAAGCAACAGAAAACAGCATCTCTAGAACAAGGAACCGCATTCAAATTTCTTATAAACCCATTTGTCAATTAGATAGAAAACAGGAATCCCTTCTCCATTACTTTATTTTGCTTCTGGGAAACAACTTGGAAACACTAGTCTACCCTTCAAATGCTTATCTTTGCACAGAACTGCTTAAAACCTGTAATTCCGTGCCCAAAGGCCCATGTTGTACAAATTCTGGAATGATGTTCACCTTTTCTTCACAAACCTGTATATCCGATCCACTGTGTCTTATACAACTCTTGATTTAAGAACAAGCCTATACATAATATACAGTGCTGTCAGCCTCCACCTGGCATCCCCTGGGATAGCACAGCTCTCCCACCCCATCATCAGGCACATTTGTTAAGCCATTTCTTCCATTCAAGGTGCAACCTGGATTTAAGAGCTATTTTTATTTGTTTCAAATATTAGTATTAAAACCTTTATTTTAACAGAAGGTACACAACCAGCCCTTTGTCTGAAGATAAGCTCCCACATCCTTTGACAGCCTTCAGAAGCTGTCCAGAGCACCACCAAGGAAAGGAACACACTACAGCAAACACACACCTACCTCCCTGCTTCAAACGTGAACCAAGATGGGTCCCGCCCGTAGCGTCGGAGGGCACTTAATGGCCAAGAGATGAGTTTTAGTCTGGGATTCTGGATGTCCCAAAGACAGATATTCTCAAATGTTATCTGCAAGGTACATTCCCCATGCACATCTAAATTAGGGGATGGCATCAAATACACATTGAATCTCTCTGGGAGAAAAACAAAAGGTTAGTCTAAAATCCCTGCCCATTAACTGTGCAAGTCATTAAAGGAATTTCCTACTTTCCACCTCTATTACAAGATTTTATTTCCACTTTGAACAATTAATTCAAAAACAAAGACTCAATTCCTTCCAATAACTCAATAAACTCTACATTTGGAGCAGTTAGAATGCTACACTTCAAGGGCATCAAACATTTGGTCATGCGTTGAGATACAAAAGAACTACACCATCATGATCTTGATATTTGCAAACAATATAACTGTGTGCATGAATAAATATATTCCAAATGCTTTTGCGCATATAATTAGTTAATTTGCATAGGAAAGTGAAGTAGCCATGGGCTCAGCTTCTGCATGCAATTATTATTATTATTTATTATTCACTTTACAAAGTTGATAAATGGCCTCAGTCAGAGACTGAAAGTGTTGTACAGACATGATACAAGGAAACACAACAAAAAGACAGTCTCCATCTCCAAAATCAGCTAACTTGTTTCAGAAATAAAAGCGTTATTCCAAAATAATTCTAAAACCCTGAATTGCAGCACTTAATCACCATGCTCATTATCTCTGGCAGTAATAAATATATATATATATATATAAACAGGAATAGTTAGGAAAAACAATTTTTGGTACCAATTTATTTTGAATGTTCACATGCACAATCCAAAAGACTTAAAAATAATGCAATTAAAGATTTAAAAGGTCAGTATTTTATATTTTATGTACCTACCACTCTGCTCCCTCTCCACTCCTGATGCCAGCAAGTCAGGCTCTCCAAGACTAATGTCATTAATCCGTGTTCCAAGACACTCCATCTGCAGTACCTTGCACCACTCATCTGCCTCAAGTTCTGTATAAATGCCCAGAAAATCTGTGTGTAGGTATAATACATTTATGATTTCACAATTAATGCTCTTACGTTTTCTTATGTGCATTGCCATTTTACCCACCTGACTCACAAGCAAAGGTTTTGGAGGTGTCATCATTAAAATAAATCCCAACAGCATGTTTCTTTGTGCTTTTTGGCATTCGTGAAATATTCTTCACATTATTGAGCTCTGTGACCTGAAAATAAACACAATTTGGACATTTATGGGGACCTTAAAATATATATATCCATTATTGACTGGAGAAGCTGAAATAAAGAATTAAACCAAGTTGCATAGGATGGAGAAAGAGACGGAGCATGAACATGCCTACGATTGCTGTTAAAGAAATGTATCCTTGATATGAATCACCTCAGGCAATCAACTTGAAGACCCTGGATGCTGAAGCAGCCATATTCTTGAGTCCTTCCCTATCTGCAAGTAAGCTTCAGTGCAATCCAATCTAAAAAGAATTTAAGCCAAGAGGCAGGTAGAATCAAGTAAGACATGAGAAAGACCAATCAGTTGTAACAAAAGAAAAAAAGAGTTCAAGACAGAAATCTAACACATTCACCCATTTGGAGAAGCAAATCCAATTCCAGGACAGCTTTCATCATGGAGGTCAAAACTGGTGAAAAGCTGTTGTCTAAACTATTTTTGATGGGTAGGTTGATTATTTGTTAGAATGGTCCACTAAAAAAAGTTGTAGTATTTAGAAAGCTTTTTATCTTCAAAGATTCACAAAATAAATTCACAGAATTGTCAACACAGATTTCTGTTAATTGGTTGCCAAAAACTGATTGGAAAAATATCTTTCACTCCAACAAAAATGAACACACATATATAGAGAGAGAGGGTATACAGCTTTAACGAATACCTACTATGGTTTCTTCACATTTCTCTAACGTTCAGTTTTCACACTCACCCCCATAAATAACATTCCTAAGTTTGACTGAGGATAAATTCTTCTTTATTTTAATTCTTTATAATATGAAGGCTAATACTCCAACATGGAATCAGGAAGTTATATTTAAATATTCATTATTAGAAAATGTTTTTCTGATTCTTTTACATGTTAAGGACTGAAGAGAGTAGGAATTTAACAAAAACGTTCCCAAAGCTGTAACCTGCAACTTTAAAACTTCATTACTTTGGTCTCAGTAGTCCTGAGGTGGAAGATACAGGAACTGCAAAGAGATATCAGTGTTGTAGAGTCCAGCAAAAGAGACTGTTCCTCTAAAGGACCTTGGGTTAACCAACACACCCATTGCATCTCTCTGGCCCTTCATCCTCACGTCACTTTCTCCTTAGAGTCCATTTATTGCTTTTTCCTTTCAGCACAGGAGTACAGACAGTTAAAACTCACAGTTTGAAGAAAGACCTGAAAAGGTAATCTGTGTATGGAAGGGACGGCAGTCAGTAAGCAACCTATCCCCAAAATAAAAATAAGCAACACACCCATGTCCCCAAATTCACTCTGTGTGCAGTAGCAAAAGGAATAACAAATGAAAGAAACATTCTGTAGGGAACACACCAACCTTCTCCATAGCTGCCAAATTTAGAATTCAGGTTTTTCTAGCCTCCAGGCTCAAAATTTTGAGAAGTTCAAAATTTTGAGAAGTGTCAAAACTGAAAACTTCTTGATTGTACTTAATTTCGCATGAGAATTTTTTTTACTCTTCCAGGAAATCCTATGATGGAAGTACATCCTCCAGTGCTAACAAGACACTGACAAACTCATTGCTAAATATGACAAATCTGCCATAGCTTATTCCCATCATACTCAGGCACATGACAGGTCAAGCACAAATTGCCAGCTGCCAGGTTCAGCTCTCACGTCCTTCTCATTTGCCAAGAAAATATGCAAATACAAGAGAAAAAAAAATGTCTTTTTCATTGAGGACAGTAACTACTCTGACATTTATACTGAACACATTCACATTTTCTGCAAGTGGACACACTAATTAAATTGGTACCAGTGACAAAGTATGTATGAATACAAAAGTTAGCAAAAACAGAATTTGGCCACACATTTTGGTAACAAATCATTTAATTACCTAGGATTTGTCCTAATTGAAAGCTCATTTCTTAAAAATCAGTTGCCTAACACTTCTGCTGCTGGATATTGCAGTAATCGTCTCTAGTGTGATGAATCCTAAAGATGCAGCTGTGGGGCTCAGGGAGCTGAAGAAAGGTTTATACCAGAGGGGAAGCAGAAAACTGCTTCGCTTTGCAATCTCAGGAAACAGAAGTCCTTTGGGCAGCTAGGAGGCTCAGAAGAACCAGCTGGTTCTCCTACATGGTACATCAGCTCCTGGGGCTATGCAGGGCATGTTGCCCCTCAGCCCCAGGCAGCCTGGCCAGGGAGGCAAAGCACACTGGGCTGCGTGGGATGTTGCTGGCTCTTGCACAGCACTGGGAAAGGACAAACAAACCAACCAACCAGTATCACTAATGACCCTATCTTCAGCCTGAGTCATACACTTCCGGGCCAGATGACAGCAGCTCAAAATACTGCTGGGAACACGAGAAGGACAAGATTAGAGCCTTTGCTGTTAGTGGATACTAAAGGAGCGTCATTTCTGATCCCAGCTTCTTTTACTAGGGCTCCACCCCAGTCTCCAGCTCACACCTACATACCCAAAGATTCCTGGCCTTGCGCACCTTTGCTTATGTCTGTGTCATACCCATGTGCAATGCAACATCTCTGAACCCAACCACCAGGACTGAGATTTTCTCCTGCCAGTATCTCGTATACCTGCATCTGCCCTCTGGTCTATGGCTTCACATCAACAGCTGCTGGTCATTCCAATTTGGCCATTCCAATAAGATCTCAGCATATGGAGTAGAACAGAAGCCACAGCCATACCTAGCAACCAAAATTTTTCTTTTGCTTTAGTTCTCCCAGTCAAGAAAACCTTACCATATCACACAGCAGCTCCTCCTTCACCCCATAGCCCACAACAGCAGTCATTTCTCCTCTTCCTGTGTGAGGAAAGTCAATTTATGCTACAATCACTTCAGGGGACCACTAAGGAGTTATGCATAACTCAAGGTGAATAGAAGCACGAGGGCAGATGTCTTGACCAGAAGACAGTGTAATACCCAACTGGATTTTCCTTTAGAAATGACTAAATATAGAATTGTGAATATAATGGCCTCACTGTTTTGGAGCCGAGAATAGCCATATTTTTAGCCTTCTTATAAAATGCTCTGACAGGCTAGGTAGTTACAAATAAGTACTTTCCTACAGTAATCTCAAAGGCAGAGTAATATATTCCAATAGAGATTTTCCAAGACACAGCTCATGCTTGAAATCCCAAAGTTCATCCTTCTGAACACAAAAATTTATTTTCATTTGATTATGCCTTCTCCTACACTTGCTCTGTACTCCCTCTAACCACGCTGTGTTATGAGGCAGACAATGCAGATTACTGGAGACATTACTTATCTTACACATTGCCTTCACAGTATTCACAGAGGTCTATTTTGCTTTTCCGAGGTATCAACCAGCAGTTTATTCATCTTTCTAAGGGAAAACTGTCCCTATGTCAACATGATGGCAGGGGATGGAAACAGAGAGCCCACGAGCGTGCCGCTGACTGTGGTGTCAGTGCAGGCCCAACTCAGACTGGGGTGCTTGTCCCTGGCCTGCAGAGTGCAAGTTTGGGGAAAGAAGAAAGGCCGCAGAGACACGACCGAAGCCATAGCCTGAAAAACAGCTAAATTATATATGGAATTTTTCAATGTTGTTACAAGGCTCTAACTCAAGACTCTTCCTCATCACTTTGTCCCTGCCTCCAAGTACTATGTGCTGGGATAGGTGAGGAGGCAAAGGAGACCAACCCAGTCTAAGTCCACACACTACAGACAGGTGTGGTAAGTTGGTGCCTCCAGGAATCACCTCATGTACTATGTGAACACAGAGTGACTGTACTGAAAAGCACTGCTGCCATGTACCACAAACACGTTCCTCCTGAGAGCTCTGGCTCACAGCCTAGTCAAATAAAATTGCAGGTGATTGCATCCCTTGAGTGATATCTTGAAGATGTACTGAAATCAATAGTGTTGTGTCATTAATTTCACTTATCATCAAATCATTTGTAACTCATGTTTTAGCCATGAACTGGGAGAAGGGGTATTTATATTTGGAGAACTGCTAGCTACAACAATTGGCAGCCTGGGGATTATTTTGTTCTGTACTGACTGCTTCAGAGCTCTTGCATAATGGCATTTCACACCATACAATCTGAAAGTCTTCACATACATCTGAAAACCTCCTGATTGCATTTGTTTCTGTAGAACTTTACGGGCTGAGACCAAAACATCTCACTCAAGCGTGAGGGACAGGCAGCCCTCAAGTCTGACCTCTGCCCAGCTCCAAATATCTACAGTGACATGCACATAGTTTTTGTCTCTTCTCGGGTGGTTTCAGACCAAGGTTTTCTGCAGTACGTGACTTAGTACACACAAAGAACAACAGATGGACCAAACCTGGATCTCTGGAAACCCTTCTGAAGGCTATGGCACAAGTGATAGCATCCAGACAAATTCAGTCATTCAGCTCATGGATGCTTTAGATCCTGGATACAACCCTGCGGCACCTGATTTTTATGGCTGGCAAAAACAGTCAGTAAGCAGCTGCTCTCTCCTCCTTTTGGGGGCTGAGCTGCTGGAGTTGTCTTCACCTCTCAGAGGTGCTCTGATATGGTACCAGCCCCTTCTTGCAAGACCCATCTTCAGCCAAGAAGCTGTTCCTGCTGCCAAGACTCAACAGCGCACCTGTGCTCCTGAGGGAGAGCTTGTCTAAAGATCACTTGTTATTTGACCTGCTGTGTCACCCAGCAAGGTGCTGCAAAATGCCATCATTATCCCAGGTGCCTAAATAGCCTCCCTGTTGCTCACACTTATGCAACAGATGGTTCAAATTGTCTGGCACATATGCACCAAATTCACACTAAGTGGCAGGCTGCTAACATCCCCTCCGCTGAGCTTTTGGAAAGGAGTCAGAAACAGACACCAAACACCTGCAAGTATTCGAGGCTGAAGTTTTATTTTTTGCATTTTTGAAATAACTCTCCTCCTGCTAGGCTCTTGCAACAGAATGTTTTCATAGTTAAATACATTTGTTTTATTTGTCTGAGATTAATAACTAGAGTACCTTCCCTTACATACTTCCACCCTCCTCTTTACAGTCAGGACTCTTTTACATTAAGATGAAAAACCATATAACTGAAGTACATTTCATCAGATTAAAAACTAAAATACTCGTAGAGCTGTGTGGTAAGAGTCCTGAATCAGGCTCAGGGATTAATCATTAATTTCTCGGCCAACAGTACAAACAGACAGAGCTTCACCCTGACCAGATACACTCAAGTAAAAATTCTTCTGTTACCTTCAAAAACATGCCAAACACACAGTTGACTAAAAATGATCTTAGCAGCCCTGTGAATTCAAATGACTGTTTGAATTAGGACATAATTCTCAAATATGGGTAGCCTTTCAGAACAGAACACAAGGGATCATATTTATTGCCTACACAACTGCCACATTCAATGGTTTGCAAGTATCTCATGCTTTAATCTTAATTAAGGACTTTATGCTTCTGTCTCAGCTTGCTGGAAATTCACTCAGTAAGGGCTGCAGACAGAATGCTTCCTGGGACACCCCAAGGAATATTTACTGGTAAATGCCACAGCACTAATTCCAGCCCAGCCCTGTTTATGATGCAAGATTGGCCTGTGCACATCTAACTTACTACTTACACATAACATACTCAAATTTTATAGAGAGATTATATATACATATAAAATCTATGGCCATGCCTGTATCTCCCTTTATTCAGTGGGGAAATCTCTAGTTTAGAAAAGCTGCTAATTTCCACTTGTTCAGGTACAGGATTGCACACACCCCACCATACCCCACTGTATTCCAATGCTGCCTTTTTGAAGAAATTGAAGCCAAAAATAACTCCCAGCTCTAGGGATTCAGTTTTTACCACCGCTCTCAGAAGCTGCTCCTTCACTCACCAGAGCAGAGGAGCTGTACACAATACCCACGGCTGCTGATGACCAGCTTTCTGTCCTCGTCATCCCCTCCAACACATACCTGCCCCCCAGACTTGTGCTGAGCCTTGCTGCATGGCATTACAGTGAAGATACCAAAACACCCTGACAAGTTGCTTTAATTTTTTTAAAGCCTCAAACCAGACATTTTGTTTGTAATAAGTGATAGTACTCATTAAAACAAATGTTTAACAGCCAGTTATAAGTAGAGTGGTCATACTTTAAACGTTTAATTTGCTACTGGTACAGTTTTGCATTAGAAAGCCTGGAAAACAATTACAAATTACACAATTCAATTTTCCAAATGGATTATTCCATAACTAGACAGAAAGACTGTTTAAATTGCTTCTGCTGTTTCAAGGCAAGATTAATACAATCGGATTAAAACTTAGACCCCCTCGAGGAATTAGTGTATTCCTGTCAGCAGTATGCAATTAGTTGGTTCTGTATTGGAATATTAAGGATTCTTCTGGCACATTTCAAAATCCAAACTCACTTGGAGAAAGAAGAATTTCTTCATATCCCCAATATTATTTTGCTAAAACATATGGTAATTTGTGGATGACTGTTTATATTTACCAAATGAAAACTAGAGTTACCTGAAAGGCAATTCTCTGCCCAGATTTTGTAGCCTGGATCCTAATTATTTTCATTCCCTTGTGGGTCCAACATGAATTAAGTGGGCAATTTGCTTTGTGTATGCAAATTTCCAGTTCACTTCCTAAGCTACAGATGACTGTTCTCAGATGACCTGTATTTTAATACGCTTTAACCTTTCCATGTTAAAAAAAAAAAAAAAAAAAAAAAAGAGAGAATGACATTAGAAAATATAAAAAGGTCAATATTACACAAAAGGTATTATTTCTTTTGTTGCTTCAAAGTTCCCTGGACAATGACTTTGCCAACTAACTAGAAGTATTGATACTTTAGATCGCATTTAATAAGAGAGACAGATATAGATGGGCTTAACTTATAATGACTGGAATGTTTTACATAAAAATAGATGTCTTTCATACATACATGATTTCTAAGGAAGCATATACCCTGACAAGCAAAAGTTAAAATAATTTAAGGGGTGAATGTCCAAACCAACTGGACCTAAAGTAATGAATGAATTTCCTTTGTTCCAAAATATACCTCTAAACCCAGGTAGCTAAATGTTATCAACCCTCTAGATGGGTAAGAGTCTTCAGACTACTGGTATGGCAACAGAATGATGACAGCAATGCAAAGAAAGTGAGTTGAGGGAGGCACCAGCCATAGGACAGGGAGAAGAAATGGCATCACATCAGCAAGATGTGAGTGGCAAGGACATCAAAATTAAGCCTCCAGCACAGGGCTGCAGAGCAGGACATAGAAATCACTTGTCTAGATATGAACAACCTGGACCCCCTGGTATAACAGCAACACTGCTGAGCTTGTGACCCAGTCTTCAAATGGGTAAGGGAGAAATCTCGACTCAATGTTGACAAGATGATGTACATCCCAGCCTGTGCCTACTCCGAGTCAGTGACTGGTACTGCCATAGTGCCAGAGCAAATGCCCCAGACTCCTTCCACTAATAAATTGAAGTAACATTTGCACTTTAATTCATCACAGAAAAAAAGCAACGAAATGAAACAATTTAACACTTCAGTGAAAGAGGCAGGTGCTATTGAAATATTAGCTACATTCATCATTTTTCGTTTTCTACCCTTTACAGTCTGATGATGGATTAAACCCTTCCAGAGATTGATGGGGTGAGCAAGGGCTCCTCAGTTTTCTCAGATTTGATGCTGCTTTCAACAGCATTTGAGAACTACTTTAGAACCCAAGTAGGAAGCTAACAACTGTATTTCTGAAACATTGGTAATCTGTTAGTAAGGTTTTCCTCTTACACCATCATCTATTAGACTGAACTACATTCATCCTTAAATTCATTAGCAGCATCTTTTGACACAGCGACACTTGGTGTGTTAACAGGACTGCCTGGGCTCCTCATTTTTAGGATTAATTTTGTCAGAGATGCTGAGAAGCAGCCTTCTGTCCAAAAGTGACAGAATTAAAATAGTCACCAAAAGGCTCTGCACAACACCAAGCTATTAGAGCAGCTGCTCTTGCTGACCAGCTGTATATAAAGACAATAGCAGTGACTACTCTAGACCCCTGGATGATGTCATGAGCATCTAAGTCCCATTAATACGATACATCAGGAACAGGTGAGAAATAATGTTAATTGAAGACCGCCATATTAATTTTTTGTTTGATTTTTAATCATTAAATATCGTTTTTACAAGACCTAGTTCAACTACAGTGTAACATGGAGTAGCAGTGACATGTTCTCCTCTTCCAACACCTCATATTTAAAACTGCTGGAAGTTGCATCATTCACCATCCTAAAAATTCCACACATTTACAAAGCTTTTTAAAAAGATAAAGTCATTTCAAGCCATGTGTACTCTTTGTAAGTTAACACATTTTAGCCAGAAAATACTAATACTCATTAGCTTCAAGTAAGGTTTGTTAAAAATAACCAGGACCTGTCAACTTTTATAGCTGATGACTCTAGAACTAGACATCCTCAGTTTCCATCACAGTAGAAAAAAAATGGGGACAATGCAGAGCCCCACTGACAAACAGCAACTCTGCAGAAGGACCAACCCACCACCCTGAGCAATCACACTTGAACAGCTCTGCTTGGTTAGCACCATGTCATTTACAGCCTGCCAAGAGCACTAAGTGTGGAGAGCAAACACTGATGGCATCACTCCCAGATCAGCTCACAGGAACAAACACCTTGCTGCCAGTTCTTCTGCCCGTCTGCACCCCAGGGGCTCCCAGCAAGCTCACCAGACCCACAGGCTGACATGGTGCTGGGAAGAGACACCTCTCCATTTCCTACACGAGGCTGGCAGAAACCTCAGCATTGCTAGATTGTTAGATCTACGTGTACATACCCAGGACCTGAAGCAGACAGAAGCTTAGGAGAAGGGCTCAGAGTGACTGAAGCTGGCAATCTAGCTTGGCAAGTCCAAAACAAAATGTGTGTGTATATATTTTATACATACACATATATAAGCTGAGATTGATCATCTCAGGCATTTTCAGCACAAGACTCAGACTCCAAGACACCATCACGCCACACACACAGACACACAGAAAAGGAGACTTACAAAGTAATCTATTAATTCACTCTAGCTGGAAACAATATTCCTGGGAGCAAACATTGCATTCAAGCAACATACATTCAAGTGCATTATACTCTTCCAACAGAGAAGTTTCTCTGCTTACTTCCCCTTGAAACATTTAGGTTTTGGCCTTCATCCTAAAGCAAGCCCTAGATTGGGCTAAATTCTGATAAAAAGAACTTGGCTGAGGTTAGGTGCAAAACATGATATTTTAAAGACGTCTTATGCTTTGACAACGTTTCTCAAACCTTCAGCCAAGACTAGGGTTTGCTACAATACGTATTAATAGTACAGGTCTGACTACGTATAGTTTCAGAACATTCAGATTTTGAAAGCTATACATACAAACTTTACAGCTACTAAAATAAACACTGAATTCCCAGGGAATGGCTATGGAGTTTGCTCATTTATTCCTGTTAAATAAGCTACCAGAGAACTCCAGCTATAGAAGCTGCAGTAGTTGAACATTGACTTAACTATAGGCTAAGCTAAAAGGTAATGGGACTTTCACGGTGCTTTGGTCCACTGGTCCAGATGCAGGAAACTGCTGTTACTTTACACCTGTGACAAATAAGCGATCACCTACATATCTTCTTGAAAGAAAAAAAAAAAAAAAAAGCCTGATTTAGACTCCTCTTGGATTTCATATCCACTCCCTAATCTGAACCTCAAGCCAGTGAGTGCTGCTGATATATTGCATTAATACAACGGAGGAAATACAGATTTGCATCAATAATTGACAGAACTGTACTAATATAAATGCAATGTTTCATACAGCTGGAAATCATCTTATACACACACTATACAACCCTCTCACACATCAAATGAAAAAATACACTTCTCATTACTTTTGAAAGTTCCTTAATAAAAATTTGAATGAAGTATTTCTGGGCATGACTTACTACAAATAGCCACAGGTTTTATGATCAATCAATTACAAATTACATGGCATGTAGACAGACAAGTCTGAGTTCAGATTCAGTATTCCCTCAAGATTTCCTCCTAAACGTATGTCAAAGTGAGTAAGTGCAGATCAGCCTCAAGCTGAGTTGTGCTCACTGACTCCTAGCAATTTATGCACATAATTCCTAATCTTCTAATATATTAAGCTTTTGCCAACAATGATTATAAATTAAAGACTTTCTCATTTTCATCTCTGTGCCCAGAAGAATTACACATGTAAAGTCTCAGATGAATATGAAATGTGCACAGAACACCAGAGAAGTGATTTGAGGGAAAACTGCATTCTTTTTAATACCAGTGAATTTAGCAAAGGTTTTCACATCACTGTTCACTGCCTGCACAAGATTGATTTGCGTGTTACCTATCATTTCTGTACCTGTGTAATGCACAGATGCAAAATCCAAGTAAAACCTCTAAGCACGTGGCTTTTTTGAACTCACATGTTACTGTGCACGTTTGTTACTGCAATTATGAATAGTAGTCATTCTGAAGTATTTCAGATGTGATTTTAAAGGAGAAATGATCAAGATGAGGAGAGGAAAGGTCATCTTCTCCAAAAATAGTCATTTTCCATTACCTTAGCAAGATGGTTGCTACAGAGCAGGAAAGTGAATGCTTAGTCTGCCTCTGCTTTACCAAATGAAGGAACATACATGTACCAATAGGTTTAGAACCTTGATCATTAAAAAAAAAAAAAAAAAAAAAAAAAAGAGTAAAGCCTTGATTGTTTTTTTAAAAAAAAAAAAAAAAAAAAAAAAAAACAAGGCCAATTAATATGTGACAACTTCAGATTTTACTGCTGGTTGTATGCAAAAACAAGCATATAATCAAGCCTTACCTTGTGATAGCATCTAAAATAAGCAGCTCGTTCATCTGAGAATTTCTCCAGCCTCTTTGGCCCTTTGCTTGAAGCTTTTTTGAATACTAACCAGCATCTCTGGTAAATCTAGAAACACAAGAGAGTAAACTTAGCATCTCCAATGACTTGAATATCACTAATATTTGCATAGAAGTTAGACTCATAAATCAGTTGCTGCTCTGGAGCTAAAATTAATGGCTTTCAGTAGTTTAGACAAAAAGTAAGATCAAGCTAATGGACAGTTACATCATATTTCTTTTGAATTACAATACAATCACAAATTCTTATTAAGACAATGGATGCTTGCTTGAAAGGTGCTAACAAGAGCAAGCTGTAATCATCAGGCTTATATACGCAGGGCTATCTAGGAAGCATATTTTCAAAATAAAGTTTTTTTCAACACTTTTCCATGTTAATTTGTTACTGGTTGAGGTCTTCTATGCTTAAGACAGATGTGAGAAAAGCTCAAGCAGACAGGTAGGAGTGCACCTTCCATCAGATCAGTGCAACAGATAAAGCTATATGTGTATACAGTACATAAAAGAGTAAAGGTGGTTACACAGGGAGAAAGAACCAAATTACTGGCTAATGAAGATGACAGAACATTTAACTGTAGAACCAAGAATTTTGAAAGTGGCATTTTGTTTTCAAGGTTCAGCTATTTAAATTCAAGTCACTCGGGACAGATTCTGCCTGTGCAGAGATTGAAAAAAAAAATAAATAAATAACTAGTTTTCTGCACCTGGAGCATTACGCCAATTCATTTCTCAAACTTCTGCCCCCATTTCTTTCAATCTTCCCACCTAGTCCTTAACCGTGCTGCACTTTCTATCATCCTTTCACATTCAAAACTTAGATAGCATACTGTCTGCACAGGGGGAAAAAAAAAAAAAAAAAAAAAGAAATTTGAACCTTGCCAACTGTTCACAGCCTATGTTTAATCAGTAATTCAAAAGTAACACCTGGTAAGTTAGAAATAAAACAAAACTGCCACTAAAATTAGTGTGATTTCAAACAAAAAAATTGATCAGCCATTATCAAGTAGTGCACAGCTCTGGCAGAACTCCAGGCTAGCACAAATGGACTGCTCAGTGATGAGATCCATCAAAACATCTCACTGCCTCCAACTACACCAGCACCCAACAGGCAACCAGCAGACAAGGCAACTCCATCCTTTAATCCTTTGATGGGTTTCTAACCAATGCATTCAGCACAAAACAATTATGCCCATGAAAAGTACCTATAACTAAGTAGCTGTGCATGAAAATGATTGCTAGTTGACCAGTTGTACTTTCACTGGCTTTTAGCTGTTTCTATAAAGCTGTTCAGGGAACCATATTATTCCCCCCAGCTTTGTTATTCTGCCTTGCATGTGGACACTCATACTCCTTGCCCACTTGGCTGCAGAAATATTTAGCATATGGACAGGCTGCTCTGATGCCAGGCACCAGCTGAACCTATCAAGATTTTCTTCCAGTTTTCCAGATTATTGGCCAGTCAACATGTCCTGTTTAATGCAAGGGTTTGAATTGAATTATTCAAGAATTACTAGACACTGACCAAAATGAGAGCTTACTACCAAAAATTCAGATACGTACCCACTTCTACTGGAAGATACTTTTCTAGATTTACCTTCTGAGAAAATCTTGTTTGTCATGTCCAGATAATCTCAGCACATCTGACAATAAAAGCTTTCCTACCCTCCCTCCCCCAAAGTTATTCAAAAGTTTGAAGACCCACCTTTTGCTTTCCAAAAACCTACAATTTTTAAGTTTAGCAATTAGTGAACAGAGTGCTTTAGTAATTAGTCACTATACAAACATGAGGATAAGAACTATAACATGATGATGTCCTACTCAGACAATTTGCACTCAGTATTGCCTCTTTGGGGCAGTAAACATCTCAAAGCTGTGGCTCCAACATAGAGCTCAGCAGCACATGGAATTAGACACCAAATGAGAACAATCTTCTGCAAAAACACAGAAATAGAGCTTTGTTCTGCCTTCGGTCAGGTACGAAACCAGGACAGTTATCACCTTTCCAAATGCCACTGGAAACATAAGTACTACTAACACTCAACTCCACTCAAGCATGGTTGGTGGCTATAAATTGGTGCTACTGGAATTTGTTACTGTAGTTCAACAACAACTAACCCCAGACTAATTCTTGGATTTAGATTGGGATCATGGCACAGCTGGGAGGGAAAAAAAAAATCACACCAACTGTTACATGTAAGCACCTCCAAGGATGCAAAAGCCAAATTATCCTCCAATATAAATACTGAGTATTTGAGTTGTGGTTCTGCTCCCATATTACAACAGTTCTCTGTCATAATATAATATGCTAGCGCCTTTAGGACAAACTCATCCCAACCCAAATAATTACAGCTATGAAGAATAAACATCATTCATAATGCTAACTGGAGGAAAATCAGGTCATGAAGGTTCCTTCTCTGAACTTAGTCCTCTTTCAGTATCAGAGAATCAGGTCTCTCCCCTTGTGGTATCTATAGGGGAAAGCAAGGCCAGAGTAATCGTGTTCTGTACTGCCAGGTTAAGGTGTTAAGCTGCTTTTTTGGCACTAGATTAGAAAAAAAAAAAAACTTAACATGAGCTGCAGTTATGCACAGAAACATGGCTGAGGCTCACATCCCTCTGAATTTATCCTCTACTATTCATACTGTACTGCACAGAAAATAAACAGCTTCTTTTTGCACTTACGAGCAGCACTCTCATCAAAAGAGTTATTCCCCAAAGAATGGGGTAGTTGATGAGTGAAGACGTACATGGCTTGCAGCAGAATTAATCACATAGGTACTGAAATGCAATTAGTTAGGTGAGCCATTAACAGACCACCTGCATAATTAGAAAGACTCCATTGCCCAGTTAATACTATTGCTACTGCATCTTATCCAATGTTACACTTGCACTACAAATGCTTACTAAGAATGAAGCATTGCTTACTTAGCTAGCTCAACACCAGCAGGAAGCTTGCTTACAGTTTTCAAGGGATAAGCTGTAACAATGAATCCTCAGTTCCCATATATTTTATGTAGCCAGTCACTTTGTCTAAGGAATTGTCATTACTCATCTATCATACATCTGCCTCTTTCCAGACTGAAAAGTTTAATTGTATGTTTGCATAGTACCTGAACGTGCAATTTGGTGGCACAAATAGGGTTCCAGGATGTTCAATTAATAGAAAGATGTTTAAATCTCTCACAAGAAGAGTTTTCAATTCTCCAAAACAATACAGAGAAATACTAGAAACATCAATAGCCTCTGTTAGACCTTCTTTGCACCACTGACTTCATTGTGATTCATCCCTCACTAGATCTCTCTCCAGCATTTCCAGCAACAAAACAGATACTGTTATTCGATGTTGTGAGTAAAACTAAGGCAAGGTAAAGCATTTAGAGGCAGCACTCAAATGCAGTTATATACTGGACTGTAATAGTAGCTAAAAGTAGTATAAAGTATTTTGGTTTTATTAGAGGTAATACATAAATTTTTGCCTGAATATATATTTTGGTATTTCATTAACATAAGTGATCTGATTATTAACTCTTGCCTGCTGAGCTTATATGAACAAATTCAAAAAGAAGATGCATCCATTCACTTAAAACCTGCATAGTATTTCATTTCTGAAGATGCTGAGATAATTGCCATCAACAACTTATATTATCACTGTATCATTTATATGGCCCCATGGCATGAATACCTTGCAGGTAAACAGCCAGCACCAATCTTAACTGAGCATAAACTTCATGATATCCTAAAACTCTAGAAATAACAAATCCAGCAGCATTTGCCTAGAAGCACTGAAAGCCTTTCAATGCAGTCAATGCACAGAAGAGCTGATGATGTGCCCAAGACAGAGAGCTAATCATAGGTCCTGTTATGAGCATATACAAAGCAAGTAATTAGGTCCTTGATGCCATCATGATCAAGTAAGTGTCTGAGACTTGTCAGTATTTCTTCAGGTTGACAACAGCACATGAACTGTTTAGATTGTTAGAGCTGTTTTGACAGCAACAACAAGAACCAGCCCCAAATCCTCTCAGGTGCCTATTCAGCCATGAATACTTAGCTCACTTATCCCTCAAAATCAACATTCCCACTATTACTACATGAATAGGAATTAGTTGAAAATACTGCTGCAATTACTTCCATCCCAAACACTTGGGCTGACAGTGATTAGATAATCCAAACAGCAAATCAGGATCTGCTGTGCTGAGAGGGAACAGCAACAGCTGTCATTTGCATAACACCAAGAACTTCCACAGCCCTCCCTGTGATATATTCTGAGAAGCCAAACCTGAAGTTTCATTCAAGCAGCCAAAATCAGCATCTCCTTCCTATGGCCTCTTCTGACAATTTCAGCCTCCAACATGCCATTGAGCAGACAATAACACAAAATGCAAGGGAAATAATGTGACTGTTTATGAAGTGGATCGTCTGAAACCATATAGGAGATCTAACATGCATGTCCAAGGTCACATCAAATCAGTTCTATTTGTGGCTCCAAGGATCAGCTGACATAAATCATTACCACAACTGAAGTCAAAGAAGGAGTGACTTCAAAAGAATGATGCAATCTGAGTATTTGGATCTCTGCCTCTCAGTGGTATGCCTTGGAAACCAGGCAGGATTGTTTGGCCACCCTCACGCTCCTTCAGCTGCTGGAAATACACTGTGAAGCAAAGGAGCTATTAACCTCAGCTGGAACTGGTCAGCATCTGGCTGACTGTAGTGGAAAAATTTCTTTTGACTTTCCCAACTTTCATGGTTCAGATGTGGTTTGAGAATACTCTCATGCAGAGATGGAAACTGAAACCAGAGGCCTCCTGCCCTACGTGAAGGCCCAAACCAGTGGTCTGTCCTCAAAGTGGGTATCAGGAGAGAACTGTCCATCTTCACTGCCTCCAAACTGATCAGAAAAGCAAGGCAAAAGAACCAGATTTGAGTTCCTAAAATGAACTAAACTAAAATTTTCTACTATACAAAGTACAAATTATTCTACACAAGAAACAAGTCTCTGAATTCAGCAACTAAAAATTACATTTTGGTCCAAGCAAACTTTAAACCAACTTTATCCCACCCCTCAGTATTTTGTTCAGCAACATACTTTAAGAAGTTTCCGCAAATAGCCTTCCCCCAAATTTCTAAATATTTAGCTGTTTTTCATGCCTTGGGCCAGAGGACCTTAACACTGGCTACTTTTAAAAACTAAGCTGAGGAACTGTATGCCTTCCAGTTCACTAAGGCAAAGCAAGAGTGTTTTCCCTTGAACCAAATGATCTCCTGCCTTCTTTGTTATTTAAGAGGGATGTAGAAGTCAGGGACAGTAGTACAAAGTCTCACCCGGCAAATTGTTCTTTTGCAAACAAGAAGTGAGCCTTCAGGGAAAGCTGCCCTATTTTATTTGTGCTGTTTTTTTCTGGTCTGCCCTAAAACAAATTCCAATGAGTTACATTTATACGGACCCTGAACTTGTGGTCAAGTAAACACAAACCTGGCTTTTTTAAAAAAAGAGCTTGATGAAAGTGCTATCAAGCAGCTTAGGATGACTACAAGAAAGCCTGGGCTATTGCCAGGAACTTGTCTTTTATGACTCTGATAACCTGTAGAAATAGGGAATGTAACAAAGGCACAGTACAATAACAAGAAGTTTCTCACAGTACAGTCTCAATATTTCTGTAGGAAAAAAATGCTGTCACTTTATCCAAGGCCAGTAGATAGCTCACTCACTGAAGTACCTCAGCTGCACATGGAAAGTCATCTAAACCTTTGTGATGAACATCACCAGGGAGTCTCCACTAGACTTAGTTCTAGAGAAAAGAACCCTTCCAACAGGGTCACACAGAAAATTAGCCAGGTAGTATTAAACTATTTGGAACTTAATTCCTGTATTTAAATAAATGTATTAATATTTCACTTTTAATTCAAACTCTGGTAAAGAGCCCTGACATAGAATTCCTAGCCAGAAGCAAATTTTGAGAAGACTGGTCCTAGAGCTTTGCATCAACAAAAACATTGCCACATATATAATAGCTTATAACTCTTTTAATTATACACACCCCTCAGACACTTTTGAAGCAGTAAGCCTCCATTTAGTAGGTGTTTGTGTAAAACTCGGGTACTGCTTTCAATTAAAAGGGTCTAGACATCAACATGATGATGTCTCATGTCATGTTGAATGGGATTGTGTGGATCTAGGGAAGATCCCTCATTTTCTACCATAACTTCACAAAAGGCAAGCGCTTAATTCAAGTGTATTTTTTTTCTGTGAAGTTGCGAGTTGACTCTTCTTTTCCAGTCCAGCTTTGACGCTTGCACACTTAATCCCCATATACTATTGACAGCTGTTCAGCTCTATTTAACTCCGAAGAAACACGATGTAAGTAGAAAATGATTACAAGTAGGTGGATTGCTAGGAAGAATCACATAGCTGTAAACATACCTAACTTGTACTGAAACATATTTAGCATGATGTATTCCACAATTCCAGTGCACAGAAATGCAGACCAGTTCCCTGGCTCTGTATAGTAAGGTGCAAAATTGACCACATTGTCTGCAAAGATATAGCTGTACTTGGCAACAAGACGATTTCACTTTCCCAGAATACCCATTTAATGTTAGTGTGTTATGAGTAAGCTACATTGCATTATTCATTGTGATCAGGTTATAATAACTACATAAATCAAAGTTGGTTTACATCAAGCTATCTTCTGTGGGGGATGAAAGAAAATAATCTAGATTTCACCTTCCCTCGAGAAACACATTTATAGAGACAGACCTCAATCCTTTTTCATACTCAGTATACATCTCCAGAAACAATATTTTACAATAAGAATTCATCCACAGCTGCTAATAGGGAATGAAATAGCAATATTGTCCCTGTGCCTGTTCGGAATGTACAATATTGCTCAATATTGCAAAGCTTTTTCCATGAAGTTACAAAATCCATCTTTGGCACTGGCCAGAACTGGCTATAAGACGTGCACAAAAAATACTTGGCAGAACTTTGAGTCTACACACCTTGTTTTACACTCAAGCATATTAATGCAAGGCACAGAGAATGCCCACTGCTCTAAAATATGAGCCATTTTAATCAGTCTTTCCTCTTCAAAAACTCTTCTCTTCTTAGCCCCCTCCCTACCAACTGGAATTACATCAACGAGAAGTCAGATTTTTGTTAACGATTCAGGCTCAGAACTCAAAGCCATTTCTCTAGCCTTAGTTTAAAACATTGGACAGCTGGATTTGAGCCTGCAGATGCATTCCCACTTGGCACCTTAGTTAGAAGGTAACTTTGTTCTACAGAAAAATATTTTTGGTCCTTCATGACTACAGAGGATTAATTCCACATGCAAGATTTACTTACTGCCAAATATCCTCAGTAACCAAAATGCTGTGTGTTGTGATCTAGGGTTCATTGTCTAAGTCACAGCAGGGTGGTGAGAGGTGCAATCTAAGCACAGACAGTAAAATGACTTGCTCAAGATTACTTAACAACTTAGTAAAGGAGCTAGAAAAGGATCCTTTGTTTTATCTTATGTCTGTACCATGCTCTGTGGCAGCAGATGTTGACAGGCAGACACGAGCAGAATTTTACAGGTTTTGTTTATAACTGGTATATATTAGTCATCGGTTCATACAAAGGCATATACGCTCAATAAAAGTCTTGCCACTGCTGGCACAGATCACCTCCGGCAGATTTCAAGATGGGATGTGCTCATTCAAGGATGAGAAGTGATTTCCCAATATATTCCAGCTGGGTAAGAGATTTATTTGTTTAAAGAAAGGGTCCCCAGGAGCATATGAGAACCCTTTCCAGCAAATCACTGCTAATGTCAATACAGTAGTTTAGAAGCAACACCCCTCTTCAAATTGTTGATGTGCGCTGGACACAGAAGGTCCAGAGTTCATAGGTATTTTAATTACAAAACCTGGCCAGATGCTGAAGCACATTCAGTGCTTTCTGCCATACATCTCTGAGGGCTTTGGAACCATGGGTTTAGCCCAGCCTGGGCAAAGAAGCCACCAGACTCAGGGGAAGACCTAAAAGACCATTCTGGACCTCAAGGGCTGGGCAAAGTGCTCAGAGCAAGCAGGACACCTGTAGCAGAACAGTGATATCTGCCCTGATGTAAAAAGACTATTCAGATGACAGGACTAAGGTTTAGGACTTGCCCACCCCACAAAGGTGTCCTAAGCGTTCTGCAAAGGAGTAATTTATTTCTCATCTCTACTCAGAGCGAGGTAGCTTGAATCTGCAGAAGGAACAAGAAGCAATGCTGCTTGATACAATGGAGGGCAATATAGAAGTTGATTCATTTTTTTGAGCTTCTCTAATGACTACCCAGAGTTTCATGGCCTGGAAGATACTAAAAGCAAGACTTCAACTTCCAGTTTACCTTCTCTGCAAAAGTCCTATGTTGGATGCAGTATATTTAGGAAGAGAGCATTACCTGAAAGAAAGCATTATCCTTCTACTTCCAGGCCTTCCTTTAACAACTTACATCTTTCACAGTATAGCGGTTTGGGTTTTTGTTTAGAATCTCTCCCCACCCAGACCCCAATACATCAAAAACGGATAGTTTTGTACTGTGTTAGTCCATCAGAGGAGAGTGCCTCCAAGCACCAAGAAGTATTTACGGTAGAAGCCCTCTCTTTCTAGTCACAGGTTAAAAAAAAAAAAAAAAAAAAAAAAAAGTCTGACTGAAGCTAAGTATCCAATCTAGTTCCTTAAACACCTGCTAAGCTTTATACATGGACACAGTTAATTCTAGGCATGAAACTGGATAGGTGAAAAAAAATCAGCCTAGGACTTGTAACTAGTAAAGGAAGAAAATAGTAAGGGCTTCAACACAAACTGCAGACTGACCCTGTGCAGCCAGCTCAGGCAGGCTGAGCACTGCAAAGCACACTTGGATGTGCTGTCCTACTGGGTCAGGCCATTAGTGCAGTCCAACAAATTAACACCATTTAGTACTGTATTAGAATTAGGTAACTTCCTAGTAACTTGAAATGACAGCAGTGAATTATGGTTTAGGATTTTTTTGTTGCTATCTGACTTGGTTACTTTAATTACATGGCATACAGGGAAAAATAGTATTGATATAGCTCATTAACAGTTCATGAAGCTCACTAATTAGTACATCATATGCAAAGAGGCTGCAGAGAACGCACTAACCCTTAGTAACAGCCAGTCACAGCTGTAACAAGAACATGTGCAGCTGTTAAAGTGGTGGTCGGGGGATATGCTCTCCTAAACTCTGCTGTCCAGAAGGCCCAGATGGAAGTTGCTTTGTGTTTGGAGATGACCTGTACTTGTTCACAAACCCTCAGCAAGAGGCTTTGCTTCAGCCTCCCATATCACAGTTTTGTAGGACTTGTATTTCACAGCTGGACTTGCAGTTTTAAGACTGCACAAAATGAGAGAGGAAAGGCAGAAAATGCACACAGACCCAGCCTTTATCTTAGGAGAATGTTCTTCAGCGGTGAGCTGCCAGCATCCCAAAGCCAGACACAGGAGAAGGGCTTTAATTTCTCAGTCTTCAGTGACTGACTTGAGCAATTCAGCTGTACCTGTTGCCACCTGCCCACCTATTAAATGGAGTTAATGACGCTTGTTAAGTGCTGCTTGGAGAGCCACAGATGACAAATGTCCTGCAAGCACATTTCTGGCCTGCTGTCATTCTTTGCCATTCACTAATTAATTTAACTGCAAGCTTTGGGAAACATCACAGGTTTGCTGCAACAAATGTAGTTCACATTACCTCCCATCCCCATATACACCCTCCACACATCTCAACAACGACTACAGATATCCTTCAGTCCATCATGCCACCCCAACAGAAGGTAAAGTTATCTTGTTCGTTCCACATTTTTCTTTCACTCCTGACAACAAAACTATGCAGTGAACCACCGGTCATTCCCCCAACCTCTCTGGAGGTTGGATCAGTTTTAAAAATCAAAGTGAATTTACATGAAAGAACAAATAACACTCCCAAGTGAGTCACTGCAAGCTGGGATTCACCAAAACACAGTGCTTCATTAGAATGGACAGAATTACAGCCCATTATATCATAGTAACAAGCACTTCAGCATTGCCTTACAGGATTGCAGCAAAAAATTCAAGTAATTTGGCCTAGACTGCTAGACGGACTGATGCGCTGTTCAAAGCTGCTGCAGGGGAGAGCCCACAGCAGTCAAAACATATTTCCCTTTTCAAGCACTTTAGTGAACTGACTTCAGAGTGATAACCTTAAATGTATTCTGAATTACTGAAGGTATGTGCACAAAAGGATTTGTCATAGCAGAGTGCCGCCCAAGGGCCTACGGTAAGTAGATGGACTCTGTGCTTCATATAATCTGATGATCCTCCATGTAAAAGCTCAGTTGCCCTACCAGAACTTTTAAAGCTGTGACCAGATAAAAAACTGTCACCCATTTGTCCCAAAATTGTCTCCTCTCAAACATCTTGCTTCTCTCCAGAAGAGTCAGCTTTCAGACAGTATATGCTGGAACTTCCACATGTGCTTTTCACTGTATTATAAAAAAATAAAAAAAATAAAAAAAAATCAGACAACTTTTTAGTAAAAGCGCAACTGAGGCCAGTTATTTTGTTGTTAGTTCAGTCTTGCTTCAAAACAAACATTAAAAGCAGGATTGTAGAGCCAGTATTTCCCTGGTACATTTCAACTTCCCTCTTGTTCTTGCAGTCCTCTTGCATTTGTCCAGGCAAATCTACACATCAGCTCAAACAGACAAACCCAACTCCTAGTTATTTCTCATGGCCCAGCTGTGTAGTGCTAATTAAGGAAAGAATTCAAGAATTCAATCACATTTAGGTAGAATTCCTCCTTATGAAAGTATGGCCGTTGCCTAGAAAGCGTCTAGGAAAACGTAGCGGGATACTGTCCTCATATGCACTGCTTCATTTAACAGAGAACAGCCACTTGTATTTTACCATAAGCACTGTGTCAAGAGTACGCCACTCACTAGCATGCAGTTAATTCAGTGCAATCAGCTAGCATCCATCCTCAGTGGTGTACAGCCATTAGTGAGAGCATTAAGACTAATTTCCCTTCGCTGACCATAGGGCATTGATAATTCCCCAGATAAACATTACTCAGTAAGGAAAGGAACAATTTTATCTTCTACATTAATATTACTGGGGAGAAATACCACTGAATTTACAGTATTGATATTTTGAATTGAAATGTTATGTTATCTTCAGTAGAGGAAAGGGGAAAAAAAAAAACTTAATTCTAATAGCTTGAACTTTCACTGGTATTTCTGGCAGCACTTGATGAAGTCAGACAAGAAGATAATAGGAGCAGTCCATCAACTTCAGTGGTATACCTAAAACTAGAGAAACTTCAAATTAAGATGTCAGTCCCAGGTGCAGACCCTACATCTGTTACTTTCTTTCAAGCGTCTCCACAAACACTGCAAAATGTTAATTTATCACTGATGCAGCTTCAGAGTAATGCCCATACACACAGCAGGAGAATTACCTTCACACTGAAACAGATTCATGATGAAACAGCATCAAAATTAGGAATGACTATAACTTCACTTGTTTGTAACTGGGTTTTTCTTTCACTGCATTTGCAGGCATTCTTGGCATACCTTTTCACATGCCTAGCAGCAGTCACCTCCAGGAAACTTACAGACCTCTCTCTGTCTGACAATGAAAGAGCAAATAGTGAGAATGCAGACCTGGAAACCACAACTGGCAGATGACATTGTTCAAGATAAAGGCAGAAGAACCAGGGTGTTTTGGTCAGGTTTGCTTGACTTGTTAAAGTGAAAACTTCGTAACAAGGTGGCAAGTGGGTAAGAACAGCTTGTTTACGAATTACCATAGTTTATGGGAAAAGGTAAACTTGGAGTCTCAGAGTTTTGCTTAAAAAATGCTAAGCCCATCTTCCAAAGAAAGACATGAAGAGTTATTTCATGGAAAACATATGCTGGAAAGCACAAGAAAAGCTGTTTCTACTTCTAAAATGGGCCACCACCAAAACAGGAATTTCTGATTCCAAATGATGATCTCCACAGTCTCCCACCTTGTCTTTCAGAGAAACACTGGAGAAGTTCTTAGGCCTGGTTTCTGCTTTTTGTTTGTTTTGTTGGGGAGATGACAGGACACCATGCAAGGTGAGGAGCAGCTACAGAATAACGAGCTCACTGCAACACAACTAGGCTTTGAGGATCTTTGCTTCAACTCCAGAGGTAACCCCTATCATGACAGCAACTGCCTTGGCCTCAAGTCACATTGACTTTGTGCCAGACGAAGTCCAAAGGGAACTTGCTTTTGGGCTGACAGACCTAATACCAGCAGCCAGACAGAGCTGCATTTGGCCTGATGATACTCCTCCCTGCCTAGCCCAAGGGTAGAGGCTCACACTTTCTAAGCAACGTCCTGGATCCTATATCTGCCACCACCACCAAGTTCTAAGCAGCAAGAAATTTTAATATCTGCGAATATGTTCCAACACCTTATTTAACAGTTTTCTAAAAATACAAATCCAACAGGCTTAATATCTTGCAGGTTGAATTTGGTACATATGAAATCTGTTCAATTTTTCTCTCTTGATACTTCCAGACTGAAAGGAGCCAAATAGGCAAATGCTAGTTTGATTACTGAAGCTGCTTCAAGCGTAGATAGATATAGGCAGACTTTTCCTTCTCCTGCCCCCTGCAACTCTTACATCATTCTTCTTTCCAGTTTTCACAGCTCTTACTCTAAAATCCTCGTGCTAACTCTCTGGCATGCTTATTCAAGCACCACTCTTTAACCATATGGTTCTAGTCCTGCAGATTGTCTCTCTCCCACCTTACCTCTCCTCCCACAGGGTTTCACAGAAACATTGCTATGCAAAACTTGTAAAAGTATATGTCATTTTACATATTCAACACCAATCTTCTCAATGAAGTTTTTACAGAAGTCAGTTTTATTAAAATCAAGAACAGAAAACACAAAATTCCCTCTATTTTAAGTTTCTCATAATTTTATCAACAGTTGAAGCTTTGGGTTAAGAAAATAAAAATAGTCAAGCGTACAAGTCCAAAACTTTTGAATAAATTTTTTCCAAACTTCTAAGTATGGACCAGGAGTTTTCCCATCCAGTCTTAAAGCACATTTAAGTACTAATGCCATACTTCCTGAAGAACAGTCTACAATCTGTTAGGCTGTTCTTTTGTTGTGCTCTAGCATAAAATTGTTGTGTTTTCCTTCTTAAAACTAGCATGCAGACACCATCCAACAACTGAGTTCTCAAGCAATGCTCAAATACAGAAGAGGTTAAAATTCTCCTGATTCTTTTTTTTTTTTTTTTTTTGCTGATTTTTAAGTTTCAAATAAGTACTTAATATTACAAACAAAGCATTAATCAATGTAAGCAACCAGAAACCTAATAACTATTTTTCATGGAGTTTTTAAATCAGTCCAGAAATATCTAAGTACAGCTCATGTTATTCCACTTACACACTTCCTAGAAACCAGCACCTAGTTATAAAGCTGTGAAGAAGTCAGCTCCCTTCTTTGCCCCCCTAAAGGTTGAACTATTACAAGTTCCTATTCTGGGGTCGGCCAGGAGAGCCCTAGTTCTACACTGGAGGACACCACTTATATCACGTTCCTTCACACTGATGTGATTAGAGTTTTTGGGCTAGTCAGAACCATCTAAGAGGTGACACATATCTCGTTTCTGTCCATTAATATGGTTAATACTAAAGATGGTACAAGTCTACTGCTGTAGTTCCAGTAGTCACATCTTTCACACAAGCCTCAGTTGCAGTTACCCACTAAGTTTTACTTCCCCAACTTCTCTATAATTAGGACTTAACCCAATTTGGTTAAGATCAGTGTTAAATGGTGTTCCGAACAACAGCACCCATGCAAACATTTTCTCCAATGTTAACACGATCCTTGCAGCGGTGAAACCAATGCCATCAGCACAGTTGCTTTCAGAAGCGCAACTTCCTTCTTCTCTGCTTTCCTAAAAGCTGGGTCCTACTTGGCAGCCACGTTTCCAGCAAGATTCAGCACTTGTCCAAGGTCACCCTCACTTAATCACACCCAGGTTGATTTGGAGAGGTGCAAGATCACCTTGGATTGGTGAGAGCAAGGACACTGAGGAGGAAAGGCTGAATGCACCCCAGTGCTCCTCCCCTCAGCACAGACAGGAAAGCGGTTGGAAGGAAGAAGTCTGGACTAAGCCTGTCATTTTTAGCTCTTTGAACAACCTTACCAATGAGGTATAGGCACAAGTTCTTCCATCTTTAACAAAAGTGGTGAAAGCCATTGTTTAAAATTCCATGCTATGTGTTTGTTCACACCAGATCAAGACCAAAGGACGGCAAGAGAAAACCTCTGGGCAGGACCACAGGAATGCACCAGATGCTGGACAAGACATGTTTGCTGTGGCTGAAACCGTAGGAGACACTGACTGATCCCAGTGTCCTCATGAACCCTCAATGGACAAACACAAGTGCTGTCAGAATTGCACTTTTGGACTGCCTCTGCTGAAATCCAGCTAACCCTGGCACGGGGTGCTCAGATCTTTTCCTTGGACCTGGCCCAGATTTCCATGGAGGACCCACTCTAATATACAGTGGAAGCTGATCATTCCTTGCATAACAAGGAGGTGCCTCCAACAGATGGGGTTACACACAACCCCAAGAGCAGGCTGTGGATTTAATTAGAAGTGTTGTTAAACAGATATGACTGCAAGAACAGCTCCGTGCCTCGCCTGGTAAGTGCAAAGTGGAGGACACCTCATGAGGCAGGTTTCTGCAAAAATCTGTTAGCAGCATTTCCTTTGCCAGACAGAGGTACAAGAAACAGATTGTTGGGTAAAAAAAATTCCACTTTACTACTCACTTCATATCCAGGAGCTTTATTCTCCGACAGATACAGGAAGTCTCTGCAGAGACCTGCATTTTTTAGGAATGGATACTTAGCTGTTCACACAGCTCCATTAAAGTCAATGGATCCTCCCAAATGAGTGTTCTTAATAGCCTGTAATAATTTGATAGCAATACAAACTGGAGAGCAGACTCCCAGACCTCCATATGCAGGAAATACCTCCACAAAATCATGGCAATCATAAAACAAATCAGACTGCCTGCTAATAATGCCCCATTTTGAAAGTTCTACGCATTATTGTTAGCGTGCAGATTGTTTTTCTGGGTTGTAAACATCCAACATAGCTAGTTAGCAATAGCATATGTTCCAGAAAGATAAATACTTTGTAAGGCTTTTCTTACAAACAGCAAATTGACATGGCTGTTTTAAATACTTCTCTCATGCAGAAGCAGTAATCTACATATATTATTCAGCAGCATATGCTGTCCTAGACTGCCCTAATTTTAATAGCCCTGTTTTTAAGAAGAGAAAAAAACTTCAGCCTCTTTTAGAATACAGGTCATCTCAATGCTCAGGTACAAATTTCCTATTGTGTTTATAGATACACATGATTTTTTATTATTATTATTATTTTTTGGAATCTGTGAGCTAAAGTTGTAATAAAAAATAAAAATCACACACCACTCCAATTCTTGCATCTTCACCACAAAATTAAGAGACAGACAACCTAAAAAAATGTTGCCTGTAGCCAAGGAACATAAGTAGTTTCAATGTTAAAAAGAAGCTTGCTGGAGCAAAACACATCACAACTGTTATACTTTTTCTTTATAATGAAAAATAAACAGAAGTATGCACCCAACTGCACATTCAAGTTTTTACCTGTAATTCACTACTTATTTCAAACTGGATAAATATTGGCTTAGGGTACAGAACTCATAAAAAGTCTTCCAGAATAAAGACATTTTAAGAGCTTTATTAGGAAGACCAATAAGAATAGACAAAGGGAAGTTTATGACAGAAATATGAGCACAAGAGCACATACTACTGTAGATGGCACCCCATCTTTCTTTAAGTCTTCAAAACTTAAGGCATACCACCTATCCTTGCTGGATTTTTCCTGGAAGACTGTCCAGCTCTGCATATTGCCTAGGAAGAGCTCTGAACAGCCTTGTACCACAGCAGATAAAGCACCGCAGTATACAGAATGTAGTTCACATTTTGATATACCCGTTCTATTAATGAGTTTACAAGTGATGCTATCAGATAGAGAGGGATGCAATGAAAATACTTGCATACAAGTCAGATGCATTCATAGCAGACAAAACTTGGGAGAAAAAGTATAGTTATACTTGTATCAGCTCAAGGTCCACATGCTACTCAGATACTCAGAAAGGCATGCTGCCCTCCTAGAAGGCAACAGCTCAAGTCATGGCAGCAAAAACCCTTATCAGGGAGATGGGCTCAGTTTCGAGGAAAGCCATAGGGGAGAGAAGGTTTTCAGATGCTGATGTTTTCCAATCAATTGAGCGTGTGCAGAGCTAAGCCAGACTCCGCAAGGCTTTGTGCAGCTCTGGCTGTGTGCAACTCTTTACCAGAGACATCTCTGCGCACCACCAGCACATCTCAGCTGGTTCTTTAAGACACTTCTGTTTGATCAGCACTATCTTGCTTTTAGCTGCAGACAGCTCAAGGCAGTTGCTGTTCATCGAAGAGATTGTTTCCCTCTGACGCCAACAGTGCTTCATCACTTAATGCAACAAGACACTCCAAGCATGTTACTGGCATACCAAGGAGGGGGGCTGACAGCTAACCCCGTGGCATCTTGCTCCAGAAGTCCCCCATACATCAAGAGGCAGGGATGGGATTGGGTCTTCCATGGGGAACAGCCTCACCTCCAAAGCTTCCCGGTGCTGTTACATGCCACAAGCACTTCTGATGCTGGTGCCTATACCCTGAGGAGCAGGCTTCAGGGACACCACCTGCTACCATTTCAAGCCTCCACCACTTACTTCTGCGTGCACCTTGATGGTGGCACCAGAGAATACCCTTAGAGCAGCTTCTGTGCTCTATAATCCTTGAACAAATTGAAATGTTGCTTCCAGCAACCCCAAGTTTAGGTGTGGATACAGGAAGAGTACATAAGCTGTAAAAACAGGGAGCTCAATATAAGTGTTAGGCCGCAAACAACATGTGCTGCCAGGAGCCTCCCACCCATGGGGACAGGTGGGTCCCCTTTTAATGCTCTTCAGGCAAGTTATCATCTCGTGATGGAAAACAAACACACACCCTTCCCAGTGTGATATATTAAACTGCTTTATCGTGCTCTTCATAGAAGCAGGATTCTGGCCTCTGGGGGAGGGAAAGGCTACGTCAGAGGCTGTAGCCAGAGTTAACATTGGACCCATGAACAGCAACAGCTACAAAGTCAGGCTCACCAGCCTAACAAAGGTTCTTGATTTCAAAGATTCATTCCTGTTTGATTCTTAATTGTTCAGCGAACACTCGGTTGACCCAGTTCACCCTAAAGTGAAGCCCGAGTGTATTCACAAGCACTGCACATTCACCTGTCCTTAAGGTGAGAACACAGGGACTGGCCTTTTCATGAGAGAGAGGAAACACTCCTGTAAAATAATCCTCAAAAAGGTCACATCTGTATCACAGAACAAGACCTTACTTGACAATCACAATAACAAAAAACAAAACAAAACAAAAAAAAAACTTTTCAGGCTCAGAAGCCATAAAACAACCCTGGTGTTTTATGTAAGTAGACACAAAGCAGTTAATCAGATGAAAGTTGATGGCAAGAAGCCCTCTGTGCAACAGTGTCTCCTCCCCCAAAACACAGGTCCACTGGTCATCGATGGAAGTGCTGCTCACAGAACAAAGCTGATTTGTTTTGTTTTAAGGAACTCTGTAAGGTCGCACATTTGCGCTGTCAGCAGTTTTCTGGAACACAATCTCCGCCGTGTCAGCGCTAATAACAAAACAGGGCCAGATCATTGGCTGAGGGAATTATTTTTCTCCCTATAAGGATGGAAAGAATTGGGAAGAGAGCTCTTTCTCATGAATATATTTGGCTCTGCAGAAGACACATGTGATACAAATGTTGCTATGGAAACTATTCTATTAAATAATATTAAATAGAATTTACATATTTAAAGTGCACATAAACTGTTCAGGTACAAAATGAATTAGCCTACATGTGATCTTGAAATTACAAAGTGAGGCCTCTCAGAATTGAGATTTTTCTTTCAAAAGAGGTTCGATTTTGAGCAAGCTGCACCCCTTTATATCCAAATCTAGCACCTGCACCCCAGTTATTCAAAAAAGCATTTCTTGCGATAATTTGTAGATACAAGTGCTGCTCCTAGTTCCCTTGGTGATGGAATTACCATAGCGTTACAGAAAAAAAAAAACAGGAGCTGAATTCAGTTTGAAAAAACAATGCCCTCATTACAGCTATGCCACCATAATATTGAAATGTATTTAAATAACTCCCACTGACACCTCCCCACACAGCACCAGATCTCTTCTCCATAGGCAGGAGCAGGTTTCACCTTCTTAATGCTTTCAGGGCACGGGAAAGTTTTTTAAAAGTTTCCAGGTTAGTGTATTAAGGCTTATGCTATTTTTTGTTTCCTACCTCCAAACCCCTGGTTGTCCAACAGCCCTTCACAGCTACCACCACCCAAAAGAAACAAACCCAGAAGCTGCTTACACAGTTCCTTCTCCTCTGAAGGAGCCAAACTCCCATTTGCCACTGAGTAATATTGAATTCAAGCTTTTCTAAAATCAGGTGGCAACCCCAGGTGCTCAGTCAGCTTCAGCTGTGCACTTCCACACCTGATCAAGGAGGAAAACTCACCACCGAGCAATGAGACTGGGTAGCTGGGCTGTGTACTGAGAAGTGGGTACCAACAGTTGCACCACTGCTGCAAGCAAACAAGCCTGTCCTTCCTTTAAAGGACTCAGGTTAATCATAATCAACCCAAGTATCCACTTTCACTGGAATGTTATAAATAAGGACACCGGTCTCCTCAGCAGCTTATAGACAATGCAAGTTGCAGAAAGAAGCCTGCAGCTATAGTTCAACTATCTATTCATAGTAGAGGCGCAATAGCCTAAACTGAAAACCAGGAGAGAAAGGCATGACCGTTAGTTAAACTACCAATTCCCAAACAAGTGGAGCATCAGGATTTGAATAGGTCACCTCATGCTTGTAGCACAGGCACCAAATCTAACCAGTGACAGACAGATAAAAGCAGCCACAGCTCCACAGCTTCCCTCCTCACCGCTTCCACACTGCTGAAAAGTCTAGGGGACAATATGCCCAGAGCTCAGGGAAGCCAAGGAAAATGAATTCTGGGCTCTTCACTTGAAGAAATCTATAGCCATGGCCACTCTTTGCTCTTTGCTGAGACTTTACAGAAACATTTGCCATCAGCCCTACCACCTTTTTGACGCTTTCCAGCCATTGATACAACAGAAGCCATTGGAACAAGAAGAAATTAGATCAAATAAAGATTAGATCTGTCTTTACAAAGAAAAGAGTTAACGGTTCCATTTTCATAGACTCCGTGCCTTTCTCCCTCCTTCTCTCCCCCTCCCCCCCTTTTATTTTAAACATTAAGCTGGCAAACGTATCTCTACTAAGAGGACATTGAACATCTCACCACCACCTCCAGAGAATTTTGGAAAGCTTTAATAACAAAAGCCAGAGGCATTGACAGAATTTATGTCCATCTCAGAATAGATGCACCTTATTCATGTACCTGTTAGGTTTCACTGTCACAGTACAGAAAGATGTACCAAAGTTTAATCTTGCCCTTTATTTATGCAGGCACAAACTGAATAACAATATATACCCAGTGCTGAAAAGATAGTCAGAATACACTAATCCTGCCAACTTCACTACAAGTTCTCTCATAATGACGTTATCTCCATCTGTCACTGAACCATGTGGTTCTTAAAGAATAAACAATGCCCATACATAAGGTACAAGAAAAGCAGCATCTTCCATTTAGCGATGCCTGCTGGAATATGTTAAAATGCTTTCTACTTTCCAAACAAGTCAGGGAGATGCAAGTTAACAGAACCATAGAGAATCCATTGAACATGGGTATAAAGAGAATGAAACTTTAATCGTAACAAGCCAACAAAAACTTTCAGATGACCACACACGCCATAATAAATCTTGATGTAAAACTCATGCTATGCACAATTTGGAATTGTCAAATTAATCACTTCTCAGTAAGTACAAGAAATGAGTTGCTCTCCCGTCGTGCAAGGCAGATACACCAATTAAAGCATTTTATATGCAAAGCCTCCCTCCTGTTTAACCCCCCCATAAGCCCTGCTGGCTCAGCGAGGGAGCCAGGAAGCATGCAGCTCGCAAGCCCCGTGGTTGGAGAAGCACAGGTAGTTTGCTCAGGGGAGCAGCAGCCCATGGACTGTTGGAACCAACCGGGCTTTGAGAAAGCACATGCCAAAGAACCACAGGGAACTGGCCTGCTGCTACTGCTGCACACCTAGCAGCTACAGCTGAAACTAGGAATGTGTCATGGAAGTACATGGTAAGACTTAAAATAAGTTTAGAATGAAATAAGGAGTCAGGGGGCAGAGGGAAGAATTTTTCATTTTGTGAAACTTCAAAGCCCTAGAAGCTATCAACAAAATCTTCTATTGTCCCACACAAGAGCTCAAACCCCTGATTTGCAGCAACCCACCCCGGCACCCCGAGCCTCCCGCAGCCGCAGCCCTCCAGCTGTGCAGAACCGCTGCCCAGCCCGAGCCCCCTGCGCCCCCAAAACCCCGCTCCCCGGGGGCCCTGGCACCTCCACCCCTCGCCTTGCCCCCGGCCGCCCCCTTCCTCACCGGGGCTCCGAGCCCTGGGCGCTGCCCCAGCCCCGGGGACATAGGCAGAGCCGGGAAGGAGGCAGCATCCCCATCTCCGAACGGGAGGGAGAGGAAAAAACAAAAGAAATAGATATATATGTGCACGCACGCATGTATATGGTACATAGATGTATGCGTTTAAGACGCTTTGATTCTTCTCCACCCTTCCCTAAGGTATTTTTTTATTGTCTCCCCTGCAGAAACACCCAGAGAGCACAGTCTGCAAAAAGAGGAGGACAAAGGAGAGGAGGAAAAACGGGGGAAAAAAAGACCCCAAGGCAGGTGCCCCTGGGGTAAGCTCGGGAGAGGACCAGCACTCACCCCCAGCCTCCTGCTTCGGATGCGCACGTAGCCCTGCTTCACGATGTCGTTGAAATTGGAGGCCATCCTTCCCCGGGCAAGTTGGCGGCGGCTCAGGCAGCCCGCATGGCGAGCAGCAGCCTCCGCAACCGCGCCCCGCTCCGCACCGCCCCGCGGAGCGCCCCAGCCCCTGCCCCGCGGCGGGCCGGGCCGGGGGAAGGGCTCCGGGAGCGCCCGCCCCGCGCCCACCCCTCGCAGCCCCCCCGGCCCCGAATCCAGCCCTAGGGAGCAAAGGGCTGGGGGGTGCCCCCGGCGCGGCGGGGGGGTCCGGAGAGGGGCTCGAAGCTGCCTGCTGTGGGTGATGGCGCCCCGCGGAGCGCCCGGCCCCTAGGTGCGCTCCTGCAGGTGGGGCAGCCGGGAATAATCAGATCTGCTCATTTGGGGAAACGAAGCTGGGACCCGTGGTTTTCCCCGGAAAAAATGGGTTTCCCAGAAAGTCTTGCAGATGCCTGAAAGTCTGCCAAGTGGCTCGGCTCCAGCATCTCCTTCTAAAGACCCGTAACCCGAGTGGTTGTCCTCTGGCACGCTTCGAGTCATGGAAATGTCACACGAGCACATGCGGCATTTTCCAGGCAAGGTGCGGTTGCAGTAATGAAAGACCTTCTTCTGGCACTGGGCCCTGGGGTTGCCTTCTGCATGCCCCGAGTTCTTCTCTTCCAAGAACATGCAAACACTGCTGAGTACGCCAGTGAGCCCAGGAGGCGGGGGCTCCAGAGATTGCTTGTTCTACATGGGTTACCTGTTAGTGGTACGCTATAAATACTACGTCCTGGAAAGAGGGACATACATCATAACATCTTTTAATAGCATTCCAAATATAAGCAGTCTGAGGAGGAGGTCAGCCAGAGGACTTTGAGAATCATCCTGCCCTGAAAATTACAAACCGGGTAGCAAGAAGGAAGGCAGAGCAGAGAATCACCAAGGAACATAAAAGAGAGAAAGCCTCACATCTGTGCCAAGCCCAAGGCAAGGTAGCAGCAATGTTTGTTTTTGTTTAGTTGTTCAATGACTACGACACTCACCTGTGATTAAAACTGGCCCCTTTCTGGTTTAGATGTATAGCTCCTTCATTTTAGAAGCAGCCACAAATAACACTGGTTGCTCTGCTGTGGTAACAGTGTGGTGTTTTTTGTTCTCGCCTGAAGAGGTGGTTATGCCTTGTGAGGTTTTACAAACCTTTAATTGAACAGGTGGTTACAGAGGTAGAGAGCAAGACTTTCTAGCTGGAGGGCTAATTCACTTAGGATGAATGAAACAAGTCTGCAGTCCTTGCCTCAGAGTCTATGCTATTATTTTACACTTCCCTCTCTTTTTCACTAAGCTATTTTACAGAACACATAAAATAACACAGCTTCAGATAGAAACAAAAAAAAAAAAAAAAAAAAAAACAAAAAAAAAAACTTCAACACCTTTGCACCAAATACAACAAATGAGAAGATTATTGAGACAAGCCCTTGCAGTAGGATAAAATGTCCCCAAAAGAACTCAGAAGTTGCATAGGCACTTCATTGTCAAACTGCTAAGTTATATAATCTTCTTAAGTATGTTGTATACAACCAAAAACACTGTTAATACCAGTTCCATAGCACCATTTGTTAGATCTCGTTACTGATTGAAAGCTAGAAGAGTTAAGACACTCAGCCTGCTTCATCTTGCATAGACACATGAATTCAGTGCACAAACATATTTCACAATCTCAAGTACCATAAAAACACTAATGCTGGAAGAATCAAGTATATTCTAAAAACAGAGAGCATTTATTTTGATTTCAAAGGCATTTGTGGCAGGAAACAAATTACAGAGCCACTTTAGATGTTTTTTTCAGCAAGTTTAGACTTCTTTTCTAATCTCTTCCAGTATCTATAAACATATACTGCTGATTTCATTAGCCACTAGCATATTCTTGCAGGTAAACACATTCCTAAGAGCTTTACTAAGTAAAGGTTGACTTAAGCCTGTGCTTATTCTTTGATGAATTCAGATATTAGTGTCCACTTACGTTTTTACTTTGAATAATATAAATAAATCCCTTGCACATGCTATGGTTCAAAGAAAAAAAATGAATTTTAATTTCCATGTGTGCAATATGTTTCAAGAATGTGCCAGAAAACTCTATTGTTTATGTTTTCAGCCCGGTACTATCACTAGGAAAAAAAAAAAATTGTTTACCAGGTTTTCAATACCAATGCAAATGTGTTCTCTCACTGTTTTGACAGGAGTCCTTCTTTCCTTCCTCCCCCTAGGGGTCTATTGACCATTTGCACTCCCAGTGAGGAAATGCTGCACGTTTATCTGTACTCAAAACTGTATAAAACCTTTTTAATAAGCTTTCATTGAAATGCAGATTCTTTTCCTTTTAATGACAATGTTATTACTGTTATTTCTTATGAAGCTAGAATCAGGGGTCACTTTGAAGTACTAGACTGCTGCTAATAATTTCAGTGGTTTATTGTTATATCCTAATCTCATAGTAATGTATCATTGTATAAGCTCATTTGCTATTAAGGCTCTGAAAACAGAAATCACTGTTACACATTTCAACTGAAAATGAAGGTATCATTTTTTTCTAAATGCCATACTAACATTTCAAAAAGAATTACATTCACCTTATTATATTTGCAGCATGCCATCCCCTGTGTCCATGACATTATTTCATCACAGTCTAAAGGCGATATTTGACAAACATCTCTGACACTTACCAGGTTAAACAATAAGGAAACTGCAGAGGACATTTTATGGAAGCAGTATTTTCTGTGAAAGTTATTTCCTTGAACAGATGGAGCTGGTGCTAGTCAAGCATTGCCTGACAAAAAAAAAGTTTCTGATTTGATCACCCTGAAATGATTTTCTGGAAACGTACAACACGCATCAATATTTTTTTTAAGAAAAGCTCCCATAACATTTTGTTTCCATAAGGTCAAGATGCCAACATTTTTCCACTATTGTTTTGACTTTTTCAGAGTAGCTTAGAAATGATAACGTCACAATGAAGTGTTCTGACCTTATCAAGTACTTTGAGGTTACCAGAATGCAATATTTCAAATCTAGTACCTCCATGAAAAGGATTTGACGTTCCCATGTCTAATTTTACTTTGGAGTCAGATAAATTTTGACATTTAATTTTTATTTTTGCAGTGGAAATTATGAATTTGGACTAGTTCTAACTGCAAGTAATACAGCAGATAATGAACAAACATTTAAAAGTATCATTACTATTAAAAAAGGTTTATTTTTTAACTATACTATTGCAAACCTTTGATTATTTTTTTTATTTATTTAAAGCCATATCTGTAGAGCTGCCTTGCATCATGAAGCAAATCTTGCTCGCTCATATTTCATTTTGAAAAATAATAATAATAATTAAAAAAAAATTACTCTGAATTTACTGTATTTTGCAATGTGGACATTTGATTAGTTTTGTCTTACAATCATAGTTTGTTCTGCTGCTGGTGCTAATGCAAAACCATACACTGAATTCACAGTACAAAACTGCTCTGGAATTCCCATCCTTCACCATTTGTGTATCATACTAATTGATTTTGAATGAATGAATTCCGTAGAAATGGAGGGACTTCTCAGATACATTTCTCTATTCTCACATCTTCTTCTGTGTCTTTATTTCCAACATGCCAGTAAGGCTGCACAGCACAGCTTCAGGCAGAAGAGCAATTGTCACAGAATTTAGGAAACCTTTGTGAGATTTGGGCTAGACTGAGGCATCTTTCCTGGTAACTGAGGGCAGGACCCTTGGTTAAAACATCCTCATTCGCTACAGGGATTTTTGAATACATTAGGTATAAAGTTGCATTAGAGAAATGCACTCACAGGTCACTGGCAGAATTACCATGCAGTCAGTGTCAAAACATGAAAATTCATGAGACCAAATGGTTAACTTATACCTCCACTGCCACCGCCATAAAATAACAGAAGCATGTAGACACTTTAACAGTAAACAGGAAAGTGCTGTCAGCATAAGTAACTGGTAATCAATATTTAATGAAAATAAATAATCTATTAACCTGGCTAACGTGTAATTTTGTATAGCAATATTGCAGCAGTAGGCACTGAAATTACCTTGCCTCTGCACAATTCATTCAAATAATTTTGCTTCATGTAGGCCAAGGTGGTGAGAGGCAGAAAAGATAGTGGGAGAAAAAAAAAAAAAAAAAAAAAAAAAAAAAGCAGCAAATGAAATGCATCTGTTTACTGGAAACTCTGTTTCTGATTGAAATATTTTGTCCCTAACAAAATTACTGTCAACAGAGTGCATGTTAAGACAGAAATAAATATATACTGACTGAATCTGCAAGCAAAGTGAATCCAGGGTAACATTAACTACCGAAACACCCAACATTCATTTTGCTTGCTTTGTATTTCTGTGACAGCTACAAGCATTTAAGCAACTTTTTCGTTGTCGCTCTCCTGAAGACATACATCAAGGGACCTTCCTGCATCTGCAGAACATGGCTGGAGGGATTAAGCAGGACTGAGTGGCAGGTCGCAAGGTCACCATCCATCCTTCCTGTTCCTACGTGTAATTTATCAGAGTCTGCAGTGTATCAAAGCACAGCTCTGAGACTGACAGCTCACTCTGATCTTTGGCTACGGAGGAGCTGGAATGTTATAATCTGTGCAATTGCAGCCTTCCCTGGCTGCCTCTTTGGTATTTCCAGTCCAAGCCAGCACAAGAACATTATTCCCAGAGGGGGTCCCAAAATACACAACTGTAGTATTTGTTGAGCTGTGAGTAGGCAATGCAGCAGTGCCAAAGACCGAGACCTTAGCAACAGGTTATGCAGGTTATGCCATGGGCCCAGGCAAGACTCATTCACATTTGTGTTTTTGGACTTTGCTGCACTTCTTGTGGAGGTGGGTTTCACTGGGGATGGCCCAGCTACACCTGACAGCATGTTTTTTAAAACATATCTGCTAAGTAGGATTACCTGACATAGCAGTGGTATCGTAGTGCCTGTGCATGGCCTAGTCCTCTAGATGCACAGACAAGGGGATGGAAGTGTGGTCAAGAGTGCTGGGCAGACCTCCTAGGCCCATTTCTTGCCCTCTTGGCTGATTCTTCTGTCAAGGAGTGAAATCTCATCCTAAAAGCTCTAAATGACAGCAGATCTCAGCTATTGACTGCTTACTTCTCTATAATTGTGCCCCTCTTGCCATACTGGCTGCTGCTGCCAAGACAGACCCAGTACAACCTTTCTTGAAATACAGTCATGACACTAAATCAGAGAAAAAAGATGCAAGTCCTTAGTTTCCCCTCTCATGGAAAGCATTAGCAGCTCATGCAGAAGGCTCTCAGTAGGGTAGAAAGTCCAGAGCTCAGTTCTGGAGCTACCAGGGACAGCCTGAAGTTGAACAATTTCTCCAAGAGATCCTCCAAAACAGGCCCTACCATCACTGAGGTTAAAAAATAAATACCTTCTGGGGCAAGGCAGCACTTTCCAAGACAGTGAAAAGGTATCTCAAGACTCAAATTGCCAACATCAAGCTGTGAGTGGGATTTAGCAGACAAATTTCTATGAACCATGACATAAACAGATGTCTTGCCTATTGTGTGCTCACTGAGGAACTTGTCTGGGACAGTGTTAATGATAGCCAGGGAAATATTTAAGCCAGGCCCTATATTTAAAGTTATCTGAAAATCTGTAGGACATCCTATAGGAACCTAAACCTTGTCTCTGCTAATGCTGTCTAGGCAGAGGGTTTGGGGTTACTACTAGCACTGAGACTGTACTAAGCCTCATCAGTATGCTGGTTGCTATTGCAGTGTATTTAAATAAGACATTTTTTATTATTATGGAGCAAGAAAAGCATCCCCCAAGTTTCAGTTTAAACCCAAATATTAAGACTCTCACTTGAAAATTCAAATAGAAACTTCTTTACATTATATCACAATTTTAAATGTGAGCTGTTTCCAAATTAGACTTCAATCTATGTATTCATGGATATTCCAATAGCGATTGATCGCAGTGAAATTTATTTTCCATTGTTTTGCCCGAAGTACTAATTACTGAGCTCATGTCAAGCTAATTTGATGTCTATGTTAACAATATGTCTACAAGGCAAATTCTTATCCTGACTCAGTGCATATTTAAGGATTTATTGCTGCATGTCTACTGAAAATTTATGCCTGAAAGTTTTTTGATCTTTTTGTTGCTGTTAAATGAGTTAGAAAAAACTCTGTATTCTAATTATAGTATTTGCAGATGGCATTTGGAAAAGATGTCAAGTAGTGTCAGTTTGCAATGCAGAGTTTGATATTGTGTGCTGCCTTCTATAATCAGTAGATTTGCGGGCTGGATTTTAATGTTTCATTTTGCAGTTAAGCAGTTAAATTTGTGTAAGCATTTACCAAAACGGGGCACCTGGACAAAATGAATGAATGAAAAACTAAATATCATTCTCCACCGCAGTATGACTTGCAGCTCAGAAAAGCTGAAGCTCTCCGAGAGCCCTACACGTTGGAGCTATTGAATGAGGAAGGTATGAAGGATGGATTTTGTTCTCCGCATCATTCTTCCAATATGTCAATCCCTTTACATGGAACTAGTGAACGAAGGGTTGTGCTTTGTGATGCACTAAGAAGCAAGCTATTTCCTTTTAAAAGAAAAACAAAAGACTAAGAAAGAATGATGACTGAATCACAGTACCTTTATACTGAAGTATTGGAGAAGATAGCTAACTAAAAAGATGTACTTTCTGACTGTCCTTAACTAGAGCCGAGACAAAAGACTGCATCAATCACCCTCCTGCACATGCAATTGGGAACACTCAGTTCACATAGAAAACCAGCATCTCATTTCTTTAAAAAGGTAGCCCATATTTACAGATTTCTTAACTAACTTTAAAGATGGAAATTCAAAACAGTTGTTACTAAACGAAAGACTAGCTCAAATAACGCAGACTCCAGGACAGTAATTCATTCTTTATTACACAGAAACAAATCTAGTACTTGTAGTAAATCTAGCCCTCTCCTCAAGAAATGATCAGAGACATTTGCATAACTCCATAACACCACATAGTGAGAGGCTCTGTATGGAAAATAGATTTTGTAAACTTCTGTGAACTACCCATCAATTGCAAGTGCTTTAAACTGAGTCACTTGTGACCTTTCTTTGTGAGACACAATTTATTAATTGCATTTGCACTGACAATGCTGAAGATTTAAGGGGACTTGTCTGGGTTCGTTTCTTAGTACAGTGGCAATGTCAACTACAGCGCTTCCTAGTCTATTTTCCCAAACCACAAAGACAAGTCTAGACCACAAATAGGAAAGGCTTCTCAAAGACTACTTGGCTCCTCAGATTTCCCATGGTCTTGGTCAAAAATAGTGTGGGATTTCATTCCACATGCCCTCAGCCCCTGAGGGCTGTAAATATTGCTGTTGTTCAAGACTTTGAGGAGGAGATGCAAAAACAGGCTTAGATTGTCTAAAATAGCAAAATGTTGCCAAAGGGTTAATTTCAATTATGTGTCAGGTCACTCAAAAGTAGTGCAAAAACGTGCATATATATATATATATATATTATTTTTTTTTGACTGCAGGATGTGTCAGTAAAAATATTTGTTTACTATTACCCAAAGTTTATTAAGTTTTCTAACAAAGCTGTGATAAATTGAACATCTGGATGTATTGGGTAGAATACACAGACCTTTCTGATGCAGCTACTTCCCTGAGGAATGGAGAAGAATGACTTAATGCCCAATTATCCTTGATTTTCATACAGTTTACACAGAAAATATTGTAAATTGCATCTCTCATGTAAATTATTTCAAATGAGTATTCATTAACACAGGTGACTTTGCTTGCCAAGGCTCAGCTAGCTCTGGGGACTCATCTGTTGTCCTAAATGGGGATATACACATTGATTAGCAGGGAGAGAGAGGGGGAGAAAAGCCCAGGCATAAACATTCAAAGAGCATTCATTCATAAACAAAAACAACACAGACAACTTGAGAAACATGCACTGCACAACATTAACATGTCTTGTCAGCAGTGTATTTATTTCCTTACTGACATTCAAGTGTTAGATTAATTCAAATTTAACTTTGGCATTATTTGTGGCCAGACCCATCTATTTCTTGATTTTAACATTCTTTAAATAAGCAGTCTGTAACATTAAAAATGTTCAGTGGATATTAATAACATGTGAATTTAGGTGATAAAAAGCACTAAGCTAAAATGTTACGTTATTAAAAAATGTAGTACTGAAGAGTTACTATCATCCTGTATAACCTGTGTGCTCTGTAATCAATAACAAACCATTTGGTTTAGTTAAGGTCACTCAGATCACTATCTGAAGCACAATAACATGCAGATTCATGTCTCTTCCAGCTCCTACCCTTCAGAAGGGAAAACTTTGGTACGCAAAGGTTAACGAAGAGCATCCACACAGTTCTTTGCAAAATAAGTATCTGAAAGTTGAAAATGAGTAAGTCCTCTGTGCACATCTGTTATGTTTTGGGTCTGGTCGCTCTTTGACATATGCATGAATCCAAACGACATTACATTTTTGTTTAAATAGGTTATACTGATTTTTCCTTTGAGAGTGTTACTACTGAATTGTCGTACAACATGGGTAGTTTGGGTGTGTATTGCTTTTTTCCCCTACTTTATATTTTAGCTAATAACCAGCCATCCTGAAAATGATCTACTCAGCTTCATATTGACCTTTTTCCATACATTTTAGAAAACAGGAAAATTGATAGAAGGATTCTTTGTACAACTTATGATCAAACTACACTTGCCATCTGTCTTACTGCATTGAAATTCAAATTGTGGTCATTCAGAGTGAGTCCTTATGAATTTATACATTCAACATCAATCTTTTTGTTTCAAAACAAACTAAGGCCAATGGATGGGGGAGAAGTCATTTCTAAATGGTGTCTAATCTTACTGTAACAACATTACCTGCTGCCTTTGATTGCCAGAGCCTGAAGCAGGAGTGAAAAACTGGCAGTATACTCTGCTCTTGGCACTATTACAGAAATTCTGGGTATCGCTTTCATGCTTCACAAATAGTTGTGTGGATTGAGCTTTTCAGAAGAGCTTAAAGAAGTCCAACTCGTAATGAATTTTCTGTGGGATTTGTATGCCTAACTGTCAGGTTCCTCTGATAGTACGTTTATTACATTTTGAAGGAGGCTTTTACAACATACAGGCATTCAGAATATTTCCATTCTGCTGTGGATGTAGGAAGCTTTAGGCAGGGCCATAGGGTATGATCAGCAGGGCAAGGGACAAACCTACTCCAGAAACGTGTATGTCTCCAGGTCTTCTGGCAGTAGTGAAAGCACCTGCCTGACCGGGAAACCTATTTTTCCACACTTCTCATCCTTTCCTGCCCCCTCAAGAAAGTCCAGCCTTCATATGGGATCTGTGTGGGGAAGGATTAGTTTCTCTCTCGAATCTCCTTTCGGTAATTTTTGACCCTGAGCCCTAAAATGCTACAGCCCTGACTCACCACAATCCTTAACTGCAAACCTAATTTAAAGCAGCTCCTTAGTGACGTTACAAATTAATGGTCTTACTCATGTAATAATGCTTGCTGTGTGCTCAGGCTGTTTCAGGGCCTAACTCCTCAAATGACAGATGAGCACTTCTGAGGCCTGTTTCATTCTCTATCAATAGCACTAGTTCCGAGTTTTTCATGGAGAAATTGGTGTCTGCTCATCGTAATTTTATTAAACACTTTAGTTTAGTGTCTCAGTGAATCTAAACTGTCAAAATTTCGTTCCTTTCAGTTGAATGATACTGCACCAGTGGGCACATTGGTCTTCAGCTTTTGCCTTGGATGATTTCATCACGGTTATGAATCCCAACACATGCTGCAAAGTTTGGATGACAAGAAATTGTCCACAACTAAACTTTTACTGCAAGAATTCACAAGTTCTAAAACTTTAATACAGAAGGTGCACGAATAATGACATACAGGCTGCAAGGGCAACCCATTTGGTTACCAACCTTCTGCCAGGTTTCTTGTAGCGAAGACCCTTAGGACAGTTTGTGACCTCTCACAGGGCCTGGCATGGCTGTGGCGATGCGTGGTGTGAGAGGGTTGAAGTACTTGGTTAATTGTAAAGCCTGCCTAGTAACATTGATAGATTGGTAATGCTGATGGGCTGTATTGAAAGAAAACTTGAATTCCCAGCTGTGGTTCAGTTCAGGATAGCAAAAGTGCTTATATTTAGTCATGGAAATAAATAATGCATGAGTGTTACCATGGCATTTCAGCAGCATTTGGGTCTGAAACAGGCGTTGCTGTCATCCCTTCTCAGTCTGTTCAAGCCTTATACTATGTGACAGTTCATTTCCTTAACATTAAACTTTAACCAAATGTTATTTCCTTTTTAAGAAAATCAGTGGTTTCCATTAGATTTGCTTGGGATAGATTTGCTAAAGAGTATTTATGTGTAATATTTAGTGTCATCCTAAGGCTGCTCATCACATTTTCCTCTTTGTTACAAACTGCAGAAGGAATGTTTGCCAATAAAATTAAATGTATAATTGCAAATCTAATTGCTCATATTGTTTTCATAAATATTCTTGCCAATTGGTTATTTTCATGAGCAAAACACATGTACAATTACTTGTTTTAAAAGGTCCAGTTGTGAGATTTCCAGTTTTAAAAGCATAAGAAGTTGTTAATTCTGTTGACTAGAATTCTTCAGCATTTTTCCCCATGATTTTTTTTTTCTGTATATATCCATCTTAAATTAAGTAACTTGATTATATTGCATTGTTAAAAGCTCCTTGAAAACACTGAGAGATGAAATATATAAAATGGAATCTCTAACTTTGTTTTAAATGTGCAAGCATTGTTGCCACCTCTCAAGACTGGATTTCAAGTGTTGTAAGAATTTGAATGTTTTTAATGCCCCAGAGCCCTCTCTTTACTATCACTACTAAATATTTTTTCATGTTGTAAATTACTTTCTAGGCCTTTTAGGTTCGGAGTGATAACATGACCCTGAGTATGGCATGTTTTGTACCATCTTTGAGTTACAGATTAGAGTCAGAAGATGTGTGACTGGAGTTTTGATTTAAGTTTTCAAACAGGTCTGCACATCTCGTAATGGATATCTCAGCCCCAGACAACCTTAATAATTCTGGATGTATTACAACTGATTTTCTGTAATTTTGGGATTTTTTTTTTTTTTTTTTTTTTTGCTCATATCTTGATTTCTAGAAGAAAAATAGTTTAACAGGCAGAATTTTTATGATACTTATGTGCATTTCACTTAATGAATCTTTCTATGGACTTTCAGTTAATGCTACCAGCTAAGCAGAATGAAAACCTGATCTACAGTGTACTTAGCAATGCTGGAATACAGCAGAAGCACCATGAGGGACAATAAAATACTGTCAAATATAAGACACCATGGAAAGAAGGTCAGAGCAGGGGGCAATACTGTCCAATACCTCAAGCTACAATGACAGCAATTTTTACCTGCTTAGGTTGGAAAAACCATTGCAACGGTCTCACGTAAAGGTAACAGAATTCCATCAAGCCAAGAAAACCTGCTACCTCATTTCTCAAAGATGAGCACCATATTAAACAAAAAAAGCTTTTACACTAACAAAACTATTTTCCATGCAAAAAGGTCATGATAACTTGTGCATGCATGCACATATGGAAACTAAATAATACCTTGCAAGCACTGTAAGAAATGCCTTGAGGTGGGAAATACTTTCACTGATAAAAATAGGAAAGAAGAAAAAATAATGTTTCAGGAATGTAATTTAATACAAGCAAAATTAATAAGTGGTGAAATCAACCTGTGTTAATTTTGTAATATTCCTAAGGATATTTCACCAAACATGTTACTCAGAACTGGAAGTCAAAATTGAGTGTGACGAAGCTGAAGATAAGAAGGCTCCTGAAACAGTGTATAAGATCAAATATACAAAAAAAAAAAAAAAAAAAAAAAAAAAGATCAAAAGACATTTTTAGGCTTATTAAAAAGATCTGTTTAACTCAAACTGAATAACTGCAAATGACCATGTTGGCAGTACATTTCATTTTGAGAAAATTTCATATGGTTAATAGTAATTACAAAATATGTGACAAACTAACACAGAACAAGTGAGAATGTATCTGACAAGCAGATAAGAGCAATTACACTATTGCTTAAAACTCCCAATTCTTTCTATGACAAGAATTTTGGAAATATATATAATATATAAAAATGTATGTATTTCTCAATTAGACAAAAGCAGTATTTTGGCAAGATGTAGACACTACAGTTTCAATGGAACTATTCAACTTAATGTCCCCTGATATTACAGATCTGATCAATCTTCATAGCCTTTGGTGAAATTAAGGGGGAAAAAGTCCAAAATCATATTTCTGGGTCACGTTCATTCACTAACTCTCATTCATTGTAATGACAGCAATTGCTGTTTGCTCTTTTAATCATAAATAGGAAGAAAAAAATCTTTGTGTCAAAGTAAAATATTCCCATCTCTATTCCATTGACAACGCATAAACAACATTGCATATTGTACATCTGCTTTCTCTACTGCTGAATGGAAAAATATACTTAGATGCTTACTGAAGCTTAACCCAATGAAGAAATTAAGAGAAAAACTGAATGCAGTGGTGTGCTAATGAGACTGACTCAGTCTGTGGCAGCAGCAAATGGGTAACTATCATGTAAGGACACATGGCTTAATTCGTGTCCCATCGAAGCAACAAGCTGAAGCATTCACCCCCAGCTTTGCATTTCACCCCATGTCTACCACTGCCACCCCAATTGTGGTGGTGCACGTGGTCTGTACAAGGACGCGTGATTGCTCTCCCCCGGTGTGCATCCAGACTTCTCCACCTACTCTGGTTTGTGCAGGGACTTGCTGGTTTGGGGAGCACACTGCTCTTCTTAACCTGATTCCAGGAAAAGCCCTATCATCTGTAGGCAACAACTGGGCTGCTCAGAGATTATGGCTGGTAGCAGTGTGCTCACAGTCCCACAGGCACCCTGCCAACCCCTTCTACACATGGAGGGGGTTAAGAAGAGCTGTGAGGACACCCGTCACCATCCCCAGTCTTCCAAACACAATTTAACATGTTGCAGAGGCTGAACTGTCTGTAGCTTCATTTTATTTCTTGATAAAGCATGCTGTCTTTCCTTTAAACAGTCACCCTAGTATCATTATTTTTGTTATTATGAGACTGAGGAATCTTGGTTCTTACCATGACCTCACCATGTTAAAACCGGTACAAATACTAGCAAAACTAGCAAAAAGGTGATGACTTGTGGTTTTAAAAAAGGTTACAACCTTTTCTAGTTTTAGCACAGTACCTTGTTTGAAAGCAAGAGCCAGAAAGAGAGTCAACATATAGGATCTATTGCCACAAAGACAGTGCAAACAAGCTTCTTGGTGATTCAGAGTTTTCACAAGGGAAAAAGAGCATACATTTCCTTCCTCCAGCACACTGTGAGGTCCTGGTGGAAATACTTCATGATGGAGACATACCTAGTTTATGGTTCAGAACATGTCTGATTACAAAAAATGCCTTACATGAATAATTGTCTGCCAGATAAAGAGTATAAGACAGTTAAAAGCACCATTTATATTGCAAAACACATACCCATATACAGGTTTACATATATGTTTGCAGTAATTATCATATCTTTTGCACCAAATATTCTATGAAACCCTGTAATACCTCTGCAATGTAGTTAGATTGCTGTGTGTAGTTCTTTGTTTTGTTTTGTTTGTTTTTTGTTTTTTGTTTTGTTTTGTAAAGTCACCTTTTTAGCATGATGTTGGTATTACTACAGTTCTGCAGATGACACTCACCAGCAGTTAAAGAGCGTTAGGAGCATGATACCAAACCCGGTCAACAGCTGGTGGAGGCTCTTGCCTCTTCCTAACAGCTTACAGAAGTACAGCAGCTTTGCAATAGGAAAACAATCCAACACACACAGAGTTTAATGGGATTTGGATCAAACCTGTAATTCATGGAATAAAAGAGAAAACAAGACAAACAGCTCCGTTTGTCTCCTGGCTGATAAGGCTGGAAGTCAGTAAAGCTTGGCATCCCACAGGGGAATTAACAAGATTCCAGCGATCAACATCCTTGGTGTTCAAGAGTGAGTTATAAATGAGAGATCAGGAGGAAAAGATGTAAGCAGTTCCAAAGATGGCTATATTTTATTCAGCTAAATGGATACTTACATTTCCCAAATGGGAAAGTAAAAGCTGAACGTATCAGACTATTTTTCCAATGTAAATGTAAGTAAACACACATATGCATCAAGTGGATAAATACGGCCTCTCAGCCAGATCCCTCTCTTGCAATCATTCTTTCAGATGAAGCCATTACTAAACCAAAATGTTTCTTTAGTTTTGCTCCAAATTTTCACCTGTGACTGCAGAGACATTTCTGTCATTGTGTTCGGTATGGGAACTTGTTTGTGTGTGCTCAGAAGTCAAAGGTAATACAAGACCTGGAAAATACCTCAGTGTAGCATCTGCTCTTCTGCACCATTTTTATGCAACATTTTCTCCTGAAAACATGGACATCACTACTAGGATGGATGATGTACAATAGCATGATTTAACCCTGGAAGCTGAATTTTCTATACAGGTTTTAAAATGGTGCAATTAGGACAGACTGTCACGAAGTGATTAATACCACAAGGTGACTATCATTTCTTTTAGTCATAGCAGAGCAGCCCATTAATCTGAAATCTGTACGGTCACAAGTGTCACTTGCTCCCACATTTATCCCTGGGGACCAAGAAGCTGTCTTTATAGGGAAATCAATACTGAGTATTGTTGTGAATACCTTCAGACTAATCAAAAGCATGGGTGACACAAGGGGGGAGAAGGATTTCATTAAACTTAATGAATTATTGGTGTGGCATGATGGTACGATGTTAAATGGATGTCACAGTGCAGACAGCTCATGTTTGAAAAATACTCATTACATTTTGCCCTGGAGTAATGATTTATGTGATTAGGGTGTTTTCTTGATCTAACCTCTCTCCCTGTCTTAAGGTTTTCTACTGCCAACCATCTTCGTTACAGTGGAGCACCCTCAATGCAAAATTAATAGCAATAGCCAATTCTCTAGGAAGTTAATTTCAACATTAATACTTAATTTCAGCAATGCTGCATCTGAGCTACATTCACAGATTCCTTAAGTACCATTATTGTATAGATTTTTATTTTTTAAGCACACAAATTCCTCTCAGGTCAAATGTAGTTCTTCTCATCCCACTCTTTGGTTTTCAGTCCAGTGCATGTTATGAGGAGCAGCGTGGCAATGAATTGAATCACAGTGGTTTGAAACCACAATGTGATGCTACATACATTTGATGAATATGTACATGAGTATGCACCAGAAACCCAGCACTTGCCTTTTGGGCCAAAAGACAGTCATCATGCAGTCATTCTACACCACTACATTCTACACACTACATTCCTCTACCAGTTGTAAAGGAGAACAAGTACAGCAGCATCTGCCAGCATATTCTTAGGCGTATCAGAGAATAGAGAGACTGTATAATTAACAAGTCAGCACCCTGCAAGTATCCTGAGGCAATGTGGGAACTAAAAATGACTCAAGAAATGCAAGGAGTGGCAGAAGAACTGGTTATGATCATTCAAAAAAAAAAAAAAAAAAATTTGCATTAAAGAACAGAGTGGAACTGTTGTCTTAGTAACAGTCTGAGAAAGAAAACATTTCTGTAAGTTGGTATGCAGTCACCACAACATCTGCACGCAAAGGCAGGTTGGTGAGTCCCACATAAGCACCCAGAGTTGCTGGAAATACCTGGCACAAATCACCTTGGAATTTAGCTAGCGCCAGTCTAGATGGAACAAAAGCAGTTTGCTTTTTCCCCCACACCCCCTATTTCTCAAGGAGAGACAGAAAAATAAATTAAAAAATAAAATAAAATAAAAAGCAGGTTAAGACCAATTCAGTGTATTCTGGGCTGGATTTGGGGTTTTGAATAAGTGCAAACACAGCACAGACTGAGCACCCCAGCTTTCACAATTATTTACCAGATGGTTACCTGGGGCAGAGACCCCGGTTTGCCCAAAACCAAAAGGAATCTGCACCAGGCTGATTGCTGAGCCCTAGGTGATGCTGCCTCTCCTCAAACACCTCTGCTACTAGAAAGCATTAGATCCTCCTTGGGCAAAAGCTCTTCTTTCCAGTAATGAAACTAACAAAACTCAGGCATCATGTGTGGCAGGTGCTTGCTATTGTCATATTTGAAAGGATTTTTAACATTATGCAATTGGGGCTGCAAAAGATTGTTATCAAAATATTAAATAAGGAAATATGTTCAAGGAATGAATGGTGCAAAAGCGCTCTGTCACTGAAGTGTGTTTTGCAATTATCATTTGTTAAAAATGCATACTTTCCTCCAGGCTAAATCATTTGCAGTAATTCAACTTACCTTTGTGGATACTTACAGAAAAAATAGAAAGAAAAATCCCTCCACTCTGAAAATGAACCTTCAATAATAAAATTGTTCTTTTAAAACCCCCACTGTTATTGTAAAAGAACAATTAATGTACCAAATAGAAAGATTTGACTAGAGTGCTCAAAATGATCTCTTATGAGCAATCTTTTGTAAACATGTCCATATTTCATTAGCCTGCTCTGCAAATAGCAGAGCTCTGAAAGCTCTTGCAACAACAAATAATCTTTGCAGTAACACTTTGTTCTTCAGTGATCTGATGTATTGGTGCAATAGCCAATAATGAGTTTCAGATCGTCTGTGATCCCTTGTTGGAATTTTAAATGGTGAGAATGGTGCTTGCGAGTTTGAAATTAAAATGTCTTTAGTGGTTTAAATGTAAAAGAAAGTTAATTAGTCATTAAAAAAATGGGACATGATGAACGTGGCACCCCAATTTATATTCTAATCTGACTTCTTTTGGTCTAAAATAGAAGGCAAAGCAATTAACCAGCAAAGGCATTAACTGCTTGGGTTTAGTATATAATGAGCAAATGCATCCACCTGCCACTTTACTTTGCAATGCCTTTTTTCATTTACTGTTAGTGCACTCATAACTCTAGGTTTTGTTACCATTATGGTGATTAAAAATGGGGAAACTGGACCAAACTCTGCTCTCAGTTGCTCTGCAAGAGCAGAAAAGTTATTCTAGCATTTGGCCTATTGCAATTTCTGAATTTAAAATGCATACAATTTAGCAAAGATGTAACGTAACAAAGGATTTTGTATTTGAATGTCATTCCTTGCTGCTTGGAACAACTGCAGGTGAGGTTAAAAATAAACTGAGCCCAGTCTCTCTGGAGTAAAACATACAGAAGGGGAAGGAAAAAAAAAAAAGGTGACAAGGTTCTGATGAGAAAATCCTGCTGGCCAAACTCAAACTTGGTAGATAAAACCCTGGCAGGGACACTGAGAAAAGAACTGAAGGAGCTTAACGGAAGCCTCCTGAAGCAGAAGTTCAGTTCTGAAGAAATCATAGGTGACAGAGGTGGCTGGGAGGTTGCTCATATTGCTGAAGGACAAATGGTCATTGGGGTTGTTTGACACAGAGGTTTCCATAGATTCTCCTTTTCTGTCAATAAACTTTTTTTTACCTGTGAGAAATTGTGGAGGTTTCAGTAACTCTACATGGGTTGCCTGGTACTCAGAAGTACTTTGCCTACCCTGCATGTGCCATAAATCCCAGGCCCCACTTCACTGTGTGCAGCCACTCTCCTTTCCAAGATTTTGTAAATTAAAGTCATTGTGGAAATGAAGAACAGCAGTATTTAGAAAATAGTTCACTTCTCTCTACAAATATTTTCTGGAATAAAGAGAAAGGAAATTTAATCACAGTATTTATAACTACAGCTGAGATGACTACTGAATTTGAAGGTTATTTTCAGGATTGAATGCAAGTAACTCTCTTCCTTCTGTTTCATCACACCCCCACATTAGCTGCTGGATTTCTTTTTTTTTTTTTTTTTTTTTTGCCTCTGATTGTAGAGTTTTACTTAATATCACCTAAACGAACCACCCACATATCCTTCCTGTTCGCTTGTGAATTCCCTCCCCAGGACACGATAAGGCTGACTTAATTTGAAAGCTTGGCTGGTGAGATTTTCATGATAAAGCTTTATCAAGTTTATTTGAATATTTGTAAAAGTCAGTTGTTTGTAAAAATCAAGATGTTTTCTCAGTATTACCATCTGATAATTCTTGAGCCTCATGAGACAAAACCTAAATCTACTTAATTTCATAAAGTTTCCCGGAAGAAAGTTTATTTACAAAGATTTAATGGGATTAATTTAGAGTGCTTTTGACATTCATAGGCACATGCACAAGGACTACTTCGTTTCTCTAATGCCTGTTCTGGTGCTTTTCCTCACAGACCATGGTAGGCCGTTGTTTGGTCAGTGAAATGAATTCCCCATCACACACAGCCCACCGCAGCTGCAGCCCCTCAGCATCACCTCTAGCAGTGATGACAGGTTTCCAGGAGGTGGCTGGTTCTCTCCTGGTGCTCTGGCCAAACTGTATTTCATGTAATTACATTCAACCTAAGTGCTCTTGCAATTTCAGCTGGATATGAGATTCTTCTGCATTGTCTCCCCAAAGCCATTTGGTGATCTTGTCACTGTGAAGTAGTTGTTGCAGCCTAGTCTGCTAGCCGTACTTAGTGATGGATGAAATTATCTCACTGGGCTTTTAGTGCATACAAATGTTATGCAAGGCCCTTAGAGACTTCTGAAGAAAAGCCCAATAGAAAAGCGCTGTTGTCATGTATTTTAAAATATCAGCACATTGGATGAATATCCCCAGAGAAACTTTTAAAAATGTCTCTTCTGATGCTCCTGAAGGACATTATCACCCAGAAGTATTGTGCTGGTTTTCACTGCCCCAAATCTCAGGTAAAGAATTGTAGGGAACAACTACAACACTAGGGTCCATACACCCCCCGGTAAGCAGAAGGGCTGATCCAAATAGATGCGGAGTGTCACTGAAGGATTGCTAATGGCATTTAGTTCCCACTGATCTGAGCAACCTTCCCATGGGACTGAGTCATCAGTGAAGTAGATAAATGAATGAGAAATGGATAGTTATTCATACATGTACCCAGACTACCTCTGTGCACACCCATTTGTGAGAACAAGTTAGAAAAATGGTGTGCCAAGCATTGCTTCTTCTGTGAGGGCAAGTGACTAATACCTAAATATCAATCCTGTTTTACTGCCCTCGCATTGCAGAGAGTAAATTAAATGTCTGCTATGTAAGAGGACTAATAAGATTAAATAGGGATTAATTTCAAGCTTCCATATATGAATTACAAATAGCAGGAAATAAAGCATAAGAAAATTAAAAGCAAAGAAGTTTGTGTTGTGAAATATATCAAGAATCTCTGTAACAAAATATAATGACATTTTGGATAGTTGTTTTCATGTGCGTCATCTGCACAGTGCTGCTCTTTGCTGAAATTATATATAATTTGAGAATTTACCAGCTGTACAGCAAATATCTCACACCAAGGGCAGGAACACACACAGACAAATAAGTCTTTCAGAAATAATAAGTCTTTCAACTGGCTAGACTAATTTTATTCTATGCAGTTCACTAATGAATAACTTGCATGCTAATGTAAATTAGATCAATTACTATTTTCATTTGTATGAAGTCATTATTATTATTATTAAAACAGTTCATCCTTATAGAGAGGAAGCACACCTGTTCTCTCCTCCAGCTTTAGGAGACATTATACATTATTAATGCTAGATATAAATGCTTTGTCTCATACCTTGAACTACTGTTTTGTTTTTTGTTGCTTGAATCCATCTTTCATCAATAAATTTGCATGCAAATTAAAGTTCTTTCAGTGGAGCTTTGTTTATCTTCCAGTTTACCTGCATACTGATGTACAGACAGCTTCGAAGATTGATTCATAGGAAAGCCCTATGTAACATGCTATGTGAATTTAATGAAGCTATACTATGCAGAAGAACAGGCGTTTATTGTCCCTGTTTTTTCTTTTTAATATACGACAGACTCAAGTTTTAAAATCTGGAATAGAATGAGCTTGTATTTCCTCTGCCCTCCTCCCCCTCCCCCTTTTTTTTTTTTAAGTTTATATGCTGTATCAACAGTAGCTACAGTTACGAAGATAACCACATTTCTTTCTCTTAAAGATCAGTCCATTACTCCTGCTGTTACCTTGCCAGGTAGATGTTTTTTCTGAATTTGAAAAAAGTACTATGTAACAAATTTCAGTTCACTTGACTGAGAGCATTGACCCAGGACTGCAGCATCAAATGCAAGTAAGAAAGTAAGAAAAAGTGCATCTAGAGTCATCATTATGAAAATCTGCAAGCAACAGGTTCTTACACAATACCTTAGCATTAGAATGGACCCATGCTTGGACTGATGGACTGATAGCTGGGACATGTCCCTTGGGGCCAAGCTGAGTGGTACCTTGCCTGATGGCATTAACAGGTTGCATGAGCAAAATTCACCTCAGAAAAGTGGCAATGGATTGTTCATTAAGATTTGTGAGACTTAGAGTCTGGAAGACATGCTCAAACAAACAAACAAAAACAAAACAAAACAAAAAAAACTGGGCAACTGTAAATAGATCCCTCACAAGCACAGCAAAGAAGCAAGAACATCACACCCAAATGCAAATGTCTCCATACTATAGCACACAAAGGGTTTGAAATAGTATGTCTGAGCTAACTAGAAATGCTAAGTTTCTTTCACAGCAGGTGATATTTGTAAATGCAGAATCTGAGCTGGGGGTTGCAGAGCTTTTGTGATTACCAAAACCAAAAGGTTAAGGAGAAAAAGTTAGCAGCCAAAATGAAGCTGAGCTTCTGGAACTCTTACCTAGAAATTTTTACAAGAAATATTTAAAACCCTTGCACAAGAGTTGGCTTTGTTTTTAAATGCTTAACCTCTCCTGAAGCACTGAGAAGCCTTCCTTTGATCTCACTAAACTTTGAAGCAGGCCAAAGGTGCTTTTTAGCATGTCACCCTCCTCTATCAGGATATATTTATATAAGAATCTTGATAACTGTTTGTATACTTTATCAAAAATAGAGATTTTTTTTAAATTAAACTTAATACCTCCATCTCGCAATAAAAAGACTATTTCCTAGAATACTTGAAAACATTTCAACAGTTTTTACTATAGCAAGAAAATCCACTTAAGTATAAACACTTCATTTCATTTTCTTCTGTTACAGGGATTTCATTCAAGCAAACCCCATTTGTGCAGATAGCAGACATCCAAACTTAAGGGCATCCATTTGTCATTTCTTACCTAGTGCCACATGGCTCGTATCATTAGCTGCATAATACTGGAGAAATATTAGCTGGGAACATTGGCTTTTTGTGACAGAGTCTTTCATATTTGACATTGAAATAGATACAGTCAACGGCATGGCACCCTATCACAAAACTTGAATTAGGTCTGACAAGCAATTGGCAATTGTTTTTCTCAGTGCACTGAGAAGGACAAGTTCTTTGCATTTCTTATCCAGCGACTTCCAGCTACAAATGTACCAGTCCACATCCAGACTGCCATCGAAACTCCTCAGCAGTATCTCCTACATAAATGTGAGCAATGGCTAACTCCAAAGGATAATGAATGGAAGACAAAGATATTTGCCTGTTGCTTTCTAAACCTGTCAAGTTAAGACCAGAATATTGATTTCCAAAACTGTCAAGTGAAGACATGGATAGGAATGACCCTCAACTGAAATATCAATGCAAATATGTTTAATATATCTGTATGGGCAAAACATCTGGCTTTTGGTTTGCCTGTCAAAGCTGCATGTTCAAATGGCATTGTAATGAGGTTGTTCAGGCGTGCCTTTGGGGGGCTGTACAACTTCATTTGTGAAGGCCAGCTAAAATGTGAACATTCAAAACACTTCTCAAAATATGCAGACAGCGCTCACTGACCTGCTGTGTATTTGACTTTGTCTTTTAAAATGTAAATAAGCTCAAATGGCTACAGCTAAGAGAATGCATAGAAATGAAATATTTTCACTGATGAAAATGCACAAATGCTAGAGAATGGCACCAAGAAACAAGCAGCTTTATCGCCTAAGGCACTGCTGCTGACTGGGAAGACAGGAGCACAAACAGGGTCAGAGAAAACAAAACTCCTGAACCAGCCACTTCTTTCTACAGGCACAAGGGCAGTGTTCAAACTGCCACTGCAGTTGGACATGATATGTGAAGAATACTTTAAAGAAACATCCAAGATATTCAAAGGGAAAACTTCCAAATCCTAACTCAAGTGATTTAACCTAATTTGAATTGCATTACTTTTCTCCCTCTCTGAACATTAATTGGAATTTTTGACAGATAGGTTTACTGTCAGTGAGATGAAAGATATGCCTGTCAGTTAATGTTTACAAGTCAGTCTTCTCAAGCAGAGAGATAAAATTAAAACCATTACCATACCATCAGCTTCAAACCAAACTTAATATCACAGCTGATATTTTGCAATTAAGTTACATTAGAAGAAATTAAGCAAAGAATCCTTCACCTAGCCTAGAAAAGGAGCTTCTAAGCCTCAGCATGTTGTCCAGTCACATTTACACCACAGAGACTGGGACTGAAGAAAGGGAGCTGGCCAGAGCAGTCACAGGTTGGAGGTTCACAAACTCAGAGCCAGGTTCTTGCTCCAAACCTGGATGGCTCCACTCAGACCAGCTACAGGTAAGACACAGCATGGCTTCATCATCTTCTGGAGATTACAAGTTACGGCTTGCTCTAGGCATGTGCTGCTACTGTGGATGGTTCTCTGCTATTCTTTCCCAAATTTTCACTTATATCCTGGCAGAGGCAGCCAGCCAATTTGATTGTCCCTTCTTAAAACAAGGCCTCTGTTCTCCAAGATGGCAGCAGCAGCAACTGAATGCGGCCTTGATGTCCTTCAGCTTTCTTGACCATAGCCACTGTGACATCCAGAAAAGGTCAAATAGAAGCTCCTGGGCTACAGCGACACCACGGAAAGGGCCTGCATCCACCCCACCACTGACTGAGGAGGACTCTCCTGTCGTATCTCAGATTTCCCCATTGCCCAGCCAGTGTCTTCAGCCCATGGGCTGGGTGGGAGACATAGGCCACAGCCATGGCAGCTCCGTTTGCCTTAAGAGCAAGAAGTGCTCGAGCAGTTATTTTGAGACAATGTGCCTGGGCCCAGTGAGTAATTGGATGAGACAAGAGAAGCCTGAGGCTCTTTTGTGGGCCCATCAGAGACAAAAATAAAACAGGGTGACTTGCAATACTGATTTATCTTGCAAATAGCTCACATTGGCTTCAAGCATTTGTCAGGCATGACTCACTTCATGGTGACAGGTAGAAAGGTCAATGTTTTCCTCTTCTTGAGCAGAGTAAACTGGGGCTGCTAACAGATAATCAGTTTTCCAATTACTGGCTTAGCAAAAAATAATCTGTTTTCTCCCATCTTTAGCTTGAAAAATCTGAGGCTGATGGGAATAATGAACTGTATTTTAAAATGCTTTAGGAAAATTAACTGTTTAGTATCTATTTAAAAGCATTCAGAAGTAAATTGTTAAAGTAAAAATGTGGGGGGAATGGAAAATACTGTCTGGGGCACATAAAAGAGAAATCTGGTGTAGACTTCTTAGCTTAGAAATTATTTTTGATTATTGATTGTAATTGCAACCCAAGTCAACAAACCCCAGTTACTATTTCTTCCATGCTATACAACCTTGCTAACAGTTCAATAGATTATGGTGCCTTACGTTAGTATACTCATTCCATTTGAATTGCTACAAGACTTTTAAAAGTAAAAACAAGAAAAAAATCCATTATTTGAAAACTCAAGTACATGTTGCAGCCTTAAATTCCTTCAAAATAGTTTGGCAACATGGGAACAGAATGAGGGATAGTGGAAAAAAAAAAAATAAAAGCCCCAAATCTTGGCAATTTAATAACAAAGCATGGAGGCATTTTGTGGTTTTCGTGAAAATTGAAATTTTTATGATAGAAGGCAGTTTTCTTGGCCAGTTTATATTTAAGGGCAGTGTTTTATCAAATCTGTTTAGAAGTCTCTTTTGGATGAATTTTTTTCCTCTATGGCAGCAGGTACAGCAATAGATTTCAGTTGGACTCGTTTATGACACTGAGGTCATAGGGGTGTTATGACTATGAAAAATAATCACAGATATTGCACTAGAAAAGCTTTCCCCTTGAGAAAGAGGGGAGGATATCACAAACAATTCTACCTCCCATGTAAGGGCACATCATTAGGCAACCTGAAATGGGAAGCTTCAAAGTGGGTTAGATGAGAGGTCCAGGCAGTTTGTCCTTTGGGAAAAACTAAAATAGGTAAACCACTTTGTCAGGTTCACAGGCATAAAAGATTGCTTAGAGGTTTCAGCGTGGAAAGGGTCTGTTACCAGTGCCCAAAATGAAATTTTAGATGAAGGTACTCCATACAGCGTTTAATTATGTCTATGGCTCTCTTCCGGTTTCAGATATGAATCAAATACAGACATCAGCTAAACCCACACCTGTTCAAGCTGATTGCTTCACTTTTTTGTGTCCTCTTGATTTATTCTACTGGAAAATGTATGAACCCTTCACACCCTCAGGAATGGAATATTATTTTTGCAGCATCTTACAATCTGCTTGTACTTTATATGCAATGAAAGCAGTCATACTCATCAGTTTATGTCTATTCTTTAACCTTTTAAAAGCTCTCTGAATGGATTAGGAGTTTGCCAGAGAAACTGGCCAGAGAATGCCCTGGACCAATACTGTAACAGGTGCTCATTTTGTTCTAAAACCCATTTGTTTTAAAACATTTCATTTTGGATTTTTTCTGGGGACAAGCAGAATCTACCTAGAATCCAAGTTAGCTTCTGCCAGTCCAATGCTCATGCATTTTCAGCAGCCAGCATAGGAATGAGTTCATTTTGAATTGAAATTGCTTATTATATATTTTTTATTACTGGCTTCTGACCAAGTGAGAAAGTACTTTCTAGTATTCAGAACATGCTGTACAATTTATTTTTTTACCAGCTATTTTATAAAAACGTTGTGATCAGAATTATACTCTATTTTTGATTAATTTAGACCCGTAACAGAAGTTTGCAAAAAATACATCAGAATAATGAAATCCACTCTAATTATTTTGGTGAAATTATTCCATGAGATTTGCGTTCACTGTGCTAATTACAACATTTCAGTAGTAACTCATACTGTAGTACTTTATGAATCTGTTTGCTCTGCTTCAGTTAAGGTGTGCTAACATTGTAATGAAAAGGTCTACGTTTCTGAGCATTTAAAATCTACAGCATAAGATTTTAATTTTATTTTTTGCACTGCAGTTTTGGTCACTTTTTATTTTGGTCACTTTTCGGGGGGTGGGGTATTATGAGGGCAGGTTTCAATGATCCAATGGCAAAACCAACAAGAAAACTGTTTGGCATAGAGGGATAGAATGGCCAATAGGTAGGACAGGCTCTGCAGCAGGCAGCAGCATCGTAGCCTCCCTTTGAATGATTTATGAGCTCTCTAGCAGCTTCCACTGAGTTCTGCATTTCAGAAACATGCCAGAGCAGCTGTTTGTAGATGTAGCCAGGCTTTGCATGTTATAAATAATAAATCAGTTATTTAGATAGTACCACACCCAAGTGGTTTCTCTGGACTAAAGCTGTTGTACGAGGGGCAGAAGTTGCAACAGCTTCGTTTCATCTGTGCCTAGAGACAACTGACAACAACAGACGAAAGAAATGCAGTTTTCTTAGGTCTCAGCCCAACAGTCTTCAGAAGCCTGGATTCCCTCAGACTATCACAGAAGCAGAGAAAGCAACGTACAGCATGAGGAGAGGTTATGAGTTCTGGCTTGATTTTACATGGACCAGTTACACCAGAGGACAGCTGTTTACCTGCACTACTTTCTCCCCATTATTCTTCAAGTGATGAGATATCCAAAGTTTAACCCAGGTTAAATGGCATGTTGTGGCAATGACAGGCATCAGGGCAGGTGCTTGGCCAGAACCACTTAAGCAGCAGTAGTTGTGTGTGGCTTGGGACACAACAAGGAATAAACTGGAGCAGGAAAGGTCTTTAGTTCCTTGCACCAAGAAGGGGGGAACATGATCTAAGCAGCTTCACAACAAACCTGCCAAAAATCATGTACTAAATACAAGCATGCAGCAGCCAACTGCCAGAGAGGGTGAAAGTTCCTGCTGTTCCCAGACTGAACAGAAGTGTGAACTGTAGGAAGCCTACCCAACTCGTATTGCTACGCTGCTGCTCAGCGGAAAAAAAAAAAAAAAAAAAAAAAAAAAAAAGATTTTTTTTTTTTGAAAAGAGATTTTTGATCTCTTCTTGATCTTCACTCGGTACAAGGTCCTTTAGAAGATTCATGTCAATTCCTGCTGTGACAGCTTTAGAAATGCTGAGACAAAATGTGGTGTTTGATTCATTTTGGATAAGCTTACAGAATTGGGTTGCCTTGCTGCTTAGGTTGTTGGCAGCCCCTTGGATGAACTGGACCTTCATTTTTTAATGAAGAAGCAATCCTGCCAAAACTGTATGTAGGGAAAAGCAGCAATAGTTATTTTGCAGGCCAGCTCCTTTCTGGTGTCAAGGAGAAATTTCTAAGTAATTTATCCCTTAAAAAAATAAGATGGGAGTCATGTTAGGTTGTTAGGTGGTGAGAATTTAACAAGGCTGTTTACTTCAGTTTCTGGCACTACCATTTCATTTTTTATTATCTTGTACGCAAATCTGTTGCTTCTCTAGCCTTCTGTCCACAGAGTCAGAAAAGGGCTAAGGAATGTGCTGCATTTCCCATGTCCTTTCCCTGCTGACCAGGAAGTCAAGACATGGAAGTGTGTGCTCAGAAACATCTTTCCATTTCTTCTGCTGATCCAGAAGTTCACAAGTGTTTTTATCAAACCTGACACAGCTTATGCCAAAACTGGGACACTCCAGAGCTTTGCTGCACCCAAGCCAGAGGTTAAAAATGCAGAAATTGCTTATGGCTGGATAATTGTAATGAAGAAAAAGGTCTAAGTATTTTTTTCAAGGGACAACCAAAAGAATATATAATTAGATAAAAGACAAATTATAATTATATTGAATCATTTTAATAGAAGTCATCTAAAGCATTCATTTCAGAATGAAAGTCTATATTAAGCTATCAGAAATGCAAATGACTAAAAGCACAATAGAACATCTGGAAAAAAAGCACATTATCTTAGTGTCAAATACCTTTGTGAAATGCAACCAACTTTTTAGAAGAGAAAAACAGATGCTTTTGCAGAATGTACATTGAATTTGTCAGAATTAAGGAAGTTCTATGAAAAATGATACAGTATTGCATCACTCCATTTTCTCTGTTAATATTTAAAAGGCCTTTTTCCATATTTATTTCTGTTATGGAATAGGAAAGCTCAGATGTACATGACAAGTGCACAAATTCTCTATAGCCCAAAGCAAAAGCAAGCTTTCTCTTCAGCTATATAACTGCCTTATTTCCTTCCTTCTACTACGTATTACAGTACTCTGATATTCAAAATTTCTAAAAGAAAAAGCCAGTATCATGATATAGATGTTGAGTGTACCTTATCAAATGGAAGAGTCTGACTAACAGTTTTTCAGAAACCTTCACAATTCAATGCATAGAGGTGTCTCCCCTAACATTGGGACTATTAGCCCAAAAATATTTTCGCAGTAAGATGGGGCAGCATTCTTCTCCTGCTCTTACTTTCCAGTTTAAAGAAGGACTGTGTAGATGAGGAGAGGAATTTGATAAACTGCTGATAAATGACCAACTTTCTGCTGACTTTATAAGGGATATTACATTGTGCAATATTGCAGACAGCTTTGATTATTGTCAGGAAACTGGACCATGACAAAAAACATACCTTCTTATACAATAAAATGTTTCCTCTGTCTTTGATTCATATCTTTTGGCTTCACTAAAGAAATACATTTTTCCCTTAACACTTAGAGCTGCGATTTGAGGATGATCTACGACAGGAGCCACATGCCATTTTGGGGCTCAGTCAACCTGGCCTTCTGAAATTAAGAAGTTGCCTCTTTCCTGCTGGTATCATAAACAGTTATAAAGAGACTGAAACAATAATTTAGCTAGCAACGTAACTGCATGAAGCAAAGATGAGAAGAGACTACAGCTTTTTTCTCCTACCACAGCTTGACAATCTCAGCTTTATTTACAGTTATGGCAGAAAGCAGTTTTTGACTTGTAAGCTGATCAAATTTGACCTAGAATTCTGTGTTCGTTTCACTAACTTCTGTTAATCTATTTCCTAATCATACAGCATTTTATAAACAGCCTGAAACATGTAGAAAGTTGAAGAGGTGGGAATAGAATAAAGTATTACAACTTTCATTTGCTGCCTGCTAAATCTAGATAAACACCATCAAAACAGCTACTCCAAATGTACAAAGGGATCAAAACAACACCTTTCAGAATTCTCCCAGGTTTTGCAGATATTGCCAAAGAAAAAAAATATTGAAATGAAAAATTAGCTAATTGCAGGTGAATGTCACTTTCTCCCTGTGTTCCTCACTACTTATAATCTCTTCATCTCTTCAACATCTTTTCCTCCCCACCTCTTCTAATGGAGTATATTAGCCCTTAGTGAACATGCTACCATGTAATCTGTCCTTTGATGATAGGGCCAAAGCACTTCACCATCTTGTTTTTAAGCATTGATAGTAAAGACCATACTGAATGCCAGGCATTAGTAACAAAAAGGATTTCCAGGACTGCAAATAATTTTTCAGACTAAAAGAAGCACTCAGGCCGGATATTGCATCTTTTCTTGGCAACACACTGGGTTGTGTCTAAATGATCCACCTGGGTAATTTCCAGACATTGTGCTAGGACTCTGTTCAAGCCACAGCATAACAAACTCAACCACAATGTCAGGAGGTCTCTAAAGGGATTCACCAGCAGTTACTTCAGCTGTGGTGATCCTGAATCTCTGATATGTATCAAGAAACCTCCTTCACCAACTGAATGTAACATGAATGGTTTTGTGCAACCACAAGCAGGCATATGTTCAGCTTGTTTTCATACTGTGCACTCCTCTTAAATATTTTAATGAAAGATGAGGCTGGCATACGCCAGTCATTCTTTACTGGCATCTAAGTCAGCATTTACCATGATGTTACTACCTTTTCCTCAGAGAAACTTGTTACTTATAATTCTCCTCACTTTCACACTGTGGCACCAAATGATGTATATTCAAACTGATAAAAAACATTAATATGCACAGATATAGAGAAGAATCTGCAAAGCAAATATCAAAAGAAAATAACTTCTAAAATAGGCCAAGATGCTCTGCAGTGACATTCAAAAGGAAAAAGCCTGTGTTGCATTGGAATAATAATCAAACACTATTGGATGCCAAGTAAATAAAAGAGAAAAAAACTTTACTATGTTAGTCCTTCTGTCAGTCCATCTGTCTCCTTTCACTCAGCTCCCTCCCTCACCTTGTTTCTGATATGCCCTAGAGTAACAGTGGTTTCCTTCACTTGAAAAAAAATATTTTCAAATATTCAATATATCTGCATTATTAGCACTACTCCAGTGTTTCAGATATTAAATTGACGAATATCCACATATGCATGCAGCTGTGAAAAAGTTTCCATCATGGTATCCAGAGAAGCTATAATTTGTATGTATAGACTTCAATTTGCAAATCCAGGTTGGCTGTGGGTGCTGCTGCCTGACACTTTCATATGTACTGGTAGGGTCCTGTAATCAAATTTAAACTCTGGATTACTTACACTGAAGATGTACATTATATTAAAATAATTACTCCAATATCTCAATTTCTTTGTTATGAATGGTTTATTTTACTTAAATATGTTCCTTTAGTTTTGTTGTCTAGATTTAACCTTCGAACAATCCTAAAACACAAGAAAATAAAGGGGGGGGGGGGAGGGGGGGGAAGCTAAAGCCCGCATATTAGTAACAAGTCTGACTGATCTTTTTTAATGCTTTGAAGGCCAACTGAAGCTGCTTGTTTTTCAAAGTCATTATGGGATATTATATTACATTATGTCTTGAGAAAATGAACCATACATTCCACATTGTACTGTATTTTTAGACATTTTCATTGTTTCAGACGAAAGGGAACATTCAGATGTTCATCAGACTAAGTCTATATTGCTTCAGGTAAAGAATGCTTAAAAGAAGGTCAGAATTAAAACATTTTCTTATTCAATAGACAGGGATTAGTATTAACTATAGCATTTAAAATATGAAGAAAAAAAAAAAAAAAAAAAAAAAAGGAACTACAGACTACCAGAAAAAAATAAGGAAGCCTAAACAGTATGGTTTCATATGTTCCTACCAAAAACATTGTGAAGCTGGCACATTGAAGTGTTTCATCCTGATGAAATACTAGTTTTCTATTGGAAGATTTATGAAGGATAAAACCAAAGCTTCAGTTATGCCTTGTGTGTTGCTCAATTAATTTATAGGATGAAAAAACTTTGATCTATTTGCCAGTGAGATAAAGGGCCAAAGTACTTCAATAAGACAAAATGCCCTGGAGTGGGTTGATGAGTTTGCACTTAAAGGCTCAATAAGTGGCTACTTTTCAACTATGTAGTCTTCACATTTATGCAAGCCATTTCACACCCATTTGTGCTATGGGATGAGGATCAAAGACAGGTAAACTATGTAAGAGTTAAATGCATACACAACCCAGCTGTATGAGCACAACTGCCAAAACTGTGTGGGAAGTAAAAATTTACTGATAATAGAAAGAAAATGAGTAAGAGAAAGAATGAATACACAGCAGGAAATTTCCTCCCAGTGAAGCCTGTCTGTGCAGTCTCACACAGAACTCTAAAATGCACTTCTCACCACTGGTACGTTAGTGTAAATTACTGCTGGGTCCATGTTCATCTGCCTCATAGCAATTAGGCTTACTCAATTTAAAGACCATTTTTCTTTCTAGCTCTCAGGAAGAAGGAGAAGAAATGCTGCACTTCAAAACTGCATTTGAGAATAGTGAAGCAGAGAAAGTCCCAATTTAATCTACTGCAACTCATTTTGAACCTATCTTACCCTTTCCAATTTCCTTCTCCTTTTATAACAAGCACCCAACTATGAAAGCCCTAAATTGAGAATAATGAATCAAATAACCTTTGTCACATAATTCAGCTGACATCTTCTCTCAGCCCTACTTCCCATGATGCTATTAAAACTTGGGTGTGTCACTGCCCTACTCCACAAACATTTTGTCATCCAAGTGGGAAGAATACAGAGATGCAGTTAACCAACATAGTGGAAACCATGGTGTTATTGACCCCTTCTCTGAAATAGTGTCTCAATAGAACTGTTGAAAACCAAATAATCTCTTTTTCATTTTCTTAAACATCCCTAATCCATTGAGTTAGCTATGAAAAAGTAATCTGAAGCAGTGTTAACACCCCATCTGAATAAATGATTAAAACACAGGTGGATGTTTGTGTCTTACTCAGATTAATGGACAATAAAGTATCTTCACTTTTACCAGGTTTGTTTATTATCAGGGGACATAGACACATGTTCAATAGGGAAACATTATTTAGGTTGAACTACTCTTCCTTCGTAGAGCGTTGTTAAATGAAGAAAGGCAACCAGAAAATGGAATGAAAGTCTTTGCTAGCTTAATGGCCTTAGATTAAATTTGTTCGAAAAGGTGACTAATACAATTCACAGAACTGAATGGTCAGTAAGGCAGGTAATATCTAGATAAGATTGTTGCTCAATTTCCCATATGGTTTACTGGCAAAAAGGAACAGCAAGAACTGTGCAGTCTGCGTTTGTTTTTTCCTTGCTGAAAGGGAATTAAAATTTGGCTTTGCTATCTCTGCTCCAAAAAAAAAAAAAAAAAAAAAAAAAAAAAAAGATAGCACATTAGTTCTCTAAATCTGTCTACAAACCAGTTCCTGGACAGCAAGTCATAGTAATATTAAAGCAATTATGAAAGATCCATATAACTAAAATATATAATTTCAAGAATACACTGTAAGGAAATGTATACCTTGAATCTTGATTGTTCACCATGAACAATACTTCAAGAGTAAATATTCTGAACATTAGTTCAGAAAAGTACATAATCACATTGAATTTCCACTGAGGCAATGATTCAAGTACAACTTTCTCAAGTAATGAGATTTTACTGAATAGAGTAGTATCAGTGAAGAAATCCATTTTCTTGCTTCCTACATATTTCTCTACAGTGGCAAAATAAAAGAAAGTGAAAATGAACTATGCCAGGCTCTTGAACATTCAAATCTCCAACTAGAATAAAGATGCAAACAGGAATGAAGAACAAGTCCAAGTGGTAATGTAATACTGAACACCTGACCTGACAATGATAAAGCATGATTTCAGTTTCTTCTTCATTAAAAACAATGAAGGAAACTACAGCTACTGTTAAAGTTAATTTCCAAAAGTTTTTGTTTTTGTTTTCCAAATTAGCTTTATTTTGCACCATCAGACTACCTGCATAAATTTGATTACAGATGATCGATATTGTTTAGGCCATGTCTTGTTCTAATCCTCAAGGAACCTCAATAGCACTTGAGTGTTAAAATCCAGGCTGTGCTATTCATTACTTTTAGTGGATTATTGTCACTGCCAAATATTCACAGTAAGCTAGTCTTTGTTCCTGAGCCAGAAAATTTTAATTGTTTCTGCTTCAGCAAAGTTTTAATAGATACATCCATTTCCTTTCCAGTCCATTATTTGATTAATAAGGGGATGAAGGAGGCCAGATCTCTTATGTTAGTAAGTTGTTGGACTAGCAAGTTGTTATTAAATGTACAACTACATGAAAATGTCAAGAATGAAGTCTATTCCTGTGGAGATTAGAACAAATAAGCTGCATGCCATTACTTCTGGAAAACACGACGCTGCCAATGCATCCAGTACAGGTCTGTGGTGCTTTGCAAGATGCCCTATTCAGCTACCGTCAGTGTTTCAGAAAGATGGTTTACAGTTTATGGTTTGTTTTACACAGGAAATATTTACAGCTACATGTTGACTCTTGCTAATATATAGATGTGTAGTACTTAGTTCCACTCCATGGCAGAAGCACATTCACCAAGGCCACAGCTACCAAAAGGACAGAGTAGGGAACTGGATAAGCAACATCACCATCCTAACAGGTACCAGCAATACCCTCCCCTGTCAACCACTAAATCAAGAGGGACAAGACATGAAGCAGAAATAGATGTCTGCCAAAGCAGCATTCTGAGATTCTTCAGAAGTTATACAAGATAGGAATTACTGCTTCTAATAACTTGTTTCAAAACAAGACAGTTCCCATCTTGGATGGCTTAATGCTCAATGATCCTGTATTCAAGACAGTAGATGTTTCAAGAATCCATGAAGGAACATCCTCAGGAAGCTGTTCAGTGTTTCTGCCAAACTAAGATTAAAATGGAAGCTGGATTGAGAACTGTAGGTATAGTTGAATAGTTGCATGACAAGGAATAAGAAAAAGGAAAATGGTAGACAAGCTAGCATCAGCATGCAGGATTCTAGGATCCAAGGAGAACAAAAATAGGAGAAACCTGCAGGTAGAGGGGAAAAATACTAATCAATCTTCTATGACTATGTAAAAAGAAGAAGATGCCCACAGTTAACAGTACATACAATTCTCTTGCATAATAGTGCAATCACCACTCATACATCCTAGGCCCTTGCCACACGCTCCCAAACCTTTGCAAATAAATCTCTGACAGCATCTACTGTTTTTCATGAAACAAGGTATAAATTGCACACAATCAATGTTTACGGGCTTCCTGGGGAGCATCAGCAAACAGAAGTCGTAAACAGATGCAGCTGGAATTCACTGCAGGATGTTTTTATTTGCCTAATCAGAAGGAAATAAGTCTGCTTAGAATTTCCCAAACTGTATCAGTGCTAGCAGCTAGGCCTTGGGCCACACGCAAAGCATAACATATTTTATTTTTTTGGAGGAGGTCATACATGGAGGCATTAACATAGCCAACAAAGGTGGACTCTTCACTTCAAGGTCTTGAAGTTCATGGCTTTTGTTTAATGTGCGACTGTCATGCCATTCCATTATGCTCTGTACATCCCAGACTGTTTAAAAAGGTTCCACCTAACCAAAGAGTCAGCACAAATACTGCAGATAAAAGCTGCAAATCAATCACTGCAGTGAGAAGTAAGCTTCTGTAAGACCCAACCAGTAAGTGATCAGTTAAAACTTTACAATTTTTCCAAAGCTAGATGACAATTGATTAATTAACGCAAAAAAAAAAAAAAAAAAAAAAAAAAAAAAAAAGCAAGATCCAATATTCTGGTATTTTGAGCATCTAAATTCAGTATTTTCATGGCTTCCTTAGACCAGCTTTGAAGGTGGCTATTTTACAGACTTCATTATGTTATACCACTTGAAGCTGTAGCGTCTGATGAGAAGAAATCTTACTTGAGGTTGGAATGCCTGCATACCTTTAAACCTTGCTGAATTTTGAAGGGTAGATAACAGTTATTTCATTCCCCACCTGATTTTCTGTCTCCTATTTATTACCAGCTGTTTCAGAAAATTAAACCATCTGCTCTTTGAAAAATGAGTATTACTGAAAATAAATAGTTTAGCCTTGGCAGTAAGTTCATCCAGTCTAAAACATGTCTTACCATTACTGCCTCTACTAATAAGATTAGAGCTAGAATATTACATCTGTCAAGAACTTTCATAATTGCTTTTCAAAGTGAAGTATGGTTCAGATCAAAATTGTTAGCCAGTTGTTGAGTCAGTGCTTAGGTTTTTCAAGTGTCTAAAAGAGTGATTTGCTTGTAATGCAAACAAAGTGAGAAAAGTGATAGGCATAGATGTTTATTAGTTTTCTGTTACTTGAAGAGAAAAACTAATGGGCAGATTATAAACAGCCTTTGTTTTCTGCTTGTAATTTATGAAAACTGGCTTAGATCATTCAAATGCTGAAGCTTCTACTTGGCTGTGCAAACCTAGCAATGGAAAGAAACATTTGACTTTAGTGGACATGAAATAAAGCCCTACATATATAGCTGATGCTCTGACTGGAAAACTGGGGATAATATTCATTTTATTGTTGATATTTCCAGTTAATAACCTTTTTACTGTATAAAAGACAGCAGTTCAGTTGTGTGCTCTGTTCACACTTGAAACAAGTCACTTCTCATTAGTTTCTAGGTCTGGAAAAAAAGCTATAATCAAGCCTTTGAAATCAGATTTATGCAGGGGTATAGTCCACATTACTGCAGTAACATTTAGTTCAAAAATACCATTTATCACAGAACCTGCAGCTGTTTGTACACAGAATGCTGTGGGCAGATTGTACTTCCCTTAAAACCAGACATTTGGGGGGAGGTTAGAGTATCTTTGATTGCTTAGCATGGCTTTTGACCTGGAAAGTAAACAGAGCCACTATTGTAACACCGCTGCTGTCTTCCTCTTCACTTGCAAAACCTTTTAAATAAGGAATTCAAAAGGCATTAGGAGCACAGTAATCTTCACAAATTCCTTCTGAGGTAAAAATCTCTGATGAGGTAAAAGGCAAGGATTTTCAGATGTTGGAGCCTGGTGTTATCTTCTTAAATGTCTCAGGATGTAATGAAGATGTCAGTGGGATCTTCGTCACTTCTGAAAAATTAGGCCAATTATTTCAGTTCCTACTCAATGCACAGCTTCAGAAAGCTGTCCTGGAAAATATCATCCCAATACTGGTCTTAGTGAGTCAATGATAAACAAGTTTAAAGGCTTGGGAGCAGCACAGACATTTCAAGGGACTGCAGACGAGAGCAGAGACAGTTTCCTTTTTCACATGTCCTGTGAAGTGATAAATCTGCCTCTTCACACTTCTCAAGACACAAGGTCCAAAGCAAGCTCCCTATTTGCCCCAAACCAGGCAATTTCAGCCAAGAATTCCATCTCCCTGCCTCCTGCTTTAATGCCTAGAAGCTTCTAGTGTCATTAACCTCTTTCCCACACAAAAGCCTGCACAGAGACAGCCCTTTCTTCAGGTTATTTTTCAAAAGATAGTGCATCTCAAGCATAATGGCTGGAGCTCAATTGTACTATTGTGAGTTTTGATGGACTCAGCAGGGAAAAACTGGAATGAAGCATCAGATGGCCTATATACATGAGGCATTGGACTTTTTGGAAACTTTAACATTATATAACATATGAAGTCATTTTTCTGCTATGCTTCCTGTCTCCAAAGAATAAAAGCTTACAGCACTGTTAGTTCTGGGGGTAAAATAGGAGTGGATAGGAGAAAGTACTACATGCAGCGGTCACTATTTTGGCTCAGGGGATGAATAAAAATGCCACGTTTCTTTCAGGCAGCAAACAAAGATGAATTACTTAAAAGTAAGGAAAAGCAAAAATCAATCTGCTGAATTAAAAATATGTTAATATGTTAATTGACATATTGCATGTCAGCAGGAGTAAAATGAAATAATCTGTCTTTCTGAACACACAATCATTTGTGTTGCCAGAAAACTGTTCCTGTTTTTTAAAAGAGAGGAATGTCTCTCTGTGCTTCTCTATATATGGAATATGCCATCCCCCTAATGATATAACTATATATAACTATACCAGAGAATGGAATTTATATTCATGAGATACAGATGGCTTCATAATTCACTAGCAATGGAGGCCTGAGTGAGTAATTAGGCCTCCACTGCAGAACTGAAAATAATTCCCAATATCAGTATAGTTGGTAAATAAGTTACATAAGGAGACTTAGGTCATCTTACTAGCTCTACTTTGACCCACTCTGTGATACAGGCAACTTCCCCTCTTTTTTTTTTTTTTTCCTTTTTCTTTTTCTTTTTTCTTTTTCCCAGCTTCTATTATATCCTTCTACTGTATCTTTTAAGCCTGGTAGGTTTGGGTTTTAAAATTCTATCTCTAGGCTTAGAAATGAACAGATTTTCATCCTACATGCAATACAGGATCCCAACTATGACTGAGGGAAATCCAACAAGGCAGCTGAAGCACATGCTAAATTCTAATACCACCCATTTTTATTTCAAATTACCACAATTCAAGTCTTCCACTCTTTGAGCCAACCATAATCTGCATGTACAACTCTAGATGCCACCATGACTGCAAAGTGGTATTAGTCCCATGTCACTAGGAATTCAGATGTACAAACCAATCTAGAAACACTTTGCCTTCAGTCAGCAAAGCAACGCCTTGCTGAGATGTGTGGAAAGTATTGCTTCCATATCCCTCAGAGTCCAATCACTTCTATTTTAACAATTTGATAGATTTGGTCAAGGTTTATTTGATCAAGGTTTTAAGGTATTGATGAACACACATACAAAGTATCAGGATATATATCCCAATGATCATTGAAACACAGGGAAATTTGTAAGAAAGGGTTATACATTTTACATATAGGGTTTAGATAGCAGAGACAAACTACTTACTAGGCTTAAAGTGTAAAGCAGTACGAAGCAGTTAGCTGAAAACTTTTATATTTAGACATTTGTTAGCATGTCGTGATAAGGCAAATCACAACCACATACGGATCAGACTGAATAATCTGGAACCATCTTCCCCCACAGTCAGGTTTACTCTTTTGGTTTCTAATTCACAAACTGCAGACTAAATAACCTCAGTAGTAACTTAAGAGAAGCTTCTTAACAATTCAGAGAGTAAGACAGCTTATAGAAGTGAACTTATAAACAACTATTCAGTAACAAAGCATCTTACTAAGACTTGTTGCAAAAGCCTCTGCAAATAAATAGTTGATCTATTCATCAGTGTCACAGATGACATCAGTGACAGAAGTCAAAATCATCATAAGCATGAAGGAAATTTTTATCGCATCCAAGACATAAGCTACATCTTTTAAAAAAAGATGTTGTACCTGTTAAAACATAAAAGGAATTTGATTTGGTATTTCTGTTTATGTAAGGCTGCAGTTAAACAGCCACCATGAAGAAACAAGTAGCATGCTACTCTATTATACCAAACTTTAAAAAAAAAGAAAAAAAAAAAATTATATCAGGATCTTGAAATATATATCTTCAGAAAATAAAAAATGGAGTATTGAATAAAAACTTTAGTAGCTTATCACACCGCAATTTATAGAGACTGTAATGAAGGCAGTGGGTGGGTTATAAGCTCAGCTGAGCTCACTTACCTTGAGTTGACTAAGTACAAATACATCTTACTTTAAAATAGTCCTTCTATGTTGTTTGGAGATGTTGAATGGATTTGATTTCTAGAAGTGTATGTAGGACACTTAGTAGCATATAATTAGGATATTAATTAAATGATTATTATGTTTAATAAGCTGATTTCAAACTCTGTATTTGTATCCTCCTTAAAGCAACTATGCATGCCTTCCACTATGCAAAAAAAAAAATATATATATATAAATGCACTAAACCTTCTCACTTAGAAATGCTCTTAGAAAACGTGATCTGTGCTGTATACGTTAAACAGATCAGATTCATTAACATAATGTTTCAGATTCAAGTAACAAATAGAAAAAGTAAAATAAAATATCTCTCTTCTATCCAAACTTCCTAAACAGGTATGAGGTCTGCTACAACTTCAATGGACAGGTCAGTAACAGTGGCAACAAAGTTCTTGAAGAACTATGAAGTTCTTCTCTCTTGAAGTTCTTGAGAGCTATTCTTAATTTATTCTTGGTCGCTAGGAAGTTCCATTACAAAGATAATAATAAGGGTTGTTATTATTGTGGCTTGTGGCCAAAAAGCAGTAATTTGGGCAAAACAGACTGTGGAAAGAGTTGAGGCTCAAGGATCTGCTTTCTTTCTTGTTTGCTCAACTCGGGTAGTAGGAAGTTATACATCTGTGGATGCAGCTGCATCTCTTTAAAATTCAGACAGTAAGCATGCTGTTTTGTCCTTAAACGGAAAATGGAAAATCAGTGTATCTGAAAAGAATATACTCCAGCTTGCTTGTTTTTAAGCAGCCTTTTCATTCTCTTTTCTAGTGGGCTACATTTTTCACCAAGGATTGACTTGTGCTTGTTTCCTCTGTCTTTGGATCGAAGAAGAGAGTTTTTAAAATGTGCAAAAAGAGAAAAACAGAGGCAGAATTAGACTATGCAAATCCACAAGGCATAGCCTACAAGAGTTTTACTTTGACTTATATGTTCTTTTAACTTTAGTCTCCCCATTTTCCTGCTTCACATCACCTGTACTTCATGTTCAATTTATATTCAACATTATCCTCCATTCATCTGAATTATAAATTCTCAGTGCTTCCTATTTGTGTTATTCTTGAAGTCAAATTAAAAGGCAGCTATAATTTGGAGAATTCCTATCTCCTTACGTTTCAGATTATGACCTGGATAATTTTACCTGATTGTAATTTTTAATTGCTTCACTTAATTGCATATGTGGTCTCCAATGCCCAGCTCAATGGCAACTGAAAAATAATTTCAGGCTGAAGTAACTAAAAGCAAAATATAACTTATAGAGAAGATAATTTTCATGGACATAACTTGGATGATAAAGTCAGTGGAGATGTGGTAAAAGTTAGTAATAGAGAAGTATCTTAACCTAAACTACATTGTCTGGAGCATCACTTCTTTCCCAAAGCCACAGCAAACTAAAAAGAGCTTAGGAAAATGTAATGGTCATTCTAAGTTAACCACTTCTAACTCTATAAATTATGGCACCAACTAATTGGACAATCATTAAAGGAAGGTTTGTTTGTTCGTTTGTTTTTTTTTGTGGGTTTTTTTGTTTGTTTGTTTGTTTTTTCCTTCAAAATTTATTTTATGAAAAGACTAGACCTCTAATCAATTGGCAGTTACCCTAGTTAGAGATTCTTCCCCATTGATGGGAAGATGATGCTACAATTGAATCACTTTGCATAGGCTGTCTCTCCATGCACTGGCTGGTGTTGTGTTTTATTAAAATAAAGGTTGTATATTGAATATTTTGGCTGCTGCTTTGGTTTCTGTCATCATAAATCCTGCCAGTAACCTCAGGCCTGACATTTGCTTCAGGTAACCAACAGAGCTATGAAGGTGAAAGGTTAGTTTTAGGACCTGGCTCTATGCGCAATTATTTTCCTTGGATGAAGTATTTGAAATTGTCTCAGTTCCTGATTACCTATGACAAAAAAACATAGTAGGGATAATTTCAAAATATACCATTTCCCTTTATAGAAAGAGACCTAAGGAGATGATTAACTTTTAAGAATGTGATTGATACAACTCGATTCCAGTTTAACTTCAGTACATATTTAAAAACTAGTTATATATTTGTGCATGTAAATACATAGCCCCATAGCTCTATTAGAGGCAAACGGGATTTGTATGTGAGCTGTCAGCTTATTTGATCTCTGCATTCACTCAAATGCTGTTTGCGTGCAAGTGCAATTACACATGAAAAGTGTATAGAAAAATGGATCAGGCAGGTTTGGAACCTCTCCAAAAATTTCACCCTTAGTGTATTTTTCTTAATCTAGCCTCTTTAAGATACCTAAAATAAATGCTAACCATATATATTACTCTTGCCAAGCAACCTCTCCAATATTATCCAGTGGAGAGAATATGGTCTATTGGCTTACATGTTGTTTTGGGAGCTGTAATTTTTGAGCTCTTCTCTACTGTTTGGAGTGACCTTGAGAGAAGTAACTATTTTTTTTTGTTTGTTTGTTAATCTGTAATTTGTAAACAAAAGATCAAAGAAATCAAATGGAAAAATTTCTAGCATCAGATGATGCAATTGAAAACAATTATGGAATGCTTACAAAATGCTTTAAGTTCCTTGTATGAAAGAATAAGGAAGGGTGAAGAAGTGATAACAGTACAAACACAATTAGTTCTCAGTGTTAAGTGAGCGCTGGCAGGGTTGAGTCATTACAATTTTTACATACGTAGCATTTTATTTAAAAAACAAATGACAACAATAAATTAATCTATAAAACAGACCTGTACTCTAAACTATGCTTTCCCCTTGAATTCAGTATATTTTTCCATAAGTGTGCTTTTGACCTGGAATCTATAAAACTCCAAATATGCTTATGAAGATGATATTATAATTAACATCTTTAGGAATGTGAAGCAAGCAGATGTTTTTCCTGTCTCAGGATATTAAAGATCCCATGATGATTTTTTTTTTTTTTTTGCAACAATCTCCTTTATCCTCAATGTACTTACCAAGGCCTTGTCATCTTCTGTGTTCCTGGTCCTTGTTTGAACTGTTCTCTACACCAGAATATTGAGGTGGAAATGCCTAATCTTACCTAAGGCTGCTCATATTTACTATTTATACTTAGTGCTTAAGTTACTTGTCTCTTTGCTTCCTTCAAATCATTTATCATAACTCATGAAAGAACTTCTACCAAATTTAGTAAAACCAAGGTTACTATGAAAAAAATGTGAGAGAATATTACCACACTTACAAAACAGTTACACGTGGGAGCATTTGTACTTGCGTGTAGAAGAATTTGCACACTGAAACTGCATGCAGACTCACGTTATTACAAAACAAAAACAAATCATTTTAGGCCTCTAAAAAAGAAGCCATATTGTAAAGGCGTGGGGAAACAAAAGTACAACAAAGATGCTTTTCAAATTGGGGAAAAAAACTAACCTCTAGTTTCAGCATTGTTCTCTTGATACTAGTATTTTTTTTCATCCAGAATGAACTCTGAATGCCCAGAAGAGTCTTCCTTCCCCAAACGTAAAAGGATGCTGGAGTAACTGAGTATGCTGTGCTCTATTCCCTCAAGCAGGGGAGTGGAGTACTGGATTATCAACGTGATTATCAAAGGGATCTGGTGCCAGTCTGGCATCTGCTGGTTCAGTCAGGGGCATAAAATCCACACTAACTGCACCCTCTGGCACAAAGGAATTAAAAACATAGGCCTAAGCTGTAAAATCTAACAATTAGTGCTCATCAAAACATAAATGTTTGATGTGACTTTTAGTAGAAATTTTAAAGACCAAGCAATATTGATCTGCTCATTATGTAGTACAACTGAACCGACTGGGAATTTACTGGCTGTGTAATTTCCAGCACCAATTTCAGATAACCTATGGGATATTTTGCTTCTGTATTTTTAAAAATAAGACAAAAATGATCAACCTAAATTATGCATTTAAGTATGACCATATTTGTGGGTACATGACTATTTTTGTTTTTATTCTGGGTCATACTTTTCCCCAAAATTGTTGCCATTCTATTTTATCATCAGACCAGAAATGTTTTACAGATGCTGCTTGTCCATAAAAAAAAAATAAAAATAAAATATGCTTGCTTCCTGATAAATCTAGGTATTGCCTTTTGATTGTAATGAAATTAAATCAGCTTCCACAAACTGATTCTACTCCACCAGTCCAATTTCTTTAATTTTATGCCCCTCAAGCCTGTTTTCTTGTATAATGAACCCTTCAATATTTCTTACACTTCATATTCTGAACCACTGAACCAAAACCTGTGATAAATTACTGTTCTATAACACTTTGACTTCATTTTTTTTTTGTAAGTAAACACCTCTTATTTGTTTAATATAACTAATACATTACATAGATCTTAGTATATTAAGAAGCTCAACTAATAAAAAAAATTAAAAAAAAAAATCTTTGTTTCAGATAAATAAGGTAGTGTGATGGTAAACAAAACAACAGCTTTCTGGAAGGTAGGGTATGATGCAGGGATGCTTGGATTGTTCTGCAAGGGGTTGGGCAATATGGGAGGGGTTGGTTGGCTTCTACAAACAGTAACTGCCAGGAGGGCAGATGTCTTTGAGGCCATGCTTATGATTCTGGTCCTAGCCTGATCCATTGAGCTGGCAGGTATAAAGCAGAGGAAATGCTTTGTTGTCATGTAGCAGCAGTACTTGACTCTCTGCACCATGCTGCAGTGGAAAGCCTGTATATTCTTTTTGCCACAAGAACCATCGTCTTTCCAAAGACTTCTTACCATGTCCTATTACCTACTTCCTTTTACATCCATAAACATTACTTACATTTTAATTCCAGAAACATTTGCATCCTCCCTTGACTCTGAATTTAGAGAAAAACAACAACAAACTCCACTGTGTCTGAGTTTGTTTGCAGATTAAATGTACAGGCAAGTAGGAAAGCATCTTGTGCTATCACCCAGTACACAATTTGGCTGGGCAAAGGAACCTGTATTTGCTAACTCTTTGAAATCCTAGCTGTTGTACACCCTGAGTAATACAGTGATTTCTAATACAATTTTTGTCTTCATTTACAGTCTAAAAATGTTCTCTAGCATTAATGAAAACCATTTATTTGGGCCACCATCAGCATTTTAAAATGCCCTAAAACGGTTATTGGTCTACTGCTCTGCAGAATTGGATCTGAAAATTGAACTTATGAACATTACTTAGAATACTTTGAGGCATATCATACTATTGCTTTGTATGGAACTGGTCATTAATATTTTTTTAATGCTTAACTAGGTGAGAAATAGCCCAATTCAAAACATCTGTCACTTTTCACCTCCCAGATGAATTACTTGCCTATATAACCCATTTAAACAAATCAAACCATGTTAGGGATACAGAAGAGGCCTAGCTATATTCTGTGTTAAGTATATGATTACAAAGAATAAGCCCGAAGTGTAACTTAGAGTACTAACAGGCTATTGCTATTATATAAATCTGATCAGAAAGTGCAAGTTTACTTCATGGGCATGTCAGGCCTACTAAGGGAGTCAACAGGAGTGAAAAGAAATGTCCTTGAGTTATCCTCACTGCAAAGTATGGAAAAGATGATCTTTTCAAGAGAAGCATCCTGACAACTGGGCATGAGAGGGATTTGAAGGCTGGTGAGAGCAGTTTTTCTATTTACTTGCTGTGTGAAGTCAATCGTGTTATGTTTTGGGGGTCATAACTGCCATTCTGTTTATTTTCCAGTTCTCTGAGCCTGGAGTAGGCCTCAGAAGAAATGTAGTGTGCAACTGAACAGGCCCTGAACAGAGGGAGTCTGAGAATTAACAACTTCTTTAATTAAAACTTGAGCTGGATAAACTGTTTCTTGTTTTTATTTATTAATTAGGCTGGTTATAATAAAAGCTTTCTTCCACAAGCTTTTCAGCTTCCACAGTATGTGATGATAACTGTGTGGGAGCTGGCTGCAGAAACCACCTGTCTAGCACTAGTGAGCTGTGCATGTGTACTGAATTAATTATAGCAATAAAAACAATAGAAAGTGTATAGATTATGTTCCATGATATTTTAGTGGCCAGACCAATATGTCTCTCTTATCAAGACCTCATTAATTAACTAATTATTTATGTTTTTCCAAGTGTGTGGCTGTTCTCATCTCAGCGGGTTGTTTTCTTTATTTTTAAGCTTCTCTTAATCTGAGTCTTTACACTATTGATTCACAACACTTTGAATGATAAAGGGCTCCCTCAGGAGCCTGCTAATCTCACGTAATTCTGTTGTTATTGTTATTTATGTTAGGCAGATACATAAGACAGCTATATTTCTATATGCTACAGCTACGTCTTTATTTTATTCTGTAGTCAGCTACATCAGATATGTCTGTACGCTGCAAATGGCTTTATCCCCAAGAGATATCAAATAGATAAACATAGGAGGATATTCCTTTTAATTTATTTTTCATATAATATTTTTTGAATCAATTTAAAAAATGATGCTTCTGTAATTCTCTGCAACTTATTTTTGTTCTGATTTACAAAACCCAGATTCAGAACTTAATTGTCATAGAATTTCAAACTAACTCTGCCCAGGGATTTTCCTGAGAGTGTATATTTTTTCTATTCAAAGTTTTAGCAGTGTTCTTAAGCATCTGCTACATTAGAAAGTCAGCATAAAACTGAACCATTATGAATTCTGTAGCAGCCAGAACCTCTCAGGTAAATGATAGAGAGCAAAATATCTCCAGACTTAAACCACGGTGTTTGGAAAACAGCTGTCTGAACTGCTAGCTTTTCAGAACCATAAAAAATATTAGGCAGAACAAGTCTCAAAAGAATAAAAGTGGTATTTGGTCACAGTGGGCTTTTTATGTCAAGATAACTTATGAATTGATTTTTCTTTTTTAATGGGAGAAGGTTAATATTAAACTTCCATATGAGCTTCCAGTACCACATAACAAATGTATAATCAGTTCAGTAACCTACTAAACAATTCCTGTCTCCACCCATCCTTCCTCTGCCTAACATAAGAGCTGTCAAACTTTAAAGGTGCAGTCAAAGCTGGGAGTTGAACCCCATAATTTCAGGATAAATATTCTCTATAGTGGGTCAAAACCTAGCCACTGAAGTTTACAATGTCCTTGAATAAAGCCTAATATGCTTAATTTCATCATAATTAACTTCCTGTTAATACCCGCAGTTTCCTTCTCAAATGCTTTTCTATATGTATAAATTGTAGCAAGCATGATAGAACTCCCAATGGGACTTGTTTGAATCACTGGTGTTACACAAATGCCTTATTAACTGTAGTCAGAATTTATGTACTCAGCTTGATTAACTTGTAGCTCCATTACAAAATTCTTAGGTACAAAGGCAGAATAAGAGTTGAAACAGAAAAGGGTTTTAAATGGAAAATTAAAAAAAAAAAAAAAAAAAAAAAAATGGAGACAGATGAGAAGGTATTTGCTTCAACTGTGTTACGATTGCCCTGGTATAGAAACAGGTGTATTGTAAAATAGATTCAATATAGTGAGCTTCAGAAATAGTTTCAGCAAGCCTTCTAAATTCAGACTAAGCTGTCTGACAAGGCCAGTTCCTGGGTTAGAAATGATACTTTTAAATGTTCAATATAAATAATAGTTTAAACATATTGTGCTTTATGCTCCCTTACAAGTTACTCAACACAACCAGGTCATCTGCCAACAGCATGGTGATTCTGCTTTGATTAGCTGCACACCTTTTTTATCTCCCCCTTTTTCTCTCCTTTCTAATCTACAAATTAACAGATCCACCATGAGGTCAAAGGAGTCAAATACTCCCTAACTGTGATGAAAGAGAGTGATGAAACATCAGTTTTCAGGACATTTTTTAATGGAAAAAATGAAATGCTTGCTGTTTCTGTTTGCAAGGCCCTGCACAGATGTGGTCTCCAAATTGCAGTAAAATTAATGGGAAGTCATTGTGGAAAAGTATTAATTAAAACCAGTTTGTAGCAGCATGAGGGGTGGAGGAAGACATGCCATAGTCATGTATGTTGACTGCACTTTTTTATAGACCTCACATCAGTGAGTTTAATTGTTCATAGAAATGACATTAACATTTTACTAATCCAAACAAAAAGCAAATTCATGAACATCATGTGAGAATAATTATTATATTGTCCACAGGTAGTTATGCAGCTAATGACCTGAAGATGGGAGTCTAATTAAAGCTTTCACTCATGGACTTCACTCTAATATCCTTTCCTGTTTCTTCATTTATGTTCTATTCATTAAAACTGTACAGATCATTAACTCATTAATAACTGCAGAATGCAAATGCGGTGAGGTATAGTGAATTTAATGTCTTAGTGGTTGTGAAGTATGTTCCAGTGCTGGGATGATGTATTATTTTATTTTATTTTTTTTACAACTGCTATTACAGTGGTTCTGTTGAGGAAAGAAGCCCCTCCAAAATAAATAAATGAATAAATTAAGACAAGAGGAACCACTGTTTCACTTTTGAACAGTAAACTCAGCCACCAGGCAAGTGAACTGCTATTCTGAAAAATACTTTTCAGAATGTACCAATCTTGCCTCTTTTTTCCTGTTGCAATATAGGATAAACTACTTGTTTATATTAATGGAGATTATTTCGTTAACAGAACTCTGACAAACAAGAAGAGAGGTTAAGCAGAAAAACTTACTGAAAAATATGAATGATTTCCTGCATAATAACTAGTTGTACACTGTATTATGACACGTGCCAGGATTTTCTTTCAAATCTGAGGTCTCCTTGGGCCAGTTGAGTAATCTGCTAAAGATGTGCATCTTGCCACCTGACCTTGCAAACCCTACTCCCACTCCTATTCGCTCAGTTCCCACTAGACTCATCAAAAACTTTGAGTCAAGAATTAATAGCAAAAGATCTGATAATGAAAATGTTATTTCAGAGCTATTCGGTTTCCTCTGGTCTCTAGAAGTTTATCAACACAACGAATCAGACGTAAGGTAACTTCCAGAGAGAAGGATGGCCCTGAAGACTGCATTTGAGAGACCTGAGGTCTGTACTTTGCCATGTGTCCTCTGAGCATCCTTGGCTAAGCCACTGAGGGCCAGAATTTCTAAAAAGCTCCACTTCCACTCTCCTGATCTCAGGAAAAGCAAGGCTGTTTAATGAAAGGTATTTTTACACTCTTTTTTTTGTTGACCTTTAATTTTTCTACACTTCAAGTTCCCATCTTTTAAAGGAAGATAGAGGTTTTTCTTTGTCATTGTTGTAATAAGTTTTGCTTGTGGTAGAAAACTAGTAAGAGGAGGAGTTCATGGAGTTACTGCTGCAATAACAATATATTACCTTCAGCATTTTCTTTTATATAGTGCAACATATCTGGGATGCGCTATATGTCGCTGTTACAAATAATCAAATAATCGATAGGGCAATGGCTCACCCAGACCAGACCACTGTCCTTTTCTAGGAGGTTCAGTTAGCTTTAAAAAATGACTACATTTTTACAAGTATCATAGCAAAAGATGTTAATTAACCTAGCACTTAATCACATTTTGGGGCACTAATACATCAGGTATAGATGTCATGGTCATTAATATCCTCCAATATTTGTATTTCTCAAGTACTGTTAATGGACTTGAGAAGAAGAGATAATTTTCTTGCTGAACAGAGTCTGTGTGACTAAGTGCTCAATCTATGGTAACAAATGAATGCAACAGCCTTTAAATCCTTTCCATACAGACAAATTAATGTATTTCTCATAATAATATTGCTTGAAATCTAGACAGGCCAGTGCATCTTTGTGACTTTCTCTGCATGAGTCAGATTTACAATGCAGCACTGTAGGAAGAAAAAAAAAAAAGGAAAGGGCTATGATGACAAGTTGATAAACAAGTTAAAATAATATAATTTGCACTGTGTCATTTGTATGCTGTCAGCACACACATAATTCCAAAAATTACTGTGGGTAAATCCATTATAGGTCTGCTAAGTACTGCTGCTGGGTACATTGAGTCCTGATGCCTCATCATGCTTTATACCCGTTAGCAATTTGCATGGCAGAGTTACATAGCTCTTAACTGAAAGATGAAAGTCACACTTTCTATTTCAGTAGTGCTGACATTTAAATTTGATGTCAATGTTATAGTCCCATCCTAATTTCAAAATCCCTTGTGCTAATAGTGCTTAAGCCTTAATTGCACATTTAATCATAAGAACTACAGAATCACTCTGGTAAGTTAGGCAGAAAAAAATGCTATGGACATAAGATACCAACGCAAATCAGATAGGAAAGAAAAAGAAAAGAAGTAATTTTCTATTTTACAGAAAATATCAGGTATGTTGTTTTCCGATCTATCAACACAACTGGTGACGTAGGAGATCCCTGTAAATAGCACCCTCATGTTGCTAAATATCGTGAGCTTATTGTAACTAAAAGTCTATTTTTTTTCTGTTTAGCTAGCATTCTGGAGTGCCTAAGGGACCTAATGCTTACATCTAAACTCAAGCAACAGACAGGATTTTGTGTAGCTGGCTTTGGTTTTTTGAAAATATAGGTAAAAGGAAAATATATATATATAAAATGCTCTGTACTTGAAGGGAGAGAGATTTTAACATAATTAAAAAAACTTGGCCTCAAACAGAAAATCAATCCTAGCAACTGGCTCTCTGAACCTGACACTACAAGACTATTAATGAAGTTGTTAAATGACTCTGGTCACCAAGGAAATAAATGTAACAGAGTTTGTCAAATAATGAACTTAAACTTGAAGCTACGATAGTCAAGTTTATTTGGTGTTAACGCCAAAATATCAGAAGTACAATATGTAGATTAGTGCATAGATCTCATGCAGCTTAACTTTTCTGAGAAAACTCTAAATAAGAGAATTTGAGCCAAAGTCCATAGACATTAAAGAAAGTCTTACATCTTACTATAACACATCTGGCACTGAAATTTCTTGATACAGTGAAAGTCTTTTTTTTTTGGTCTGTAATGCCTAAGAAGTGAAACTTTGATGTCGCAATTATGGTGCCAGCTACTATCACATCATTAGAACTGGGATAAAATAGATCTCACTTTCAGAAAAATCTGCCCTTTTCTCACTGAAAAATGATTTATTCATAAAAAACTTTGAGCGCTTTTTATAAGGAACCCAAAAGTATGAAACAGATCTGGAGGATGACCAAAGCCAGAATGAAAGGTACAATTTCATCATGTTTCTGACAGTGGAAAGAAGTTTGCTTTTGTATCCAGCTGAATTCCACAATCTTCACTTCAAAAAGTGATTTAAATGCATCTAGTTTAACTGCCATCAAGACTAAATTGATATTCTAGGGAAAAATAAAACTGATAAATTAAGATGTTCTTGACAACAAAAACTCTGTTCATAAACTGGAAGCAGAAACGACAGATCTTTTGATACTTGATCATTACAGATGCTATTACCATTCAAGATACCAACACAAAAGCAAAGAGAAGCTCAAAGCGCAGAATAATGCTGGATCACTGCAAGACTAAAAAACTGAGGTGTCCTTGAGAAGTAAGTTTCCTTTCAGTCTTCAGAGGTGAACAGTGACATCTGAAGAGATTTATGGTAAGCATTATATAGAGTTTTTGTTGCATCTTGAGACACGGCAATCCTCAATGCCTTTACAGAGATGTGTACTTTAGAATCACAGACAATATACTGCTGTATTGCACCTTGGGTAATTGAATGCTGAAAAGCCCAGTATATGGATGACTTTTCCTTTCCAGGATAGGGTGTTAAGTCAGAAAATCTGGGAATCTCTGCCTTGTGAACCTGTCAGTTTTCAGTGCCCCTTGCTTTGGTATCGGTTACATATTGCTGGTCAGACCAAATCATTGCAATAAAACTGCTGAACAGCAGCATGCTGTCTTTGCTGTCAATACTTTCCAGCTGTCAACAGCAATTTCATGTTACCTTAGGTTGTGCTTCAGTATTACTTTTAAGATTTTCATCTGGCTGCCCTGGCAGACGATATTCCTTCTTCCAGTTCACCAAATAAAATCTGAATTGGCAATCTTCTAAAGCAGTTGTCTTCTGTTCCAGATATAAGATCAGCCCCATGAAGTGTGCTGTAATGTTCATGGTTTCAGCTGCCTGGAAGACTGCTATGCTCTAAAATGATTTTGGAGAAAGCTTCCTACCTTGAATACAGTGTGGTAAGCAGATGAATCCTCTCCTGAGCTGTATGTATTATCAGCAGCAAGTCTGTGCTTTCTTGTATATAAAATTAGATAAAGTATCCACTTTGCAGACCTTTAATTTAATCTAGAGAATGATACCATATTGCTTCCAAGCTTTATTTCTTTTATAAAAATACAAAAGATGGATGGGCTGTGCTAATGTTATATGACAGTTCTTTGTCCAAGAGAACACGCTCCAAATAACACAATTCTAAACCAACAAAAATTTTCACAAGTAACATATGTTATGAATTATAACGACTAACAACAGACTCATATACAGAATGACACACATAACATCCTTTTCCTTCAAGTTTATTATGAGTCCATATATCTCAAACAAAGCTCACAACCACTCTGAAGATGTTCTGTGTGCATACTTGCTTCTGTGGTGCAGTTATCAGCAAAGGAATGTGATACAGTGTTTTATAGAACTTTGTAGCTTGTTCAGTTGTGTTCACAACCACTGCCTGGCCCATCAGTACAAGGATCAGCTCGCACCATCTGCCAGGCTTTCCACCGCAGAACAATCTCCTGATACTGTCACAGCTATTCATTTTAACTTGCTGTGGGTGCTTTCCTCTCTTGCATCTGATTCCATGTCTGGTCACGTTCGTGGGAAACAATCCTCTTCTGCCCAAATCATGCTAAAGCCTCTAGGGTCCCGAAGGAATTTTACAGGTGTTTTGGATTTTTTTTCTTGGAGAACCTAACTTGCAGGTCAAAGCAGAAATATGCCTAGGTAACAACTAGCATCTCCATTTTCTAATGCAAGAAAATGTCTGTGACTTTTGAGCTGATGGCAGCCCAGTAAAAACACCTGGGCATATGCAATACTGTCTCATATTTCTGTCTGCTAGCTCTATCAGGTTAGACACACATTCTCCAGAAAATTACTGGATTTTTTTTTTCAGTAGAGAGGCCATATCCAAAACTACTAGACAAACAGCAGACTTGTGTTGGTTTGTTTAAAAACGGCAACACCTAAGCTTGACACAGTCCCTTAGAGACAAAGGCAAACCTCTGCACTGACATTCTGTTGTCTTCAGGGGGGAAAAACAGGAAAATATCAATTCTGTTGTCCTAGAAGTCAAAAGCAGGCAGGAGAATGTAGATTGTTATGGTCCAACCACTTATTTAATCATTGAAAGAAGTTTAATGAAGACACTACTTAAAATGCCATAAGAAAGAACTTACAACATCTATTTTCAAGCTGATAATTCATCTGAAATATGTAATACAGATACAATTACTTCCTTGTTTTCAGAATTAACTAGTGAGCCCTGAAAACACCTTTTTTGCTTTGCACCTGCTGTTCTGTATCAAACAATCAAATCACTCTTAAATCTCTTCAAACAAACTCCCAAAGTCATTGAAGAGATAATAAACTAAGTTACAACACTCGTCTTGTATACAGTTAAATGTCTTTCATATATCTTTAAGTGGTTATTAATCTCTGAATTAGTTTAGAATACATTAACCTTCAAGGTAAATTAGATCAATCACGAAAATGACTCACAAGACTAGGTCTATCTTTTTTTTGCTTAAATTCAGAGTGTGTGCCAAGAATTTAACAGCAGGGGATATAAAGCACTCAAATGCAGCTTTTCCCTACATGTATGACATTTATCACAGAGAGGGCTGGGCGTTCATATTCTTTTTCTTGGTGCTTGTGTATAAAGTTGGTCCTTAGGATAAGAGGAATCAATGACCAGATGAATAGAAAGTGTTTACAATTGTACTAAAGGGGAATTATACTGTGAATGCAGAATGACATCAAGCCCATGAAAATTAGGTGTAATCATATCCTCAGCTCAATTTATTTTCCACTCTGGGTTTATTTTTGCCTTGTTTACTTTAATTATAGAAGAGGCTGAAAAGCTTGTTGTTTTATTTTGGCACACAAGTCCAGACATTTGTCACATTCTGCTACAAAATCACTTCCATCTTTTTAACATCAGATCTTCCAGAAAAAGAGGTACTAAAATACTCATGCAGGAGTGAACCACCATTATGGTTACCATTCATAATGTCATGCTGTGCGTTGTCCAAATAACCTACAAATTCACTGTTCAGGCACTATTTTCTAAAGGAACATGAGAATACTGACCCTCAGTAGCAAGAAAATTAACCTGAAGTCAAGTGTTTTTTAATATGAATGACTGATGGAAGAAGCTTTGCTGCTGCTTTAAACTAACAATTTATCCTGCTTTTGCAAAATGCCACATGTGGTTAGCCTGGCTTAGCTGACAAGAGGTAACTCACTAAGACAAACTCAGGCTCCTGTGTTTGTGAGGCGATATTAACTATTTTTGCAGGACAACTCCCATCACATCAGTGACTTAACATCAGTGTCACTACTTAAAATGCTATATTCCAAACCTGCACTTAAAATCCCTAGCTATAAGAAATGTCACAGTAGGTACACTTCCTCTAACTGCAGTTAGTGAAGGTCAGCTTTTGTGTTTAACACTGAAAAACTGAAGAAAATGGATACCTTAAACATTTCCTTCAGCTGGAAAGGGGATTATAGTATTAAAACATCAAAGACTGCAGTTTATGTTCAAATCATAATATCTAGAAGGATAAGATTTACAGTGATGATGGATGACATATTAAAACTTGATGTGCTGCTTTACAGCAGACAAAAAATCTGAAGCATAAATCAGACAGCCTCCATAGCATGTGGTATTTTCCAAAGTAAAAGAAAATATAGGTAGAATGTGCAAAGGGAGATCTAAGATCATGATGGAAAGGAGTAATAGTGAATATGGGCTTTAGTTTGTAAATACCGGATATTAAACACCTGACTTAAGACAACATTTTATCAAACTTCTGAAATATTTGTACAGTCCTATGATTTTCAGTGGGACTGCTTGTATGTTGGGATCACACACATTTCATGCCTTTGCTCGATCAAAATATAAGGGTTGGAGCTTGCCTTTCTAGCCCTTGGGGCACAAGATGGTATAGCCCAAGTAGAGTCATTTAAACCATTTCTCCAGACCATCACTGCTTTCCAGGAGGATCAAGAGGTAGGATCGTGGGTAGTGCAGATTATGCTAGCCTTATGAGCAAAATGAACACTTCTCTTGCCTTAGAGTGTCACCGTCTTTCTGTCCACAGAAGTAGCACTGAGCTGACTGAAAGGGAGCGAGGATCTGCACCATGCCCTGGCAGCATTGTTGCAGCAATGGCACTTTTCTGAGGCATTAGCCAGGTTGGTTATGCAGAATTTCAACACAGTAGGGAAATTCTGCAGAAGAGGGAGATCTAGCTACCACAACTAATTCCAGCTTCTCTTGAGCTTGTTTGTAGACTTCAACACAACAAAACAAGGGAATTAGATACTGTTTTGGGGCAGATTTCTTTAGAACATCACAACCATTCAGACAGCAGGGTCACAAAATCTGCTCCTCGGCTCTTCCCTTTAGAACTATTCTGCACCTGCTGAAACAATGTTCCTATTTCATCCTAATTGCAGAGAATAGAGTAAAAGCTTTGTCCTTGTACATCTATGAATAAAGACAGCATTTCAGCAATCTTGTTGCAATTAAATACAAGGCTGAATGTGCACGCTGCAATTAAAAATATGTCTGTTTCTTTAAAACAAATCAGCTTTAATTGGCATTCTAATTGAAAACCTATTAAATATAGTGATAAATGCCGAGAGATTATTTAAAATCTTGACACCTACATGATGCTTTACAAAGCTCTGAAAACATCAGCTAATTCACCCTTGCAATAGCTGAAACATAAGTAAATGCATTTAGCTAATCTGAGGAGAAAAATAAATAAATTGTTCATAAAAACAATTTTTAAACTGTATTTTCAAGAGCATACTGATTTTGTTTAAATGTTCAGAAAATAAGAAATTAAGCTTTTTGATACTCTTGTAGCACCCTATCAAAATGAACAGTTAACATTGTAGTGAGTCAGAATTTGCATTGTGCTCATCTTTCAGCTCCACACTGATTCACCAGGCACCTACACAGAATTACAGTGACCAGAAGCAACAACGAAATGAAGAAGCAACAACGAAATATGGCAGCAGCTAGAAGCAATGTGGAAAAGGTTACTGTAGTTATATTAGTGAATGAATCTTTCTTGTATTTAAAGGGGATATTGCTAAAAATGTTTCCATTATTATTCCTTTGCTCTTCTCTTCATGATATAGAACAACAGCCACGTATAAGAGCAATGGGACACTTCAATTTTCTATTTTAAGTGCCAAATTATTCACAGTGGAAAACTAAAGACAAGGGGAAGCACCCTGCTCTCTATGAACAAGACATAACAATACAGAGCCACCTAGACCCCAAAAAATAAATTTCAGATTAAAAAAAAAATCTGTCATTTATCGAAACCCCAATTCTAATCAACTTAATGCGTGGTTTAATGACATGCTGCTGCTGTCATTCAAAGAGGATCCATAGCATGAGACTTGTGTCCGAACACGTTGCTTTAAAAATCTTTCATTCCTAATAACAGTGACATGTGGCAGCGGAGACCAAGAATTATTTAGCATATTTCTTGAATAATTCATCAAATTAAAAAAAACGTTACCCTTACTAGCAAATTTGCGAACACAATGGGTAACAATGTGTTTGAATAAACTGTTCATCATGATTTATTCAGTTCTAATAACAGTTTGCACGGGGTTGCTTTTCTTCATCTGTTTCAATTGTAAGGAGGCATATTATTAAAGCATCTCCATTCTGTATTTACCATAATTGAAGAGGCAAGGTTAAAGTTTTTTGTTATCACGTGATAATCTCTGTTGAAATGGCTGATGGAAATAAATCAGAAGTACTTTATGCCCCAAGAAGAATGTTTGCAATATTTTTGAGCCCTCAGTGGGTAAACTGTCTAGACAGCTATCATGGTACATGCCAGGCAAAACTCTCACTGAAATTGAACTTTTAGAATACACCTGTCTCTTCTACTCCCAGTTAAATAGCTGGAATTTACCCTCTGCTGAGAATATAAGGAGCTCAAGGTCTTATTTGCACTTCAAGGCTTGGTTTCATTGGATTGGTAATGGTTTAATTATTAGTCCTTCCATGAAAATTTTCTTTTTTGACAATTTAATTTTCCCAATTCTGTATGATGGTAACTCTCAGACCGATGTTCATATTATCTACAAACAGATTTTGCTTAATACCAGCAAGGAATTCCACCCAATAAGGTCCATCCCTCCCACTTAAATCCATAGATTTCAATTCTCTTAAGTTACCAGATAAAGGCATGATAAAATAGATAAACCTGTACATTTAGATTCTTTTTTCTTCATTGCAATTCTAACCTTAAATATTACTTCTTTATGGCTCTATGTATTTGATACTTGCAGCTAGGCTTAAGAGTTTATCTCCAAAGAGCAGACTATGTCTTACTAACAGTCCCTTTAGGCTTGACAGAGAACTGTCTTCTAAAGCCCTATTGCAATCTTACTTTGATACATGATAAAGAACACTTTTATTTATGTTCAGTAAACAAAACCCTGTCTTGTAAACCCCATGGTGTTCAGTCATGCGCTGCCTACAACAAACTTCCTTAGACTATAATCTAGATACTTTCAGTGTGCTACAGACCATTTCTCTTCTGCAGGTAGGTATTTTTTTGCCCACAAACTGAACTGTGAAAGCAAAACTGCCTGACCTATGTTTCTGCTTATATCCTTAAAAGTATTCATTTTACCCCCACTGTATAATTAGAAACACCAAAAATTTGTTAGTCTAAGGTACCACATAGTCTATCCTTACATGCCCTTTCCAACTTCAATTCTCTCTAGGTATTTTCTAAGGTCTCCAGCCAATCTAATTCTACAAACATGGTGGGACCTTGCAAGGTCTGGTTTAAAAAACAGGTATACAAACCTCCAGCTCTTCTAAACATACTTTCACACTCAAAATCCAGCTTTTCTTGATTCAGATAAACAGTAGTTGAAACTAGGACAACTACATGTGCTTTGTGTCTATAGCTACAATAGGCTGGACATCACAGCAGTCTGGCTCTATTCCACTCATACTTGAATAATGGTTAAAGGAACACAATCTTCTTCCTCTTAGTAATTAAGAAATGATCATTCTTTTCTAACATTTTGCAGTCACTAGGGATATAGCAGTGTTCTTAGCTGCTACCACTGCGCTGTATACTGCTTTCAATAGCTGAGATAAGCTTTACAAATACCTGGTTCATAGGAGTACAGAGATGAAATAAGATTAGTTCTTTTTAAAACACAGGAGGAAATGGGAAGAGAGAAAAATAAATCAATTTCAAAAAACTGCTAAAAAAATTACTCTCACTTGAATAATTACTTGTGATATCCTCTGAAATACCAGTGTCACTCTTAAAGGGTTTATCATTTGGAGTGGCATTTCCATGGTAGCCAGTACTATGTCTGTAATCTCTTCCAAACTTTAAATGTTCTAATAAAGCTCAATATCAATAATCAAAGAAAGAACAGTTGTAGGCTTTACTGTATTTTTATCTCATTATTCTTTATAAAATGTCTGTGTCCTTTCTTCTCACAGTAATGCTGCTTAGCCTACTGATTGTACCCCTTTTAAAACCACAGGGAAGAATGAAAATATGAGTGATGACGTGCTTTTCCAGATTTACCATCTGTGAAAAATAATAATAAAATCTTGAAAATTATATGTCAGAAGCATAAAAGTGACTATGTATGCATATTACCAGTCACTTTTGCCTCAATTTCTGCTTCTGCCTGTTCTCTTAAGAGATGAAGCCAATTACTGCTTTTTGTTCTAAATTGCTATTTCTCACAGCCTTTAGTACTGATTTCGAGTAAATTTTAATACATCTAGGAAAATTGTTAACCATTTACTTAATGCAAATTACATCCAACTTTTGCAGACTTTGCATTAATAACATCTACAGCAGAGATCATTGCATGTGTGGTCTTACATTCACCACATTATAGATGGTGGTAAAGTTTGTTTAATTCACTTCACTTCCTTCCTGCCTAATGCATGTATGGGGCTCTTGATAGTGGTTTATCAGAGGCCAACTCTCAGCAAAACTGAAATGTTAAACATGGGGAAAAGTGGTAAGAATGTTGAGGATCTTCCTGCTCTGCACTGCTGTTTCTTTAATGACTTACACTTGAGACAGCTTTGCTTAGGATCTTATGAAAGCCTTGATGTTTAAAGATATCATCTGTTCTTCCTAACTACCATAAAAGATTCCCTACAAACTCTGTAAAATTCAACATCTGGGTAAAAGGAAGAATTTAAACAGAATGCCACAGCTTTCTCTATGTCTCTATCCAGTTGCATTGGATAGTGTTTCAGATACCATGAAATCCAATGACTTAATGAAGGTACCAACACCAATGCAAAATCCCAGGAGACAATATGGGAAACAAAAATGAAAGTTTTCTCATTGTGGTTCTACCCCTAATTCCACACACATGGATCTTGTTCAAATGCAATAGCAATGAACTCAGGCAATCTACACAAGTACACAAAAAAGAAAACTGAGGCTTAGGTACTTTTCCAAAGCATTGTTTTTCTGTGCAATCAGAACCCCTTTAGAGATGGCTAGAATGCAAATCATTAATGAACAGTGAAGAGAAAATCATACCGCATTTCTCTTGACTATAGAACATAATGTAGAAATTTCAAATGTTGCTGGTGTCATCTTTTCACAGAAAGTTTTAAGTCAGTTCTTAGATCTTTCTTACCCAGTTGTTTCCCAAACCAACCACAACCTCTGAAATGTAAATCACTGTTTTTCTGAGTTGTTGCAAATTTCCATGTTTGCTTTGTGCCTTAAGTAATTTTAAAAAAAGTTCCTGTATAGTAATGCAAGCTACTATAGCTCATTAATTCAGTTCTATTACACAACCAAAAGACCAAAACAGTAGCATTTTCAAAGCTGAACTAGAACTTTCCCCTGTCATTACACAATTAACAGAATAAGATGCGACACAACTTCATTCATATACTCCAGCTACGTGTAACTGGCATACTGTTGCATAACAACCAACTTTGTGGCCTGCTTTGATAAATAGTATAGAATAAATGTACATGTACCCATTAATGAAGAGGCAGTCAGAGGAAGCAGATGAGACTTTTCAGGAGAGTTGCATTTATAGGCAACATCTCTTATTGATCCATTCAAAGTTCATTACAGCTAAGGGGAATGGATTTTTTTTTTTTTGTCTCTGAATTAATCACACATTTATTTTACAGTTTAAATTGCATGATTAGTTGGTTCTTCCAAGTCAAGGAGATGGCCAGATGCAGTACTACTCGTGCTTGTATTTCAGCATGAAGTGCATCTTGTTTCTCCTTTCCCCTGTACAAGTGGTAACAGTGCCCAAGCATATCACAGTGGTTATCCTAAACCAATCCTCTGATGAATGTGCAATATGACCCTCCACCCCACCACTCAGCATCTCCCAGTATGAGGCTTGTTGGCACGTGTATAGAGGGACACCTAATAAAACATGCAGATTATAAATTGAGATCAAAGTCACAGTGTACTATCCAGCAGCTTTGGACAGCAACAGTGAAAAAAGACTTTTTTAAACCTGCAGTAAATGGCTGTTATTCCACTTATGTTTATAAATTCTCTTACTATACAACTCTAACAGCTGGATCCACTCCCCATTAACTGTAAACCTGTTTCATCTCTTGCTGAGGGAAATCTTTCACAGCCAGTTTTGCCTACGTTTGGTGCACTCTGTGCAGTCTGATCAGCAGCTAACATTTAATTACAGCAATCATTTGTTTTTCCTGCATGACTCATCCAATCAATATAGAGACAAACTTGGTTGTAAATAATATCTGTCAGGCCTTATCATGCCTATACATCCAAATTTTTTCCCCTTTCATGAATCAGACTATTTGAGTAACATTAGATAAATGATCCAAACCACTGACTCATGCAAACCAAACTACTTCAGTTCTTTTGTTCCTACATAAAATACAGCTTCAGTATTCTGCATTCAATCTCTTTTTGCTCTTGGAAGTGATATACAATAACACAAAATTATTTGCACTTCAGCTACACACCACTTCCTATAATTATTGAATAATTATCAACCCCACTTTTATTAGACTATAATGATCTTCTATATAAAACCAGATGAACAATAACAAAGGTTCCACTGAAGAAGGTTATGCTAGAGATCATAATGTAGAAAACAGTAATTTAACCATCAGCCGACAAGACCAAGAATCAAAAACAAGCCCACAAAAATATAATAAATATAACAACTGTGTTCTACTATGTTTTGAAGAGTCTATTTTGAAAAACTGGTAAGTCTCCTTGACACCATGAATTGAAATGAGCTGTTTTTCCACTGGCTGCAGTTTCACCAGTTGACCTGCTTTAACTGTTGCACGCAAATGGAATGCCAGCCTCTGGTGGCTCTATGACTTCCAAAACAAAAACAATAAGGACTCTGTATTTTAATACAAATTTGAGCTGAATAGCTAATTCAATCAAATCCCTAGAAGATCATTGTCCTAACCCTCTAAACAAAGCCTTTACATTGAAATACTTAGCATTTTTATGACGCATTTCACCTTTGAAATGCGTTACAAATGCGACTCCCTTGACAACAGAGAATGACAGTAAATGATCTGCGTTCCAACACTGGCATTAAAGATGTATATTGCCAGTGATTGCTGACATACAGAGGTGCATAGAGGAGCAGGGCTTTTTTGTGGAGCATGTGATGATTTAGATTCATATTATCTTAATGAGATAACTCTAAGGCAAATGTTATCAGAGATAACAGAAATTTCCAAAGTACCATAAATAAAAAATACCTAGAAAATGGGGAGCTAAAATATAATAAATGCCAACTGAAGAACAATTGCATACATTCACAATGATGGTGAAAGGTTATTAAAAGGAAAAACTAGGACTATGTCAAAAACTTGAGAATCTGCAAATTAATTTCCACGATGACAACTTAAAAACAAAAAACTTTCCTGCATGTTCTATTTTATGCATACAAAAATAGAAAACGACAGCCTGAAATAGAATGTTCTATAAACTACAAAAATCCAGAGACTAATCTGAAAAAGTTTGTTGTACAGTTTCTGGCAACCGCAAGTGTCCAAAGCACACAAGGAAACTGTGCCCCTACATGTGCAAACAGGCACCTAGATTATCAAAGGTGAACGTACATGTGACAAGGGACAGAAATCAAACACTGTAGAGGAAAAACCTTCGGCATTCACAAGAATATTCTAACAGTCTTCTTTTTCCTAAACGCCACAGCTACATATATGGATAATTCTTTTTCTATGATATCTGAAAAACAGCTGGAATAATGCAAACTCTCTGCACCTTGCCAGCATTCTCCCTTTGGCTCTCTTTAGTGAGCTAAGGTCCTCATCTGATTCACAGCTGCCATTAGCATCACGTTTAAACTGTGCCAGCTGCTTTTTTTTCTTTTTTCCTTTAAAGAAGCCATATCCATCCTATGCCTGTCTCCAAATTACAATAATTTTAAATGGATGAAACCTACAACCATGAACATGCTCAGAACACAGAGCTGGCACAGAAGTTAATTAGAAGTTAACTTAGAAGTTAATTTCCAAGTGTTATCAATAAATTAATGAGAATGATACCAGCCAAAGTTTCACTTCACTAAAATCAGCACTGGCCCTCAAAGCCTAGGCATGAGCTCACCATAAAATGGATTTCCCAGTTCTTTGATGCCATCTGCTGGATGCTTCTCATTATAGATCAAACTCCATCACTACTAACTCAGTTTTAAACTGGAAAGAAGTCTTTCACATTTCATTTATTTTATAATCATGAACATAAAATGCATTGGTTGCTTTACTCTACACTCAAGATACCAGCACCTCTTGAGACTGTAACCTTGTGTTACTGTGCTTTCAAACTGCACTTTCCTGAAAGAGTTTTGGACTAAGAGCTACACTCGAGAAAGCAGAATAAGGCAGACTTAAGCCACCTAAATTCACAATACTCCTATCAGTTGCTATTAAATAACTGGTGACCTTCTTCTCATGTTAGCATCCAAAATAACAGCTCTGGGTCAATCGAGAACTGCTCCAAGTTGATCAATGCCAAACTCCTGCCTAACTCAGAAAACTGCAGAGGTTCAGAAGTTATGTACAGGAACAACTGTATCTCCTTGAAGGTCTAACACACTTGTTTTGCTCCAAATGCTGGCTGGCAGATAAAGCAGCAGAGTTGCCACGGTTACCATAAATCCATTTTACCTAGAAGAATAGCATAAGTAGTCACTTGTAAAGGAAGAAAGGGGGCTGAGGGGGGTGAAACTAACAACAATGACAACATAACCTCTTTGCTAAGGCATAGGCTTGAATTAGAACTGGCATCAGTTCAAAATCAAAGTTAGAAATCTGTAGTTACAGCCCAGGTATTTGTACACACATCCAGCAGCAGAAGTGTATGAACTGTTGGAATGCTATTGAAAAGAAAGTTAGGAAGTGCCGGGGCTAAACAGAACATTAGCTCGGCTTCCTAGACTTACAGCCTTCAGGTGATTTATATCGTATGTAATACAAGTGCTTGTGTTGGAGTATTAGATCCTCTCTGCTGAATACCATCTTCACTAATTTCTGTGCTAAAATTGATCTGAAACATTTATGATCTTACATAAACAACCACGTGCATTACAATGCTGTAATCTGGAAATAACTGCATCGGTGAGATCCTTTCTCAGGTGTACTGAAAACAAAGTTCTGTATCATTCCTTAGTTCAAAGAACTATTTCAGCAGTAGAAAACCAAAAGTGTTGTTTTTTCTCCAATGTTCACAGTTGAAAAAGAGCTACTACACAACTGAGACATAAGTAGGAATTAATCACTTTATAAAAATACACCTCATACTCTGAGCCTTTATATTAAAAGAATGATAGTAGATTAATATTTGGCTACCTGAATTTTTCTCTGTCCACAGTGTTTTAGAGAATAGATTAAAAAGATTATTTAAATATGCTAAAAGTTAATTGTTAAAAAACGAAGTCATACCAAACAGAAATGTACATGGAACAATATATTAATATAAAGTGGACAAAAGACCATAAGCAGAATTACAGTGAGACAATTAAAGTGAGAATTTTTTAAAGAATGTAAGAAGTGAACAATTAAAGGCATTTAAAGATTGCATTTAAAGATTACATTCAACTCCACACAGTGATGGAGGCATAATTCCAGGGATTGGTGCTGACATAGCAACAGCATCTATGAAAAATTCCAGCACTAATTCAGTATATAAACATGGATTTAGAAAATGATTGTTGAGGAAAATTTAAAGAGGTTAAGACTCACCATTCTGACTTACATCTTTTGTTGTTCCCAAATATACAGTAGTAAATGACTGAATAAGACTGTGGTTCCAAAAAGTATTTCTTCAATACCAACACGAGCTTTAAAGAGCCCTCCTTCCTCCCCTGTCAACTTGTGACGTTGTGCAGTGAGCTAATAGGGTTTATGCAGCTGTCTGTGAAATGACCGAGGCACTGATCTTTCTTGGAAAAACAAAACAGCCCAGGGCTGTGCTTGATTCCCTTATCCAGTTTATTCTTTGGCCTCAAAACATTTGAGCTAAGATTGAAAGACAAAGGATAGATTTAGTATTTCCAGGAGAACTGCTCAGACTAGGTTAAGCAGCATCACAGCTGAATTTGAAATCATGCCCTAAATATTACAGAGAAACAAAGTCAATACAGTGCAAATCAACAATTACCCATTTCCATTGTTTTTATATTTTTCAAGTATTTTCATTAGCTGAAAAACAAGACCAAGGAAACTACAATATGTGCCTGACTTTATTACTTTAATAAACAATGCATATATTCCATTCTTGGTGCTTTATCAACAGTATGAAGCTAATGCTTTCCTGAACAAATAAATAACTGCAATAACCAAAATATGAAAGCTCTCATTAAATAGGTGGAACCCAAGACAGGAAAGTTAAAAAAAGAAGTGGAATTTTTAAAAATGTTATTGGAAGAGAAGAGCTATCAAAATATTTAATAAAACAAGGAAAAGGTTTATGATATAGTTAAAGAACCTTTAACTGTCCTCAGCCTCAAGATTTATGTTATTTCCAAACTTTGCATAAAGCTGAACTTTCAGGTCAGATAACACTCTCTGAATTGATTCCACTCGAGATTCTAATGCTTCAATTTCTTCTTGTAAACTTTTCTGAAAAAGAAAAAAAAAAATCATCTTCTTATGTAGAGCAAGCAAAGTCATATTTGCCAGCAATATATAAATGATTAAAAGGTACCTCTTTACCAATCTTTTGTCAAGACACACTGTAAGCCTTACTAGAGAGCCAAACAAAACTTAATATGACTTGGTATACTGACAGTCCAATTATGAATTACTGTTCGTGCATGTCCCCCTTCCCAAAATCATATATCAAACATAAATACACCATATTTTAAGAACTGTACAGGTGAACGATTATATGTTCATAGAACGTTTCAAGAAAGAGATTCTAAGTTACACGAGATTTTGTAGACTAGCTATGAGACAGAACTTTGTGTTGGAAGATGCAAATTCATATGTATTTAACAGTAACTATGATAAGTTATTAGTAATTGCTCTGGGATGAAATCGCATCATGGCATTTGGGTATTGATGAACCATTACAGGACATCAACAAATCAGGTATTTTAAAAAAAACAAAACAAAACAAAACAAAAACACTCAGCTCAGTTATCCCTGACCTAAACAGATTGTTTGTCAAGAGCAAGAAAAGACACAAAGCTAAACCATCAAAAGATTTCTTTGTTGAATCTTGTTGCTGATTTAACAGGCTCCAGATTTGGAAGGAAAATAACATGTGGTATTATATGATATCATATTTAATAAAAGTTGCTCAAGGGATGAACATCCCATTGCAGTGTTTACCACACTACAGTGGCCACTACAGTAAAGGACATTCCTTCTGTGCTGACAAACCTTTGCCTCCTCCAGCATCTCTTGTGTCTCTTCTTGGGAATGGCTAATGAAGACATCTCCAATTTGGTACGGTATCAGAAGTGAATCACCATCATCAAGCATCATGATGTCATCACAGGCATCTTCCAAATTCTGAAGTTGTTTCTATTTGTCAAGACAGGAGAAAGTTGACCACTTTGTCCTACATTAGTTATTTCAACGGATGCACTGTCGTGCTATCAGTTGAACTGGGTAAATCTGCACTTTGGACAAAAATCCCACCTGCCAGTGTATTGGTACATTTAATAAAGTAGTTCTGGAGATATAATTTAGAATAAATATTAAATTCAATGGAATTGTGACAATAGTTAACTCTCATTAATAGAAAAATTAACCATCAAGAAAAGGGAGATAAAGAAAACAAATTTCACTTGTATCTGATATGCAGTCATGAAGGATTTTTTTTTTAATTTTGCTAAAGAACAGAAAACATAGTAGGATAAAAAATGTCAATTTATTATTTCTACTTTTAAAGCAAGTATACCTTTTTAACTTCTATTTCTTCTTTCAGCTCAGTGATCCTGCTAGTATTTCTTGCAAACTTGTTTATTTTCTGTTGATCTTCAAAAGTAACATTGACATCTTCAGCAGCCTGCAAAGATTAGATCCAAATGAAGACTTACATTAAATTTAATCTTACTACAAGACTGTTCCTGCTAAGTTTGTGAAGAATAAATCTTACAGCTACTACATTCTGCTTATACACGATTCCTTAAAAGGCCTCCACAAGGACATCAGCAATATTCACATTTAAGCCAGACAGAGCTAGTAGCTACATGCAATTCAATCCCCAACTATCTACAGCATTCTAATGCTAAAGGCCGTGACCCTGACAGCTCTCTATGCTCATCTGCACACATTTCTCCAAGGTCACTGCCATACACGATGTAGCCTATCTGTGTAAATCTGTCAGTATCGCTTTATGTTAACTAGCTAGCTGTGAGCTGCTATGGGGGAACTTCAAAGCCATGGAAACTGGCTATGGGAGCCTTCACACCCGCAGAACCGGGCCTCACACAGGCTCTCAGCCCACAGAAACGGTACCAGTAGAGGGACCCCCATTTAAAGGGGGTAAAGCCTGTTACCACCTCACAACACCCCGCACGAGCACGGGCCCCATCTCGTGTAACCAGACCCACACTTGCACATTCAACACCACGACTGATGACTCCCACAGCGCTGCGCTAACAACGCCGGGCCCACAGCCGCCAGGAAGGCCTAACCCGTGCCTACAAGCCCCCGCCGTGCCCGGGGACAGAGCCCCCCGGCCACCACAGCCCCGAGCCGGAGCCGGAGACCCCCTAGAATGCCGCAAAGGGTCCGAGAACGGATCCCACACAGCCCAACTCCACTCACCGCCTTCTTCATGGTGGCGGCCATCTTGGGGGGCTGCACCACTCACCCTTCCCGCAGAGGAGAGGCGCGGCGGCCGGCAAAGCGAGTTAAAACGAGAAAACCGCCCGACAGCGGCGAAACGACGGAGCTTGGGGCTTCACACCCTCCTCTACAGCCCTCACAGCCAGCCGGATGCCCGTAGACAGAGCACGGCAACGCTCAATCCTGCCTCCGCTCGGCACTTGGTACGTCCCGCAGCACGGCAAGGGGAGCTGACGAGGAACCAAGGCCGGGGCCGGGGCATGGCCACGGCGCTGCCGCCAGGGGGAGCCGGGAGAGGGCGCCGGGGGCCGCCGGCCCGCTCCCCGCAGCCAACCCCGCTGCCCCTTGCTGGAAGAGGCCTTCGAGTTCAAGTCTTTAAGGAGGGACTTTTTAAGCAGCAATAAATATGTATTTATATTTTCTTAAGCTGAACTGGCTCGTTGGCTGTTTCTAAACAGAAACTGGCGTTTGCACGGTATAATTGCCTCCACATGCTTGAGTTTATTTAGCTTCTCTCGCAGCTACGAAACAACAAAAAAATGGGATAATCATAACATTTCACAACTGCGGGGGAGAGTGCTGGCACCAGCACGTTCCTGATCCTCAGCCGCAGCCAGTACAAGGGCGGCCCGTGATCCAAAAGCCCAGAGCCCCGGTGAATGGGTGCATGTGGTTGTTATCCACAGGGAGAGCTCTACACTGACAAGATCTAAAGAATTTGCACTGATGGAGGCTGTCATAACCTCTGGTGTTGGAAACAGTGGCTGAGTGGCTCAGACAAGACTCGTTGAGGCTCAGTGATTGGCCCTGTTTCAGCCTGACAAGGCCTTTCTGAAAAAAAAAAAAAAAAAAAAAAAAAAAAAAAAGATCAGTATCTCTGGTACCCAGGTACCTGAGGCTTCAGAAATTTAAATACACATCAGCTACAGAGATTTCTGAGTGATAACACTGTTGTCAGGTGTGGAAGGCAACAATCCTGCAGTGTGAGATTTAGAAAGGTCTTCAAAAATATCTTCAGGTGTTCTGCTGTGATTCATCTTTCTGCTATGCATTCCTGTGAGTTGCAGTTGAAATCCATTCAAGCCAGATACAAAGAAAGCACCTGGGTACAGAGAGTAAAGGCCCTGAAAGGGGTGCTTTTAAGGTGCCTGGCTTTAGAAAGGACTTCAGAAATTTGGGTTAGAGTCTATGGATCTCTGAGCAATTTTTGGGGAGAGTTTGAAGTGTCACAAAGAAAGCCAGACAGTGTTGTGAGCAAGGAGATGTCTGAGGTCAGCACATTCAGTCCCAGGCAGCCAAAACTGCTGAACCTTTTCTCAGAGCTGCTGAGAATTGCCTCCATCAGTTTGGAGTACAAAGATCAAAACCATTTCCTGAAGGCAAAATCTATAACCTTTCTTTCTCAAGCTATGCTTTAAGAAGCATAATAGCCTGATTGCACGCAGGTCTTGTTCTTAGAACACTTATCCCTGATAAGGGAGACTGGTGTACACTTCTCTGTTGCCTGGTGGCATCCAAATTCACATCTTCTACCTCCTTTCTTGTGCTTGAATTATAAACAACTCATGATATATGTTATCCAATGGCCGTTTTAATGAGAAGCATAGGAACAGGAGAAGTATAGGAACAGAAGTATAGGAACAGGGTACTATCATTTGATTTTATTAGAACCCATTGCTGAGGAAGAATTCAGTCCTACTGGAGAATCCTTGCTCCCCAACAGCTCTTTAAAATCCATTCAAAATGAGATCCATGAAGAAAATAGAAGACAATACCCAACAGAAAAATGGGTGTATATTTTATAGGATCACAGAATCACAGAATCATCTAGGTTGACAGAGACCTCCAACACCATCTAGCGCAACCTCTGACCTAACACTAACAAGTCCTCCACTAAAACATATCACCATATCTAAACGTCTTTTAAAGACCTCCAGAGTTGGTGACTGGACCACTTCCCTGGGCAACCTATTCCACAGAATGTTTTGGGTTGGAAGGGACCTTAAAGATCATCCAACTCCAACCCCCCTGCCATGGGCAGAGATGTCTTTTGCTAGATGTGGTTGGCCTTGAACCAACCTGGTCTTGAACACTTCCAGGGATGGAACATCCATGGCTTCTCTGGGCAACCTGTTCCAGTGCCTCTCCACCCTCATAGTAAGAATATCTTCCTAGTATGGAAATCAAATCTACCCTGTTTTAGTCTAAAGCCCTTATGCTTTGTCCTGTTACTATGCTTTCTGATAGAGTCTCTCCCCACCTTTCCTGTAGGCCCCTTTTAGGTACTGGAAGGTCTCTGTAATGTCTCCCCAGAGCCTTCTCTTCTCCAGGCTGCACACCACCAATTCCCTCAGCCTGTCTTCATAGAAGTACTCCAGCTCTCTGATACTCCTTGTGGCCCTCCTCTGGACCTGCTCTAACAGGTCCATGTCTTTCTTGTACTGGGGGCCATAAGGATAAACACAATTTCCTGCAATTGGGCCTTATTATGAAGAATTGAAATACGGCATGCTCCATTCAAGTCTTAGCGTGTATACTAACACCACTAACTCCTTCAGCTTTGGCTTTGTCCATCAGAGATGGGAACACTATAGCAACCCTACTGCCAGCATGCAAGAATGGAAAGTTTGGGTTCCTATTTACCATGGGCTGACACCAACAGTGTTCAGCTTCATGCTAGAGTGGAGCTGGTTTGGGACCTCTATTTCAGTAACTGCTTTTTGCTGAGTAAATGTAAGGAGGTCAGTACTACTTGTGGGAAAGAGTGCAGTAGCCTTCTAGCTTAAAAATCACTTGAGGGAGAAACTTCCAGTGCTATCAAAATAATCTCTTTTGAATACTTAGTTAAAAAGTTGTCAGTTCAGAATTATCATTCCTTTCAAAACTCCTGTTGCAGACTAGTTGAAAACAAACAAACAAAAAAGTATTTTGAGGGGCCTTCAAGCTGACTTTTGTAATTTTTTTTTGGTGCATAATTTTTACTTGTTTCCCACTGAAAAAGAATAATTAATCACAAAAGTTCTCCCTGGAGAACTATGTTAACAATAATTTATCTTATGAGAAAACATAATCCTAATTCATATATTTCTCTTTTTCTCAAAGAATCAACTCTCATCTCTCTTCTCTGGCCATTCTACTCTTCCCTAAGTCAGATATCTTCTCTCTTTTTAAAGATCCTACTATGAAAGGATGTAATCTAAACCATGATTATTTCCACGGGTGGATGAAGTGAATAATGCACATTAGGTCCAAGCCAATGTAATTTCCTTCAAGAGAAAAGGAGTGGATTTCATAAGAATTTGATGACTTGAAGGCTTTGAAAATAAATCTTTTTCTCCCACATGCTCAGGCAAGATTTGTGGTGTGAGCATGTTGCCAAGAGTAACTTACTGTAGACCTTTCTTATGTAAATAAAAGTGAAAACAGTGCACGAGTGCAAACATCTAGTGGTGGAGTAAGATAAACTCATTGAACCTTGTGACCTCATTTCTCTTTCAGTTGCATAAAAGTACTTGTCCTTTCTTGTGCTGGTCTTCATTGTTGTTGTGAGCACAGTTAGCTTCACCTTGCACTTTGGTGGGATGCCTTCTATGGTGTATAACCTCCACACCTGTCATCTTACGTCCTCTCTGGAGTTCTTGTTCATGTTTCCCCTTCATGTCACTTGCTGTAGCCTTCTGCAATATGGCTCAGTGGAATAGTCTTCCCATGATCTTTGCTGCCTAATTGACTTGAATTCCTAAACTCTTTACCCTTTTTCCTGAAGTTTCCCTGAAGAGCTCTTCTCTGTGTTTGAGCATCTTGAAACACCCACACATCAACAATGTTTGTTAATACAAGTTGTATTAGATATGAGAAAACACAATAGAGATTAAACGGTTGGTTTGTATAGATGTAGCCTTTATAAAATCAATCACTACTAGCAAAAGCCACACAATGTTGTACTATTTTAATTGGGTCATTATAAATAAAGGGGCCAGTATAAATAAAGGGAAATTGAGCTTCACCTTCTGTAAAGGATATTTCTCTTTGCCCTCACTGTAGTGCTTTATAGAGAGTTTCCGCAGCATCAGCTGGACCCATTAAACTGAGGGGAGTTTCTGCTGGCTCTTTCTGCCAGAGATAGAAGCCAGAGATTCCCCTTTGCTGGGAAATCCCTTTCTGGTGAAGCTCAGTAGAAGACCTTATTCCACCTACCTGGAAAGGACATGTAGGACATGTACCATGCAATAAACATGGCACTTTATAATCTCATAATTCCGGCTCAGCAGAACAGTTGTTGCCTCATGGTGATTTAAAATAAAAGGTATACGGCTGATAGAGGGCTCTCTCTGCAACCCTGCCTTCCTCACCACTACTTGGAATCTTGATATCAACGGGGAATATACCAGAGTCCAAAAGATTGGCTATGTATTTCTGTTAGTCTATAATCCATCTCATTCCAAAAATGTTTCTGATGGTGGAACATCTCTCAGTTTACCAGGTACTTTTAATGGCCTGTGCTGGAAGTCCCTCATGGCTATGCAGGTCCTACAGCTGAGATATCAGTCTTGTTTGTTCAGTTGTTTAAATTCAGTGGTTCATCTCCAATAAGGACTGCTCACAAAGTACCTGAAATTAGGTCTTCATCCACAGCTGTACAGGTAAAAACAGTTTTAAGGGCAGCACTGTCAGTGCCAGTTTCTATGGTCACAATGTTTCATGGAAGAACACACATAAGAAGGAATAAAGTCCAGTTCCCTTCTTAACCATGACACTGTAGGATTCTTTTCTTTTACCATATTAAAAATGTATTTGTCACTGAATCTGGAAAATGGCTCTAAACTCAGATCTATCAGTAGTGTATCCAGTCTGTATTGATATTCATTATTTTTTAATCTGCACAAGTTTGTCTTTTTTTCTTTCCTTTTTTTTTTTTTTTTTTTTTTTTTTTTTGGCAGAATTACAGTGGAGTTTTGGAAAAGAATGTTCCTAATATCAGATGTCCTCATCTGATACTTTACCAAAGACAGCAATAAATACATTAAGTGTTTTCCCAAGGGCAAGAGTTGCATTCAGTAGTCATACACATGAGGAAACTTGACTCTTTGCTACAGAGGACTGTGGCCAGGCATTTGAACTGAAATAAACAGTAGGATTTCAGGCAAAGGCTTTATCTGATGAGCAGATGCAGTCTGCTCTAATCCCTGCAAAAGCAATGAATAAGAGTAACCAGGATGTGGCCCAGAGGGTATTGAGTTCAGTGAAGCATAGCCCAAGTGCCTTTTGGTTGACTAATGGTAAAGGGAGATAGAGATTTCATATTTTCTTATGGCTCTAATAAAGACGAAGGAAGCAAAATGCACTTGGCTCACACCAGTTCACTTGTTAAAGTTCAAACTCATTTCTTTGTGATCTTAGAAATGTACTGCTGGATTAATAGTATCTTTTACATATCTATTAGGTCTTTCATCAGAAAATACTCTAAAGGACCCAGGCAGGATTGTTGCCCCAGATTGTTCCCCTAGATGAAACAAAGCAGTTCTCCATAATAGTTGGTAAATATATATATGTATATATAAATATATACATATAAATATATATGTGTAAAATCTCCATTATATTCACCATTTTTTTGAAAATTTAGTGACCAGATATTACTACGAAACTGTAATCCTAGGCAAGATGATTATAACACCAATAACTGGCACTCCTCCCCTCTGAAGACTTGCAAATAGCCACCGTTTTGTATATCATTCAGAAGGCATTAGCAGCAAACAACAAAAAAGCTGCTAACAGCAGGTTGGGACTTTGAGTTCAGAACTGGCTCACAGGAGAGATAGTACTGACACAACCTCCTAAACCATTCCTGCATTTTGACAAGAGTTCAAGATGTTAACCTCATGAGAGCATCACCTATTATCTTGGTATTTCAGGGGAATTCAGAGACCAGATATTGTTATTTATGAAACTCTAATTCTAGAAATATAATATGACGTAAAGCAAAAATAACATGACAGTCTATATTAACATAATTATGCTTTATGAAATTCTATAACATGCCAGTTCAGGAACAATAAGATAAATAATTAAATAAATATGTATATTTAAATAAATGAGATTAATGTGCAGGAACAATACTTTTCTTTGTTAAACTGTCTCGTAGCATATCATAGAAATAGAAACTTGAAAATCAGAAATAGAGCCTTCAAAGTCTTAGCAAGTAGTAAGATTTTGCTTTCAAAAGACTTGATATGATGTCAGGTTTATTTCAGCAGAAACACATGCATCGGAGCGAAAGAAAAAGAGTAATCTGTGCAAATGTTACAGGCTTAGTCAACAAATCCAGTAAATTGCATGAGTTTGTATTTGATTCAAGTGTTTGTATAATCAACTCAGCAAATTCTCTCAAGAAGTCATATAACATTTTTTCCAGGCAGTTAAGACTGTGACACAGCAACTAAAAGCTTCAGTTCATAAGTATAGATCATTATTTTAGATTTCAAGTGTTGTTTGAATTAAAGGGATACTCGGGATCCTCAACATTTCCTGCTTTTGAAAGCTTTCCATGTTTTTGGCAAATAGTTTTGGATTACTTACTTACATTGTAGAATCAGGACCACTGGAACTGAAATTGTTTTTGTAGCTTTTCAGTACCACAGCACAAGTGCTACCTTGCCCACACTAACTGCATGTGAACAGGGCAACAGCACAACACACACCTGTAAAATACATTAGCAAAAGACTAAATACACCCTCACTTGTGCAATCACATGTACAAATGCACATAAAAATTAAGAGCAAATATACACGATTGCTTTTAAGTACACTGTTTCTGGAAGCAGAGCTAAAATTTATTTCCCAATGGGGAGAAATCACTAAGAATTACTGTCTCAGGATGCAGATAGCTGCTTACATTCATCTCATTAACCATGCAAGCTGTTAGGGATTTTTACAACTGGAAACTTAAATACTTATAGAATTTAGGTGCCTTTTGAACTGGGGATGCCTGAGGATCTACATTTTGAGCAGTATACAGATCTAGCACTCCACATCTCCACGTGAAGTGGCACAATTTAAAAGACTCCTTTGGCCTGAATCTTGGGCAAAACTTAACCACTAAAATTCTTCTGTAGATTTTAGGCAGTATCTTTCACAATCTCTCCTAATACTTCCCAGGGCCCTCTATGGCTTGAAGATCTATTCATAAATCTCCATCTAGATACTATGTATTTACACAGGACTCTCTGCAGGTCTAACCTCAGGTGGATGCAAGTTAGCCTGATTTCTCAGATACATCACCTAAAGTCACTAACAATACCACAGGGGGAAAAAATGGTAATTTATGGAATCTGTATTATCTCTGCATAATCTATAGGCTTTTGCTGATACTGCTAAAGTGAAATGTTACAGTATAGACTAAACCTAAGTGCACAGTGCTTACATATTATGGATCATTAGGAAGCATGAAAGAGGATAAGTCACTCTGTTTCAGTGGTAAGGAAAATACTATTTACGTTATACCTTATACCTTTTTCTGTCCTCTAAGTTGTTCTATGCATAACATCATGCTATGCTAATAACATCAGCAATAAATTGCCAGTTATTTTTAGAGCCATAAATATACATCGTTTTGCAAGTAAAAAAAAAAAAAAAAAAAAACATTCATACTCACTCAGACAAATATAAAATATAGGGAGATGCATTAAGATTGTCAATAGTATCAGAATGGAGAAGGGTAGGATGGAAGTCAACAAGAGAAAGATGGGTTATGAACATGTGGGAGAAACAAGACTGAGAGAAACAGCGGGACTTGGCTTAAACTAGTATGGTATGAAGGAATCCACCAGCAGTTATTACTCAGGAAGTTCTGAGCTGTCCTGGGGGGTTCAGTTCACACTGGATTCCTTCATTGTGCCCCTGGGGGTATTGAAGACCAGTAAAAAGAAACCAGGATTTCCTGTATCAACTTCCCTGGCACAATATCCACTAGTGAAATTCCTACTTCTTGAACATGAACCATATGATCTGAAAAATAAAATCTGACAGAATGCTACATTCTACTGCTTCTTAAACTGAGATGTGTCTCTCTACAGGGCTGTGTAGAAGGTGAAGAAAACTTCTAGACTTCTGTCAGCTCTGTCCAAAGAGAAAAATTCAGTCTGGAGCATCAACTGATCATCACAGTATCCTAATGCATAAATCCTTTGCTACAATTCCTTTCCCTGCTCAAGGAGGACAAAACTGCTAAAAGAGACAAGAAAATGAAAACTAGAGAGTGGTTCTAGTTATCAAAGGAAAAGGGAAAAGCCAATTATGTCCTGAGTATTTCCAAGCTGACTATCAGAACATCTTGCCATGGACCTCAATTTCTTGAGTTTCAATAAACTTATTTTTTGGTAAAGTAAACATTAAGTGTGCTTAATTTAAGTCAATAAATCTCTTAATTTTCTTGAACAATGTACTTACTAATTAGAAACTCCTTCCACAGTTGAATGTCGCCATGTTTATTGCAGAGGTAGATACTTCAAACAGGTCATGGCCAGCTAGAAGATTCCTTGGCTTGTGGAGTTTGAGCTATTCATCTCCTTTTCTGGATCCCTCTCTGAGGATTATCATGTTCTCAGTTTGCTTGGCAGGCCTATTTTTCCACACTTCTATTGTCCTCTTGTAGGTGTAGTCATCTACAATGTAATGAAATTAGAAGACTTTAGTGTTATAAAACTATGTTTGAGCAAAAAATATCAGTTTCTTTTGCTTTCATTTTACACTGAGAATCTATATAGTAAATTTGAGGTCTTGATTTTCTATTTCATTTCAGTTTCTCTTCTGTAGAATGGGAATTACTGTACTTTCCCATTTCCTAAACTGAGGTTAAATTCATCAGTATTTACAAAACTCTAAGATCCTCAGATGGAAAGAGGCACAGATTTAGAAGTGTATAAACAAACATGAGCAGAAAAACTGGAATAACAACACTGTTTTTCCACTAGAGTTTACAAGTTGCAATCAACGTATCTTCCCCAGCATTGTGAAATACCTTCCCTATGACAGAGATTCTCCCTTTGTAGTCTACCCGTTCTCTTATGACACTTAAGTTGTAGCATTTTAAAAAGCACAGGAGACTTTGGAAGCATTTTTAGGGTCAAAATAGCAAAAAGCTTATTCCAACAGGGAAAAAGAGTAGAGGTCAGGGGACAGGAATTGTGTAATATGTCACAAAACAAACCAACAGGAATTACAGGTATTAAGGAAAGAGATCCACTACCAATCCACAGCTCTTGGACACTGACAGATTATTTTGGTGATATTTAGTATATTTGAAACATATTAAATGAAGAGCAGTCGTTTCACTTTGCACTAGCTCCATGCTTTTGACAAGTTTTACAATGTGTTTGAAGTCAAGCTGTTTCGTTTCCATGAGATTTGCAATCACACCTCAGTCTCTACATCCCAGTGAGAAATTCTTAGCTTGATGGAAATTCCATGCTACATTTAAAGAATATTTTACTGTTGTTTCCCAAAAGGTAGGACTAGCAATTACTTCTGCTTTGGAAGCAGCTCTAAAAATTGGATTTCAGGTACCAATTAAATATTTTAAGTGCCAAAAAACATATAGCCTTTCTGTACCTCTACAAGGATCCATGTCAGGTTCTCTACAGAAGCATCACGCTAGCAGATCATTTCTCAAGGAACATTCTCTCCTGATATCTGGCACTTTAGAAATCAAATCTCACCCTCTCCCTATTTAGTTTTGATCTTCAGATATTTTCTCCTCTTTGACCTAGAAATACTCCTTGCCACACTGTAAAATGTAAGGGAGCTTTTCAATCACAGCTGGCTCTAGCTATTAGAATTATTAGCAAATATTGGGTAGACATCTGTGGAACATGGTGACATCCTCACTGTTACAGATACTTCAGTGGGGTCACATCATGCCATGAGGATATGGCCCCAAAATTCATCTCAAGAACCTTGCTAACTGGTGTTGATTTACTGTTAAAAGTACCCTTGATATGTTCTAAAGGTCACATGAAATATCTCACTGAAAATTAAAGGCTTGTTTTTGAGATCTTTTAAAAGGGAGGGGAGGAAGAAGCAAAGGCTGCAAATGCCCTTAGAACTGCACTTTACCAGAAATTGAGGCAATCATTAGCTCTCTCAGCTCCAGGCCTAACTGAGCTGCAGATACACTAGCTTCCCTGCCAGAGAGTTACATCACGACCACAGAAGTTAAAACCTTTTCCATTCAGTAATTTTAAAACAGCTTAATAGAACAGATTTCGTATTAACAGGGTGGTTTCTTCCTCATAGCAGTGAGAAACATGGAAAAATTGACCTGTGCCCAGTTTAGTCTTGACTTGTCTATTCCAGACTCCTCTAAAGAGATCATTTCACAGTCACTAAGCTGTGACCCTTCACGTGGGTTCGTTTGGATTCCTTAAATAGACAGGTGTCCACAGAGCACACAGATTGTCTCTTCTCATCTGGTTTCTCAGAAGAACTTATCATTGAACCAAGTCTGAATTGCACTCAGTTGACAAGGACAGGCAAGATGTGCTTTTAGTGGAACCGGTTCAGAAAAAAACAAATCACAAAAATAACAACTTCTTGTTGGGATATTTCCCGTAAAATGAACCAGCTTTGAATCAGCTTGAACCAGCTTTAATCTTAAAGCCCACCTAGAAATGCTCTGACCTTGTGGACTATGTGGTATGATTCCATAGAAGAAAATCACTAGGAAGGGAAAGGATGTAGAAAAATCAGGGAAACTCTCTTCAGTGAGATGTCACACTTCTGTACATGTGTTGATCACTGCCACCTTTGTCTTTTAGTTGTTATTAATTTGACTTTGAGACGTGCCTTTCTGGGTCTCAGATTCAGTGCCAAGCCCACCTTCTGTATGTTTCTCTGCTTGTCCCGTGTCTAACACATTCATCTGCACACTCCACATCTTGCCATCAGACACTTAAACAAAGGGGATTAGGAGCTGAGTCACAAAATGCCACTGGAACAAGATGGAAAAGGTAGTGTGGGGCAGGAGTAGAGTGAGTGCTCACAGTAGCATACCTGTGTTTCCTGGACATTCTCCAGTTTACAGGTAGCTCTGTCTTGCAGCAAGATCCACAGCCTGTCTGACTTCTCCTGCAGGGAGAGGACAGAGAGCTAAGCACAGATGTCCTGGGCTGCTTTATCTGTGCCAGCCCCTCTTCTGCCTTCACTCAGCTTGAAACCCTTTGGCTGTGTCCGAGGGTTACTGTGCAAATTCCAGTTAAGAGACTTGTGGCAATAAATGTTTTTTTTATTATTATTATTTTTTTTTATTTTTTTTTTTGTCAGAATTTAAGGGCTGCCAACACTAACAGCGAAGGGAATTTTGCCTTCTCAGGTGATTCACTCGCATGCCCTTTTCATAAGTGGGTGGTTAGTCAGCCAGATGGGGCAGGAGCAGCCCAGCTGCCAAAACTTGCTGTTCCTCGGTCCCTTCTCTTTTCAGTCCATCATTTCAGAGCGCAGAATCTGAAGGAAAACAAAAGTGGTCGGTCACCTGCGCGCTGCGCTGCGAGCACCACAGCCCCCTCCCTCCTCCTGCAGATGCACTCCGACCACTTTGCACCGGGAAAAACAAATAAATAAATAAATAGAAGTTCCCAAATCCCCAAGCCAGAGACAGAAGCCGGTTCAGGAGCCGTGCAGGCAGCTTCTCCGAGCAGCAGGGGGGCCGCTACCTGCGGCGCTCCCCGCAGAACCGCGGGGCCGGGGACCCCCGGGGGACCACGGCAGAGCCCCCGGGGACCCCCACGGGTGGCGGCGCTGGCTCGGCGCCCTCTGCCTCGCCTCACCCCTGCTTGAACCCCTTGCCCCGCAGCCTCCCCGTACCGGGCCGAGCCCCGGCAGCCGGCCCCACCTCACCCCACCCAGGGCTCCCATTGGCCCCCGATGAAAGTCCAGCGAGCCTCCCCGCCGCTCTATAAATACATAGAGGCGGATGGGGAGGCTGTCACCTCCGCGATGGGAGCCCGCAGCATCCTTCTCCGGCATCCCGCCTTCACCTGCGGCCTCGCCGCCGGGAAGCCTCGGGCAGCCTCCTCCCTGTGCGCCCTGCGGGGCCGCGGGCACCCCCTGGCCGCCCTGCCCGGACCCCCCAGCTGGCCCCTGATGGGCAGCCTGCCCGATGTCCTCTGGAAGGGGGGGCTCAAGAGGCAGCATGAGACGCTGGTGAGGAGGAGGGAGGGATGGGGGAGATGGGGATGGGGGAGATGGGGATGCTGGGGATGCTGGGGATGGGGATGCTGCGGCAGGGCTCTGGGGAGCGCCCCGCACTCACCGTGTTTAGGGTTTGGGGGTGATGGTCTCTTCTGCGCCCCCCAGGCCGAGTACCACAGGCGCTTCGGGAAGATTTTCCGCATGAAGCTGGGGGCTTTCGACTCGGTTCACATCGCAGCCCCCTGCCTCCTGGAAGCCCTATACCGCCGGGAGAGCTCCTGCCCCCAGCGCCTGGAGATCAAGCCCTGGAAAGCCTATCGGGACTATCGCGACGAGGGCTACGGGCTGCTGATCCTGTGAGTGGTGGAGGGGTTCATTTCGGGGCGGGCAGGGACCGGGACTCCCCCCAAAACTCCGCAGGGACCGGGACCCACCCAGGTCTCCTCTGCCTGTGGCTGCGGTGAAGGTGCTGCCGGGGATGCCTTGTTGCACATGCTGCGGGGGTGTCTTCTAATCCGTCTTGCTTTTTTTTCCTTCTTCTTTTTAAAGCATCATCTCTCTGTCTTTTCAGCCTGGCCGTTTTTAATTCAGCCAGGGAATTAATTCAGCCTTTTCCTCCTAGGGAAGGAAAGGACTGGCAGAGGGTGAGAAGTGCCTTCCAGAAGAAATTAATGAAGCCCAGCGAAGTTGTGAAACTGGACTCCACGATCAATGAGGTGCTGACACATTCCTTCTGTCCCCCCACGGTCCTGGAAACTTAGGGAAAAACAAAGCAGACCGAGCGGCCTGGTTCACCTGGGCTGCTGCTCATCTGGTCTGCAGTGATAAAACCATGAATGAATGCTCTGAAATCCCCCGGGGAATAATGAGTGCAAACTGATTATCGGGTCTGACCAAATGTGAGACCGCACAAATTTATAGCTGAGACTCACCACCTCCACAGAATCACAGAATAGTAAGATTATTCCACAATGATATGGGCTCTTGCAAACAGGGGCTTTGCTTACTTTTCATGCATTCAGTGTTTTTTGCCTTTACCTCTTCATTTTTGGGTTCCTCCTGCCAGGCAGGAGAACACCTCACCTCCCTCTTTAATCTCCACATTCTTCACTGAGTGTGAGAAACAGTTTAAGTGTTTTTTGTTTGTTTGTTTGTTTGCTTTTTTTTTTTTTTTTTTTTTTTTTTTAATTGTGAAGCTCCAGCATTATCCCAGTATCAGACTGAAGCATTTTGTTCTTGTGGAAGAAAGCTCAGTTCACAGAAGTACAGACAGTAATAGCATCAGCAGTGTAAATCCAAACCTACATTAACACAGCGGTAAACAATACTGTTAAAGGAACAGGAAACATAAATACTTCTACATGTATTTTATGCAAGATTGCTATCTGTTTAAGGCACAGTTGAAATGTTAATTAAATAGGATTTTTATCTATTGGTGTTATCTTTTTTTTTTTTTTTTTCCTTTCTCTTTTCTCTCCACCACTTGAAGGTCCTGGAGGACTTCATGTATAGAATAGATGAAGTTTGTAACCACAATGGACAAATGGAAGATGTATATTCGGAATTCAACAAATGGTCATTTGAAAGTAAGTCTTTTTTTTTTTTTTTGCCTGAGAACAGTATGCATTTTGTACCTGCAGTGACATTTCAATTGAAGTCTAATTAGTGATGACTGTAAGCTAACTATTTCCAAACTATAAACTAAAGTATCATGGAAATTATGTTGCAGAAAAACCAGGGGATCATTAATATATGTAAAAATCATTAGCTGTTACACAAACTCTTCAGTTCTGGCCAGTTACCTATGTGGCTTGTAAGAAATTTCAAACATTAATAGTGGTTTAAATTCAAAACTTGGGGGTATCACAGTGCATTTCTCCAGAGTGAGATCAGGTAGCCCATGACCACTTCTGTCTGATATTTAACTGTCAGCAGCACAAGATCAATGAAAGGATCCAGTAACAGTGAGGAAGTCTTCATTGTAGACAAGTATTGGAAAATCCTAATTAAAATGTTTTGCATTGAGATTGAGAAGCACTGGACAGAAGCCTTCATCTTCAGAAACCTCTCAGAGCTTGCTAAGGAGCTTCCTGCCAGGAGTGACAGGGCAGGACAAGCTGCAGCAGTGGTTTCTACAAGGAAGGGTGGTCAGGAGAAGTGCTTAACTGAGTGAGCTCTGCCAGATCTGCCTGCTTGTGGCTGGCTCATCTGGCAACTCATGTAATGAGTTCCTAAAAGTGTGCGTAGTGTTTTGTTTGGTTGGTATTTTTCCCCTCCTCTCCACTGTCAGTGGTGATGGCTGCTTTTGGAAAGTGAAAAATAGGAAGCAACGGCTCAGAAAAATACTATATTTAAAAGTGAGTGGGAACGGGTGGGCTGTGGGATGCTGCCAGTGTTAGTAAGTGGTTTCTGGCTGTGGAAAGAACTAGGAGATGCTGGACTAGACAGGCTCTTCAGCCCCTCTTTTCCTGCAACTTGGTTCTTGTCAGTAGGGTTGACCAATAGCTTATTTTCGAAATATGCCATCCCTGTTTGGCAGAATGGTCTGCTGCTCATGTGTGAAGATCAGTGGTGAATTCTATTTGTGAGGAAAGTGCCCCGGGAATGGGGCAAATGTGCAGAAGGTATTTTGGAGTGCTGTTCTCACAGGTGTTTATTATAGGACAGAGAACATTTTTCAGAAGGATAACCAAAGCCACTGCCTGAAAATAAATGGTGGACACTAAATTATACAAGTGAAAGGGTGAATAATAATATTGCTTAACAACAGGTATCTGCCTGGTGCTGTATGGAAAGAGGTTTGGTCTCCTACAGCAGGATGTAGAAGAAGAAAGTCTGAATTTCATCAAGGCTGTAAAAACGGTATGGATGAGTCTTTACCTGGGGCTGTACCAATTTTTCTACTGCTGTGGGGGTATTAGTTTAAATTGTTCACCTGGAAAAAAAGAAACTCAAGCTTCTGTGTTACATGTGTGTTGGCAGCCTTGTACACCTGATGCCACACTGGAATGTGCAGAGCTAGTGCTGAGCATCTGACTGTCCCTTTTATGAAGTGCCTAAACCTGTAGGGGTAACTGTTGTGTAGACAGCACGGTAATCCCAGAAATATAGTAGTCGGGTTGGTTGGTTAACTTTCCTCTCCCTCCAAGGCACCTGTTGAGCAATGCTGCTGTTTGTTGGGTGACTCGGAGTTGTGTGGGATTATGCAGATTTGCTGCTGTGCATCTTGCTGCAGCTTGGCCTCTGATGGTTATAGCCCTATTTTTACCCAGCTAAAAGAGAGGCATCTGGTCTAGCTTAGTTTTTTAGCTCTACTTGTTTTCAAGGGTGAGAGGCACTGCCAAAGGGTGGCTTGTCCATTTCTAGAACAGGTGCCTAAAATAGGTAGTATGGTAGGTAGGATTTTCCTGGTGAAAATTACCTCCTACTTTACAGTCTAATTTTGTTCGGATTACAAATAGATTTTAAAGATTTCAAAAGCTTTCTTCACCACAGATGATGGCTACTTTTGGAATGATGATGGTGACCCCTGTGGAGCTTCACAAGGGTCTGAACACAAAAGTCTGGCAAGCTCATACTAAAGCGTGGGATGACATCTTTAAAACCGGTTAGTTCTTTAAACTTCTTCTTCTTCTTCTGCTCTTTCCCTCTTGTTGGAATTAACTTTTTTCATATTTGTTACTGCCCTACATGGCTGTTAATTGCTACTTCCAGCTCAGATTAAGACACCTTTCCTGCAGCTAACTACAGACCTATTCCAAGCACAGGAGCACTGTTTTCTCACTTAGTGCTGTTTGTGTGGCAATACCTAGTCCACAGGGAACCCCCAGAAATTTGGAAACCAGTAAAGTCAGAGCCCAGTTTAATCTGTCATAAATCACTGGAAACTGTATAAATGTCTCTAAAGCAAGGTATACAAGTTAGAAAGAGGATGATTCTTGTAGGCTGCTGTTGAGAAACAAGAATTTTACCTGTAACAGTTTGCTTAAAGAAAAAACTGATTTTCTGAGCAACCTGGAAAAGAATTCTGAGTCTTAAAACAAAAAAAAAAAAAAATAAATCATAAGGTATAGGTTGGCTTTTTGATAACATTTCCTGTCTATTTAAAATGAATCAGCCTCCAAGGTTGCAGAAATTACTCTAACTCCAGATATGAAGCAAGCTTATATTGTCAATATATTTGACAGTGATAGCTCTAGCTAAAGATTAAGAAAAACTTTGGCACTCAGATGTGGCACTCAGATGATTGTAGTGCTGAGGGGTATATTTTTCTTAGGTGTTTGAGTAGTTGATACTTCAGGAGTTCTAGTCATGCCAGCCACATGTGCACTTGTTTTATAGCTTTTTAGTCTATGGCTGTTAAGAAAGACACCTTAAACCTGTTTTGTTCAGAAAAAAAAGTATGTTGCCTTTGCTTGGTATGAATAGTTCCTTAATTAGGAATTGGTTTTAACAATTGGGGTGTTGATGAGAAAGGATGAGTAAAATCTAGTTTGCTATATTTAAATACAAGAAATGCATAACATTTGGCATCTATTGTTGCCTTCCCATAGTAAATGAAAGCTTACACTTCCCCTCAGGAAATTAAGTACTAAAAGTTCTTTGATTCATTAACACCTTGATCTCTTCTGAAAATCCAAGCCAATAAATTTTACAGACTCGTATTTCTGTTTGCTAAGTATGTCATTTCACACATCACTGATTTCCTTTCCTAATTTTAGAATGGAGAACTCCCAGCAGCTTACAGGAACTCTTTCTGTTCACAGTGTTTTGTTTTGTTGGTTTTTGTTTCTTTGTTTTTTGTTTTGGTGGCTACTTGTCTAAATGAAAACACCATTATTTATTCAGCACAATGCTCTTTTATTGAAAAAAAAAGAGCATATGTTAGTATCCTCTTTCAAAATCCTGCATGTGAGCCATGTATTTTTTAATTTTTGTAGTATTTTAACTATTGTTTTCCACTGACTACCTCGTGATACTCCCTCCTCAGCCAAGCACTCAATTGACTGTCGGCTGGAAAAACATTCTGCAAACCCTCATGAGGATTTTCTGTGCGACATCTACTCTGGAGGACAACTTTCTAAGAAGGAGCTGTATGCTGCCATCACAGAGCTCCAGATTGCTGGAGTTGAAACGGTAAATTCAACTTCCTTGTAGAGAGTTTTTAAAGTTAACGTCCTTGCTTTCTTCCATAATTGAACCAACACAAAACCTGAGAGTGAGCTAATGCTGCAGTTGCTTCAGTGGCCTAAATTCCTAGAGAATGACTTGGGGGATGGCTCCTAATCCGTTAAGTTTACAAAATACTGTAAGGCAGTGGCCAACTATAAATGTGTCTTTGAACTTCTGGTAACTTCTTTTTTCTGTCACTAATTGGAAACCTTACATTTCTTTTTGTTTTGTTTCAGACGGCCAATAGCTTACTGTGGGCTTTGTACAACATTTCACGCAATCCACATGTTCAGCAGAAGCTTCTTCAGGAAATACAGAGTATTTTATCTGCTAATGAGAGTCCAAGTGCTGAGAACTTGAAAAATATGCCTTACCTAAAAGCATGTCTGAAAGAATCCATGAGGTAAAATTCTCAAATAACTTGCAGAAAGCAACATGACCACAAAGTTTTACCAGCTAGTGCATACTAACTTTGTGCACCTTGTTATTTAGGGTTGCTTAATATACATATAGGAAGAAAAAATGCTAGAAATCTGACCCATTTTTTTCTTTCACTGTAGATTAACACCATCCGTACCTTTTACCACTCGCACTATTGACAAAGAAATGGTTCTAGGAGATTATGTACTACCCAAAGGGGTAAGTCAATTAATTTAGCTTATTAAAATATTTTATCAATTAACTATCCTATAAACAATTGAAGTTAGTTGGAAATTTCAGTCCCAGAATGACTTTGCCAAAGGATGGGTTTTGGCATCAGACCTAAGTGAGAAAGTCAGGACAAGAATTCTCATAAGTGGGAAAACTATCTCTGCCTGCACTGTTATTTAGCCAAAAATATTTTGGTGTTCCATTTCAAGTTTTTTCTTCCAAATTTTTCAATTATTTTCTGAAGAAGCTATGACCTTTCCTGTGTTTGGATTAATTTTCAGAGAATTGCATGAGTCCTTCTGAGAAAAATGCCTTGCCTTCACTGCTGCTTTTTTTTCCACTAACAAGCTGATTCACTTGGTAGCTCTAAGCCAATTCTAAGTTGAGACTGTCTCTATTGCTTTGTTTGTAGACAGTACTAATGATAAATACCCATGCCTTGGGTTCCAATGAAGAATACTTTAATGGCTGGACTCAGTTTAAACCAGAGCGCTGGCTTCAGAAGAACTCAATAAATCCATTTTCTCATGTCCCGTTTGGCATTGGGAAGCGGATGTGCATTGGACGTCGCTTAGCAGAGCTGCAGCTTCACTTGGCCCTTTGCTGGGTAAATACTCCTCACATAACATCTTTTACACAATGTGTGGTTGTTCTACACTTCATCTTATCAGAAGATGTGGAAGCTAAAACATGCTAACTGAAATGGTTGTGTTTCAGATCATTCGCAAATACCAAATAGTAGCAATGGATGATAAGCCAGTGGAAACACTCCATTCAGGAATACTGATTCCCAGCCGGGAGCTCCCCATCGCGTTTCACAGGCGATAAGGTATGGGCATAACAGTCTCCTGAGTAATGAGACTTTTCTTTGAACCTCATTTAAAATCATCTCTTCACTTAAACTCGTATTTCTATGCTCTCACAATGTGAGACTTTTTAAATGCCATCATTCTTCATTACTTTTAACAAAAAAACATATGTGCTGCAAAAGATCACAATATACATTCTTTTTCGTTTTAATACAGCTTGCAAACTGACAAATGAGAATTCTACTGCTGCCTTTCCTGAACAAAATATACATTGACTGGGGAAGCCAAAACCTGTGGTAACTGGTGGAGAAACTGCAACACACATGCCTCAAACAACAGAAACAGTACCAGCAAAAGCTCCTATAATGTTTTATTGGAAAACATGGTTAATTCAGCTGTACTTGGCAATGCTAAAAGGAAAGAAAAATAGTCTGCACATTCATATACCTACACAAATACACTGGCTTAGTGCAGGACGGAGTTTGCTGTGAGCTACAGAGTGTTAGATATGGTTGTTAGTGCACAGGAAAACTATTACAGACACAAACTGCTCAGCAGGCTAGCCTGAAAAAAGCTCATCTCCAGTTTGTGGGTATCATAGAGGAAATCTGGGGGGATAGCAATCACGACTGCTCTGTTCCTGTTAGCTCAGGGTTGAAGAGCTTCAAGAAGTCAGCTTAAGGGTAAAGAAACTTGCTTAGTCCTTATCTTTTTTTTTTTATTATTTTTTGTATGCGAGGCCTTATCCTTTAATGGAATCACTGGAATCCTATGGGTTCTGCCACTATAAAATGATGATTATCCTAACAGGATAGTTCCTTCAGCAGATAAGTAATATAAAATGCATGTTTAAAGCATCAGAAGAAATAAGGAATCTAAATATTTCCAGGTTGTTTTTTTTTTGTTGTTTTTTTGGTGGAGATTTCAATACCTAAATATTCAGGTATTTCTATATCTAAAGGTTAAAATTGTCACTGCCCTACATACGCAATACTGTATATTAACTATTATGGCCACAAGTGTATTTTTCCTATGATGCAGTTTCAAGTGAAGGTTTATATACAAATCCGTGAATGATTTCTTTGTTATATTCTGAAATAATATAAATTCTTAGCATTTGTTGTCTTCTAGGGTGGTTTTGTTTGCCTGTTTGTTTTCCTCTGTTAGTTATTGTCATATATTTTCATGCATTTACATGTTTGAGTATGTGTAAAGCAATCTGTGCATTATTTGAATCTTTCTAGACAATTTTGTAACAGCCAGTTTTGTAATAAAAATATTTTCTATAAATATTCAACCATAGTTTTATAATAAAAGTCTTCATTGTGTTACAAAAAAAAAAAATGTGTATTTCATAGTAACTTCTTGAACAAAAAATTGCCATGATATTTCCCTCTCTCATGCTTCGTTGAGCTTAAACTGCTTAATGCTTGATTTGTGTGGTATAGTTGCAGCACAAGAAACAACTTGGGGTGAGACTAATAGAAAACTTGTACTCTGTTCATCTGTTGTTTTACATCTGCATGCCTATAAGTCTTACATCAACCATTGATGAAACAAACAGCTCCAGCACAAGCTCAGTTCTGTCTGTTAGCAGTGTATGAAGGCAAAGGCTACATAGCTAAATGATGATAAGTGCATTACCTATAGCTATACCCCATAGCCTCCAAAGACTCAAAGAGATTTTGATTCTTAACATGGTAGACTGAAATCTTAATTACCACTTAAGTGCCCCATGATATCCCAGATTTCTATTAACAAAGCTTTCTGACTCAATCCCATACCTAACCCCACAAGAACTTCCAATCTAGGTTTTCCTCCAGGACCTGTCTCACCCTTGCCAAGCCCAGTTCCTGATGGAGGGGCTGCTGGGCACTGCCTGGTACAGGACCAGTCCTGGGCATGCAGATCCCAGGTTGCAAGTATATGGGTAAAGCCCTGCAGAACACATCTTTGATGCCCAATGCCTCTTGTGCCATTAATTTTTTGCTATTCCTTCAGTCTAGGCTAGGCTGGGTATTCTTGAGTGTAACTCCTTCCCTACAGTTCCTTTCCCCTGGTGTAATCTTATCAGGCATCAGTGAACACGAGCTTTACAGGGCTTTCTGCATCCCTGTTGCAGTCTGAACACGTTTCTCCCTACCAAGCACAGCACTGTGGGCTCCGGGGATGGGGTTGTTACATTTCTCTTCCGCTATGACAAGATAAAATCAATCTAAAGTTTTGAGAAAATAATATGAAAATGATTCAAACCTTTGCGGGATCAAAAGAAATGATGTATAGGGGGAAAAATAAAAGCCACTCAGCCAGCCCTCTGACAGACAGCCTGGTGGTTCCTCAAAGAGCAGAGCTGACAGTCAGCAAAACCACATTGTCTTTGCCAAGTTAAGCCTCCCTCTGGTTGAATGAATGATGGTGTAACAAAAATTGCACAGTGCTGCATGAAAATGTCACTTTTCTGAACCCCATATTGTAATGTGTACTTTACGGAGGGTGCAGTTTGTGCGGCTGAAACCAACGTGACAGCCAGGAGCACTGTGCCTGGGAGCCTGGGGCAGGCAGGCTTGAGGAGCACAGCTGCTCATCCAACTGCTTGAGAGGGCTGGCAGCTCATGCTGACATGCACGTCCGTGTAGGGACATCTATCCAAGCTGCTATGGAATTAATAATATACACCAAGGCTCTTCTTATAGTATTAGAAACTAATATTATTTCATTAGAGGCAATGGAACTGTGCCAGTATAAAACAAGTGTTAGTAGAAAGTCAGGATTATTGTTCAATTTGAGGCATATCACATTGCTTTAAAATGTTTTAATTTAACCTTTAAAGACAACCAAAGAGAAGAGGTGTTATCAAATTGAACTGACCTTGACAGTCTAGCAATCTGGCATTTCGAAATTTTTATTGCTTCTGTATTTTAAATAGCAGGTTCGTGCTTACTGGGCTGCTTATTAATTTCACTCTTTAGATTTAGTGGACACAAAGACCTACACAAGCGCTGCTGTAAGGTGTTGACCAGCACTGTATGAGCTGTTGTACAAATGTGTGCTGTCTTCTTGATTTCTAAAGGTACAAATACACTGATCTGGAAAATTTTGTTCCAGAAGCTTTGTGCATTTTCAGATTCCTGAAGTTTTCAAAGAACTTCATTAATCTGCTACCTCGAAATAAATGTCCAAAGCAATTTACTTAGGAAATAGGTAATTATCAAACTGCTCAGACAATGAATGACCAAGCCAGAATTTCACATCAAGGAACATGTCTGGTCTTCGTATTCTCATATTTCAGAAGTGTGAGAAACAGCATGATGTTTCTGAGATTAATAAATGTCTAGGAAACTTACTTATTGTTAAATAAGTTGATATTAAATATTGATATTGAATTTATTTATGTTAAATATTGATAAATTCAGCTTGGTTCTTTGTTTCTTTGAAATGCTATGCATTGTTAAAACTACTAATTTGGAGGACAAGGACAATATTACTTCGCTGCTACCATTTGTTACAGTTACTGCTTAGAGGAAAGTAGTTGGATCATAAAATGAATTGAATTAGTTGGCCTCCCCATTAACTTTCTCAACAAGGAAATGAACTAGGTTTACACATCCAAAAGGAAGTTAATTCTGTTCAGGCTTTAGGCGTATTGGTGGGAATGATACAGACCAAGTTGGAGCCAAGTCTGTGCTTTTTTAGGGAGAGCAAATGCCAGTTTTCAGGACTGACAATCTGGCATTTTTCATATACATTCTGTTTGTTATAAATCAGCTATTCTATAGCATTTTCTGAGTCATTCTCTACATACAACTTTTCAATGCTCTGATTAAACCACAGATAATGTGTTCTAGTTTGACTTTTTCCATACTGGCAAGGATGTTTGTTCTCAACAACTAGAGACAGAATTAGTGCCATTGTCAATGCTTTAACTGATGTGGCAAAATAACCCAAGCCCGGAGGAATTGCTTCTAATAATTGTTGATAGCTAAAGTTTATTTAAAGAATAAATTTTAGGAGGACAATTCAGCACATGATTAATTTTAAATATGTGAAACATCACATTGACCTCTGTGGGACTGCATACGGATGTGTAGGTTTTTGATGTAATTATCACTTTTTATAAAGGGAGGGTCCTTAACAGTTTCCAGCATGTCATTTGTGGCAAGGATATTGAAAATTCATGTAAGGGGTGTAGCTTTAGAAAAAAATGCTGCCTTTTTACTTCAGAGGATTTAAACAAAAGAACCTATTGAGGTTGAAACTGCAACAGTCTCATTAATCTCTTATGTTAGTTGTGTGTGTTATGATAATTTGTGGAATGATATACCGTGGTGTGGGCGTCTGTATTCAATTTTTTTTGGTGTGTCTTTCCATGCATGTCTTGGGAAAAAGTATTAATGTTACCTTGCGAAACTGAGCATTATAATTACTCACCAAAATTTATTATATGGGATTTCTGAGTATCAGCTTTAGAGAGAATAAAAATCACAGACTGGTGGCAAATTGTTTTGTCACAAAAACAGCATGTAGCCTGGCCTTCCTGAGGTCTCTGCTCTCAGTGTTGTTGGTTCTCCACTCTCTTGTGCTGTAGTTCAGTGCAATTGCACAACTTTCATCCCTTTCACATTCCAAGGTATAAACCAGGAATACATTTGTTGACACTGAGAAATGTAAGCATGAAACTGGTATCAGTCACAATAGAATCAGTGCCTGCAAATGCTTTGTGCAGAGGAGTGTTGCTGGTGTGGATGAGACCACACTTGAGATGTGGTTGTGTATTTCAGTGTACAGGTTTCAAGACAACCCAACTCTCTATATGAATATTACTGTTCATCTCTTTCTTGTTTCTTGATGTGAAAGTGCACTACAACCTCAGACAATGGCTCTCTAGACACTGTATTCTATATCCCTTTATATTCCTGTGCTAGCAGAGGATTGACTACACTGATTTTCCTCTCTTGATTGTAGTTTTTTGATCTCTCTCCTCTGAGCTGTATGATCAGAATTCTGTGGCTATAAAACAACATAAACAGTAAAACTTAACCTATAGTATTTTGTTCCAGAAGGAGGTTTAGAAATCTTTACATTTTAGGGTTTGGTTAGGGCTGAACACTTATGGAGCAATCTTCCTCCTGACAAGGAAAGCAACAATAAGACTTCTTTATGAGACAAAATATTTTTCTCCAAGGGACAATGTCAAAACAAGTGTGGAATGGAATGCATTTTATAATCAGGATGAATTATACTTTGCTTTCTTGGGCATGTTCCTCCCGACAAGTTCTAACTCTTTGCCTTTAATTGTTAAGTGTGTTGAATGAACTCCAGGCACTACGTGCCAGAGAAGAAAGAAAGGCAGCAGAGGCAGCCGCTGGCAGGCAACACAACACAACAAGGCCATAAAGGGGAACTCTGAGTATGAGAATTACCCCCCGGTCTTCCCAAATTGGTATGCACACACCTGATACTTTACCCTCCGCTATCAACTTAGGTGCCCAGAAACTTGATAGTAAATCAAATAAATCACTGTTATAATCTGATTCATCCTGCTATTGAACTGTGTTCCACATGAAATAGAGATAGGAGGGAAGTAGAGGCATGGTACAGATTTTGCTTACCTTAAACTAAAGGGTATCCTCACTGTTAGATGGACTTCCAGCAGCACTGGACTGCTCAAGGTGAAGAAAGGAAAAATGTTCTCTGCATTTAATGGGAAAAAAATGAAGGAAGTATTTAAAAAAATAAAAAAGCATTCTCAGACAATATGGGTTACACTTGTCTAGACTGCAAAAAAAAAACACAGTTACCATTAAAAAAAAAAAAAAAAAAGAAAAAAAAATCTCATCTCAGTTACACCAATGGAAATCACAAATAGTTTTGTTTATGAGGTCAATGCCTGCATCAAGCTCAGTTTCCCTTCAGGGCAAAGGTACCCACATATCTGATCAGGGTTCAGCCAAGAGCCAGCTCAATCCGTGGCCAAAGGGCATCCTCAGTCCTAAAACTGGGAGCTACTTTGGTGGCTCTCCAGGAACATTCAGCTACAAACTGCAGATACACACTGCACTTTGTCATCACACACATTATGTCGAGGGTGCAAAGCGATAGAATTAAATTGATGATGTGTCATAAAACATAGGAGAAATCCGCAGCTTGAATCCAAATTTTAGTCATTTTGAATGGGATCTGCAGAACATAAGCAGAAGAAGGAAGACTTTAGGAAAAAGACATTAAGATAGTTTAGCTCACATATGTCATTTGCTCATTTCAGGAGATGTCAGGTTTTGGTACTCCAGAGCAATCCCGTCTTCCTTCTGGCTACAGTTGAAAGTCAGAGCAATGGAAACAAAAAGCTTTAAATATACAATGTTCCTCATGACACACAAAAGCATGATCTCATTTCAATCCAAGTGAAAAGCTCCAAAGCACTGGGGCAGAAAAAAAAAAAAAAAAAAAGTAAAAAAAGAGAGAGAGAGAACAAAACAGAAGATGTTCTGTATGCAGTCATTGAACACACTGGTTCAAATTTCTCAGTTGAATGGACAACCTGGACATATTATTATATGGCAGCTTCCACTGTAGCTTCTCCCTTACAATAAGCGTACAAGATATTGAAATGCTAGAGAAAGGTGATTTTAATCATTAAAGACTAAACTCTGAAGTATCTTGGATTTTCTACTGGATGGAAGCAGGTTGTGCAACTTGCAGAGTTGTGAAATCTTTAAGTAACTTCAAAGATGACAAAATTAACAGTTACTTTTTTTTTTTTTCTTTTTAATACTTCACATATTTGAATTGTTAATGTTACCTGATCAACAACAGAATACCTTTACTATATTAAGTAGGATATTAATTCTGGGTGTTAACTCTCATTTCTAGCTTTGTAAAAATAGATTTTTTTCTGTTTAAAAATAAAGTTGAAACCAATGTTCTCTTTGAATATTTTTACAGGCAGAAACAAACATGCATTTACTGTAGCATCTCACAAGAGTGTTTCACTGATGAGTTTTTTCAAGAAACTCCGTGAACCAAACATTACACAATAAAGATCAGCCACTGGATTGCATTGACTTTATAAAGGAAAGAGGTTTTCAGCCCTTCAACCTGTGACTGAAATTTAGCTTTGAAGAATGTAGATGAATCATTAAAGGAATGGAAATCTGTTAGATAATGCAAATTAATTCTGGGTTGTCATCAAAAAATCTATCAAAAAGTCACATTTTAATACTGGTCAAAAGTATACCTCCCAGAAGAGAAGCTTTAAAATAAACATTAAACTTAAAAAAAGAAAAAAAAAAGTAATTTTTGGCCAAGAATGATTTACTCAGTGAAAAGAAGATACTGTTCTAAATAACAAGAATCCAAACATACTTTGTTATTGATGGCAACCAGCTCAATTCAAAACAGTGCACTGTACGCACTGTACCAGAGTTCAATAAACACAATTTATCCATTGCAAAGCTTGAAAAAGAGAAAGAAATGTTAATTAGAATAATAATAACCATATTATTTTCTTTCAACCCACTTGGAAAAAAAAAAAAAAAAAAAAAAAAACAGGAAACTGAAAGATATGTTACTCAAGACTTTTGATGGGAATTCAGCTCCATAAGATATTGGGCATTTGCTCTTCCTAAAAAAACCTGAATATTTCAAAGTTTATGTTTAAGTACATTTTATTGAAAGGACTAATAAAGAATGCAGGCTGAAGGAAACACTTGCAGTAAAGTGAAATATGGCTTCATCAGCTTTACTAACTCTAGAAGCAGTACTGCATCTTTGTGGAGGCTTCTGCTCAGCCTACCTGCCTATTAAATACCTATTTAAATGCAGATGGAAAAAGACACTTCAGGGAGACAAAGCACAGCAGAGTTACAAGAGGAATGAAGGCCATATTTGTAAGGATATATTTTTTTGAGACCTCTTTATAAATGATGTTGTCACCACTGATTTAGAGATCCCATGCTTCCCTAGCATTAACTAGCTGTCAGAATTACAATCTGCATCCTCTTCCCCAAATGGAAAGGACCACAGAAGCCATTCACACAAGTTCAGATTAATAGATAGGGGAGCAGTGTGAATTTTGTGTATGTGGTTATTTATCCTGCAATAAAAGCACTGGGAAGGTTGCACCCCAAGAGAACTTTGTGGGTTCACAGGCTAATTATGGGTTGTTGTCCTCCACCCCTCTCATGACAATGTGTCTTGACCACTCTCAACCATGAGACTTTGATCCAGACAAAAACTTTTTTGCAGGGTTGGTTTTAGTAGGATCAGAGAACTGCTCTGATTCACCTTTTGGATGCAAAGTTGCTGGAGTCAACACCAGCAAAGTGGCATGAACACGTACCTAGGGACTGACACCATGGCACTGGAGAGGACAACGCCACTCTTTTTTAGCAATAGTATAGCTTTGTGTAAGTCAAAGGAAAGAGGTAACTGTGTTTGTAGGCACAGAATGACTCAGGGATTGATTCTCCAGATAAGTCTTAAGAGAAAGACAGATGCTGGGCCACTCAATTTGAGATGCAGATCCTCAGGTTCTTAAATACTTGGGTGAAATGAAAGTAAATGCAAGAGGACATTTTTTTTTTTCTGTTTGACAAAGTTTCACTTTGAATGCATGAGAATCTCCAGGAACTTGCCCTTTGCTTTGAACAAATCACAAAAGAACTAATTGGAAAAGATGTCCTTGTTGCTGAACCATGGCAAAACAAAATTCCAACAAAGAGGCACACTCAGAGCTAAGTCTGTCAGCTAATGCATGGGAAGATGTGCTTGAGGCCATTTTCCAGGAAGCTTGAAATAGAGTTGATTCATAACTCTTGCAAAGTTTCTCTTGCCCAAAGGCAGGATTGAAAGAGAAACCAGACCAGCTCATTGCTTGAGGAATCAAAGAGCCAGCTGTGAGCTAACAGCGTGCAGACATTTACCTTTCACTGTGGGGCGGAAAAGTTTTATTTATGTGTAGATGCAAATGAATGTAACAAATATTTAAAAATAGCATATTATACTACCTGCAGGTGGAGATGTTGCAGGGGGGATATGGCTGATGCCAAATATTTTATCTGTGCTTTGATCCAACAGCAGGGTTCTGGCAGTTGCCCTTAGAGAAGCAGAGCACACATTTTTCTGCATACTCAACAGCCCCTTGGGAAGCCACTGCTTCCTCCAGGCCTTGCCTGGGCTGTGTTTGGTGCACAGTGGTTCAATGGGAAAAAAAAAAAAAAAAAAAAAAAAAAAAAAAAAAAAAAAAAAAGCAGATTTTTGAGGGCATGGAAAGTATTGGAATATAGGTAGAAGTCCCTGGGATCCAGGAAAAAACAATAGAAGGAGCAACGGGCAGTTCTGGGGAAAAATGGAGCTCCTGGGCAAATAAACAAAGGCGTGAATTCTGTGTAATGGAAATAACATGCTCATAAGGGAAGTCAAAGCAGAGGGTGTTCAGGCAGGTCACACAGCAATCACTAACACGCCTGTCTCAACACAGTGCAATCGTGTACAAGAATGATGGGGATTATGAAAGGGAATGGGAACTGTGTTTGGCTGCCCCAGCCAGCAGCCTGAGTGATCCTGTTGGGGCACAGCCCGCAAGTGGGGCAGCATCCACCCAGCTCCCACGGCTCCTGCAGCTCCCACAGCTCCTGCAGCTCCCACGAGTCCTGCAGCTCCTGCAGCTCCCAGCCATGCACCCAGCAGTGTCACAATGGGGGACATGGCTCAGGAGCTGGGACATGCAGGACGCAGCTGCACAGGGGCATGCTTGTATGGGCATAACGAAATGCACCATCTGAAGCACCTGCATCTCTCTCTTCCCTCTCTTTCCCTAAAGGTCTCTCAGCATGCTCAAAATTTCACAACAGTGGCCATACAACCCCGTAAAGCCACGTGCCTTTGCTGTCCATGCTCACACTCATTCACTTGCTATCCTTCCTGATAAGGCTATGTCATACTTCAGTGTGAGGTGTACTGCAGCTGACAGCTCCTTGCCTTTACACCTCACTGTCCGGACTGAGAGGATAGGAACCAGGCTTGCTATTTAATTATTTATTTAAAAAAAATCTTTGAATTTGAAATTATTTTGTAGTTGGATAATGAAATGAAATGAAATGAAATGAAATGAAATGAAATGAAATGAAATGAAATGCAATGAAATGAAAGATTTTCTTAGCAAAATCAAGTTTTGGGTAGAGAAAATAAGTTAGGACGAATACAAATATTATGGTTTGAGAAAATAAATCTTTTAGAAAATTTAAGATTGTTTTGAAGAAACAGCAGGGCTGTTACAGGAAATTATGCCTGGACAACGTTTTTTCTTTGTCAGGCTCCTAACTGGTGGATTTTGACATTATTGTGTCAACAGCTCTTCGTTTTCATTCTGAAAGGTTATTTCATGGAAACTGGCTAAATCTTCTGGAATGTTTTGGTTTTAAAAAGAGCTCCATCCAAACATCTTCAGGCACACTGTTGTCGGGCACAATTCAGGAATATGAGGTTGTGTAAAAACCTTGAATAAATTTGCTCTGAATATCAAGTGTCCAAGAAACCCTTGTGTCTGCTTTAGAACACACCTTTCCCCCAAAGACATTTAGATCTTTGCAAGCTGTACTGTACACACTCTTTTCCTCCTTCATTAATGACTGCAGCATAAGTGGCACCCATCTAAAATTATACTTTTGGTGATTTAACTATTGATACTGTGTGTGTGGAAAGAGCAGGTACTTTTTACAGCTCTATGGATATGTTCTTGCTCTATTTAGTTCCATCCACACCAGACTTTCTATTGACTGGATAATGAGCCTGCCTTCTGAAGCTTTATTCTGTTCATATGGTTCAGAAGATTCGGGTGAAACAGTCTGAGAATTTATTAACAGTGCTCGCAGGTGTATGCAAAGCTCCTATTTGAGTTAGGATGGAAAAAATAAAAATAATACTATATATATATAAAATACAGTAACTGATCCAAGTAAGGGTATTCATCAGACAACCTGACACTAGACTTCTGTTGGAGGTTGCACTTTGCTTTGGTGTGTGGCTACCACTTGCTTCTTCAGAAATATTGCTCCCTTTCCTGCATGTTCTTGTCTTAGGGTGTGCACACCTGCCTGGCTGGGTTATTTCTGGTTGTGAATCCAGAACTGGGGCTTTGCTCGTATGGTTCCTGGCACTGAGGATCACACTTTAACCAGGCAGTGTCATTCATGGGGGAAACCTGGCCTCTTTACTGCTGCTGACAAGTAAGATACTTCTGCCCCAGAGTATCATCCTCTCTTTTCATGCTGCACCTTCCCAGTTTTACCTTCTGTGACTGGATAGAAATCAAGGTTGAATCAATCCTCACCACTGGTGCTTACCTGTCAGACTCTCCCTCCCTTTTGCTCCCGGACAATCCCCATGTGCCTGTTCCAGCCAACTGCCCACTTTCTGGCATTCTCTCAGCTGCTTTTTCAGCCTGCACTGTTTTTCTTGAGGAAAGCTGAGCAAAACCAGGCAGAGCAGCAGAGGTAACATATTCTGCCCATGTCCATGACTGGACTATCAAGTTATGACCAGAATGCTTGTTCTAGTGCAGATATTGCCCAAGAAACTTGGTGTCTGAAGGATTATGAACCCCTTACCATTCATAAGTGACATCCAGTAGCTGAGATGCAAAAAAAATGGAATGCACCACACAACATCTCTTTGATCTTCCTCAGGGAGAAGAAAAATTAGCAAAATGTGTCTAGACAAAGCGATGATTCATAATCTCTGCAATACCTTGCAACTGCTGCTCTTGGGGGAAGATGGGGTACAGCCAGCATGACTCCTTCCTTCCAGGCCCTTTCTGCTCTTTGTTTTGGACACTGCTTCTTCCTCTAGAAAGGCATGGAGAAAAAAACATCAAGAGTGGGTCCAGAGATCTGGAGCAGCTCTTATGCCAAATATTTGTGCTGTTCAGCACATCCTAGCTACATCTCAGGAGATGTAGCTCCTTTGTTCACTGTTAGCTCTGAAAGTTCAGGTGAAAAAGAAACAGTTGTATGAGAACTAGTACTAATATAACCTCTTAGTCATTAGATTTGGGCCTCGTTTTTGACTGAATTTTAAGAGAATGGAGACATGACTCCACATTTAAGAATTCCCACTGAGGTGAAATACCTTTGGATGGTCTACAACTGAATAAACACAGAAGGTGCTGTAGAGGCATTAATTACTGGGTGAGAGACTATCTATCATAGATTCTTATTTACAGGAGATAAGGGCTGCTGACTGGAAAGCCAGCCAATGACCTGTGCATCTCAGCTGCATGGAAAAGTTATTTAAACTTTCTAAAATACTCTCTTTTCAATGCATTTTTAATTTTGAGCTTATCTGAATGTCTCCAATGATACAGATGATAGCTCCTTTATAATTCCCATGTGATAAGGCAAGGTTGGATGAGTTAAGGTGATGTATATTTCCTCTCCAGGAAAAAAAAATCCCTCCACATCCATTAAGACTTCTCCACTAAACTGGTTTGACTTGTGTTAAGTATTTTCCTGAAATAACCTGTGACACTGCTTAGTGTCACCTGCTTAATTCTTTTGTCCTAAGAGGATTATTTCAAAACTCATTTGCTGAGTGAGTCAACTTCACAGCCAACTGTGAAGGAAGGCCTGAAGTAAGATGTATCTGTGATTGCCATCTCTAAAGCTTTTTCTGCAACTGCTTTGAGCTCCAGCTGGAGGAAGGACTTCCCTCATGTCAACAATTTACTACCTCGTTGTGCTTTGCTAATTGGGTTGAGTGCTTTATTGCAATTTCTCTTTCATTTATCTGATGTTATTTTCTCTGTGCTTGTGGTTAACTGTTTTTCAGACATGTAGAACAATATTTTGGTTAGTCTTTATATACTGCCAGGTTCAATCTTGTCTTTTTGAATGCTGAAAATACCTGTTGAATTTCTTATGGGTTTGAAAGTGTTCAGAAAATGTTGGTTTGAATCTTAAGTGGATTATACTTTGGACCAGCTAGTTTGTCAGCTACATCAGCACATACCAAACCAGGGATTACTGCAGTCACAGCATTAATACTGGCAGCTTCATAACATTGAATCTGAAATATTATACTTTTTTAATTTTTTTTTTTTTTTCTTTTAGAATTGACTTAATGGGTGCTTTGTATTCACTTTGACTGTACATAATAAAATATATCAAAACACTCTTGAACTTCATTTCAGCTTATAAGCTGAAAAGTAGAAGAAAAGAAAAAAAAGAAAAAAAAAAGAAAAAAAAAAAAAACCTTAGATATTTATTATTTTGGATGTACTACCAAAAGAGAGATTAAAAATAAGGTAGGTGATGCTCACCTGCATTGTTAACACCATATTTATTCTATAGCTTCCAAAGAACTAGCAAATTAGTATCAGGGATCAGTGCCTCCAGGGTTCACAGAGTTAGTATAGTATGTGTTTTTTTACTAAATAAATTAAAGTTTTATCAGGATTGGACTTTTGTGTCTATTTTTGGCTTCCGTCAGTTGAAAAATGCACTGGCTGAACTTGCTCTCCTGACCTCTTGCTGGTGCTTTACTATTAATAGAAAAAGTGTTAAAAAGTAACCCGTCTCACGGTGCGCGATAATACATTCATGCTTCTTTGCGATCTGCTCCTGTGAACTTTATGACTTGACATCCACTCACAAAACAAGGAGGGCCCTGACAGGATGCCCAGGCAGGAAGGAGGGTCCCCCTGGTGCCAAACCTGCCCCGGATAGTAGTGGCCCTGCCACCAAAGCCAGGATAGTCAGGACTGTGGTGCCAAACAGCCACAGGGCTCCCATCTCAACCCGCGGTGTGGGGCTGTGGGGACAAGGACATCCATGCTGGGGACGTGGGGATGGGTGCCTTCACCAGGGCACACCTCAACAGCCCTTTGTAGGTGGATGCAAGCTTACAAGTCTCAGCTGCAAATTTTTCTTTGACTTCTTAATGTTGTCCTGTTAGGAGTTTGCTTGAGTCTGAAGAGCTGGAGCAGGTCACCACGAGAGGAGATAAAAGATCCAGATGACTCACAGACACCTTGTTGTACAAAGATAATGTGGGCTGTGTGTGTAAACCAAAAATGCATAAACCAAACTGCGCAGCAGCTGGGGGTCAGGGTGGGTAACCAGCACACTGCAGCCACCTCACCTCATAAGAAAGGAGGAAAAATAGTAGAAATAAAAAAACAGGCCAGGAAAGCTGTATTTACTTCAGATACACATGACACTCTCATGTCTAATGGTATTTTTACTTGGAAAGTTAACGAAGAAAGAGAAAAGCAGTGTTTGCTACTCTGTTCCAAGAATAATATTTGAACTAATTCAGCCACTTTGATCATCTGACTGCATGTTATGCTTATTCGTAAAAAATACCAACATCTTTCTAGGCCCATGCGGATTTCCCCTCCTTTTGATCTCTCTACACCCCCAGTTTTCCTGTAAGGCTAGGGGCATTAATCCATATTTATGTTCACATAAGAAATAAAGTATCTTTTGTTTTTATTTTTTTTTCAAACTGGACAGGATAAGACACCAATAATAAAAACACAGAGTGACTCGTTGCTCTTCCCTGCACTGACAAGTCACACATTCTTTCTCATGGGCACTCTCGGAGCAAGGTTTCCACCAGCTCTTATCAGCCAGAGCACACAGATACCATGACTTGGGTAAAGGTGAAAAGGCCAAAAGAGTGGGAGTGCACGTTTTGGGGTGGCTGTGTCTCTGGGCTAGGCTGGAGACATAGAGTACGACTTTCCTTTGCTAGTTTGTAGGGGCTCCTCCAGTTCTGCTGAATTAAGGAGTGGATCTAGCCCTCACCCATGGGGCTGACGGACAGCAAGGCAGGAGCAGGGGAAACCAGAATGGTGCACCATGGCATGTGACATGAGCAGACCACACTGAGGTGTGCAGTCCTGCTGCTAAAACCCCTCAGCCTCTGGGTGAGGACCAGGAGCCCCTCGGTGCTCTCAGCCCCTACCTCAGCCAGCCCAAAGGACCCTGACTCCCAGTGGGAAAGTCAGTGTAAGTTATTTATTAGTGGTATGTGAAAAAAAGGAATGTAGCTACGTGATGTTCTTTGACAAATGTTTTTTTAGTCATTTTGTCTGTTATCCATGTACGGTTTAGTTGATGGTTTATTATTAAAGAAAGCTGATCAAGTACAAGGAAATATATGTGGTTGTGGCCACCAGCCCCAGCAGGAGGAGGCTAGAGTTACTATATTTGATCCACAGGATTCTTTATATTTAATTTTGTTTAAATCTTATGTCTCCATTCAGAGTATACTTTCATCTTATAGTGATATACACACTCCCAGATATATAATGTTATTTTCCTACTTTTGATGGTAAAGGGGATATGGCTAGCTGTGCTGGAAATGATCATCTCTATTTTTTTCTTATCACCCACAGGCATTTTTTCCTGAATCCCCTATAATTTCACGTAGTATTTTCTGCTACAACTGATTTTGTCAAGCTTTTTTTTTTTTTTTTTTTTTTTTTTTCTCTCTCTCCTTCCTTCTTTCTCAGTTTTACAGCCAAAGCAGAAGCATCCTAAATCCCACACACTAAGCCCTGGGTATGTTTTTACATCTTCAATTGTTCTCCCTGCTGCCCATTTTATCTCTGTGTTGCACACAGTTTTCCAAGCCCAGATTTTTTGCAGCCAAAAAAAACTTGGGGTAGTCAGAAGTGTGGAAATTTTGATTTGCGTTTTTCTTTAATTTTCTTGGGCAACTAGCTAGAAAAGGCTAGTAGAAACTGACTACCAGCTCATAGGAACTTATTGCAAAAGTTTGTCCCTCCTCCTTACCAGCAATGAGCTGAGTGATCTGAACTGGGATATTCAGAGAACCGATGAGAGACTTTACTGGGATTATCAAGTTTATTTATGAGTAAGAGCACTTCCCTTGCTTTTAGCAGTCCTTGATCTAAAGAAAAAGAGTTTGCCTCTCAACCTTTATCTTGTATTAGATAATATCAAGGTGGAAATAAATTTTAAAAAAGAAAAAGCATTGGAATTTGAGGCCTCAGAAACCCTGTGCTAGCTCCTTGGTTATGTCACAGCCCGTTTTACCAGCTGGGCAGCCCATAAGGGCCATAAAATTAACTAGCTGCCCCAGAAAGTACACAAGAAATATTTATATTTTATCAGGATGTGGCTTCTCTTTACAAACAAACAAAATGTTTCGGCAGAATTCTGTTACAACCAGTCTCAAGCTTTAGGTATGCAGCTCAGCCTACAACTCCAGGCAGTATCTGGACCATCAGAAACGCTTACAGGAGTGCCCAGCCCAGGTTTGGGAATGCCTTTCCTTGGGGGCAGTGGGCTGCAGGCAGGCTCTGAGGTGCTCCTCGCCCCTCTTCCCAGCCCTGTCTTAGGAATTTGCTGAGCGAACTGTCGGCACAGACACAGTGAATGCAGTGTTTCCAGGAAAGCATCAAGTTTTTGGAAAACACGAAATGCTGTCTTGTTTGTTGTAAGCACGGCAAACCTAGCTCACACCGGGTCTGCTGTGGGTATGCAGAACAAATACACAGCATGAATCTCTTACACGATAAGAAAGAGGCCAAAGAGTGCAGCCTATCCCAACACTGAAGTGAGTACGTGACCCACTCTGCCCTGCCAGAGAAAACGGTCACTTCTGCTTGAAGTAAAAAAATACCCCTGGATTTTTCCTGTGAGCTTCATCATCAGGCATCAGTTACATGAAAACTGTTACTTTGTTTTTCTAATTTTTTAAATTTTAATTGGAAATTTGGAGAATAATATATAGAGGTGTGGCACTTTTTTTTTTTTTTTTTTTTTTTTTTTTCCCAAAGCAGCCCTGAACTGTGTAAACTTTCAGGTTAAGTGCTCAATTAAAAGGTCAAATTATCCAAATAGAAAACTGAAGTGTCAGGCAATAATTGTCTACTGGACTCCGTTACCTGAAGAGTTCATTGCACACTGACCTAGTTTAAATATTATATAAACTAATGGTACGCTTGGTACTTCCTAACAGTTATTTATAACTCAAAAGAAACAGAGCTGGATAGATATCAAGATCATTCTTTGGAAGTGTTTTCATATGAAATTGCAGAGTCCACAAATACAATAAAGATAGTCTTAGAATTCCCAGACTGATTTAAAAATAATAATAATAATAATAAATTAGTCCTTATGTCTCACCAGCATTACAAAGACTGGCATTTATATGACACTATATTTAAGCTATTACTAATACTTGCTAAATAAGTTTCCTGTTTTACAAACCACCTCCAGGTCTCAGCTCTGTGCCCATACCTTTCCTATCTTGTACCTCTTATGACTCAGGATTTCAAGCTCATTTTTTTACTTTTGACCAAAACCCCAGCTTCTATTTATACAAGCTCTGTCTTTGGCAAACCAACAGGAATGGTGACGTGTGATAATCATACCCACTGCAGTTCCAGTGCCATTTGTAAAATGAATTTAGTTCAGTGGTACTTAACAAAGCTCTTATTTTGTGTTTGCTGTTCAAAAGAAAAAGCTAAGTTTTCAGTGTCTAGCTGCAGCATTCAATGTTTTTTTGGCTATGTCCAGAAAAAAGTTATTTTAACTCATTTACAGAATGAAGAAGGAAATTTGCTTGAAAGCATTCGTCTGAATAAAAGTCTCTTCTGTGGAACTAGTAATTTTTGTAGGCTGCATCTAAACTGCAGGGCAGAATTGACAAATAAATTTGCCTGGAACATCCTATGGTTCCTTTCTGTACCATGCCTCAGGAAAATCATTAGCAGGGTGAAAAGAGTTGTGCATGGGTTTCATCCTGACCTGGACCTACGTCTAAGCTGGGGCCATTCCATTATTTGAGCATGAATCTCAGTGTCAGAGAAGTGCACACCATCACCCACGCAACACAACAATATTTCTGTAAAGTTCGTTATCAATCTTAATGCACATTAATGGTGGTTTGCAAAACGTTAAAATTGGTGTGCTCCTTTCTATTGGGTTCAAGCATGCCTAGATGAGGCCAGAAATGATTCTGCCTTTTGCACTCGGCAACCCCGGCAGTGCCCTATGATACACAGCTCCCCTTTCTCTTCTTACTTGTGTGTCCCCTCTGGCTGAAGTCACATGCTAACTGCAAAAACATTAACCACTATGTCCTCTTTAAACCCAACCCACTATCAGCAGCAGGGAGGCCACAGCCTGGTATTTTCTGGAAGATGTGGCTTATTTCTGATAAGGGCTATCTAATCACTTTGCAAAGTTGCAAAGAGATAGTAGGGACAAAAAAAAAAAAAAATAGGCCAAATATATATCACCTCTCTTTCTTTTAGAAATCTTGGACACTGTAAGCACCCATCATCTAAATACAATGATAAATTGGCTTCCTGAGTCATCAGTTGGATTTGTTGTGAGACCTGAGTGAGTTAGCACTGACATATGAGTCACATTAAATCATTAACCCCACCTGAAAATGTCAGCATGGACTCTCTGACCCTCCTGGGAACAACTTTAATAGTACAAAAACTTTGTCTGAAAAAGCTAACTCTAGGATGAGACTAGTTTGGCCAAACATGTCCAGTCGTGGGGCTTGGGAGACAACCTGAGCCATGTCATGGTGTATGCATGTCCATGGCTGGGCAGGAGGAGGAGGTAGAGTCATCTTCAGAAAGTTTCTCTTGTCTAAACTGAATGTTTTTGTTCAAAATAAAATAATAATAATAATAAAAAGTTAAAATAGGAAATAGTTTGGCTGTCCAAGGAGGTGGTCATAACCCCTAGCACGTTTATGTCCTGTCCAGTCTATGCTAAAGAGAGAAAACTGATAGCAGTCAGTTAAATAGATGTATACCTTATTCTTAACTAACCAACTGTGAAAGAAAATGCTTAGCTGCTTCTTGGTTTTAGTTGCATTTATTTATTTAAAAGGCAATTAAAAAGATAATATGTTACCTAACAAGGGACTACCTGATTGTTTAAGGATATATGTGTATGGCCCTGTCTTGATGACACCTGCTCAAAGCTATGACTTATGGATTTACTTCAGACACTAAAAAACAAAGCTAGCCATGAATTTGTCAGTGGCATGAACAGCTCTTTTACAATCACGCTCTCAATTCAGACATCAAAGTTTGTCTATTTTAATAACACAAGGGAAACAGCATCTACTGTAACAGCATGAACACATGCACACACACACACACAAAAAAAAAAAAAAAGAGTACTTTAAAAGACAAGTATTTTTCAGGGATTGTCAGTTAAATAGTAGAGATGTCACTTCCAGTTGGAGTTACACAAACATGCACATACATGTGCAATTAATCAGACAAGCTCATCGCTTGTTGAAAGCAAAAGAAAGCAGATAGAAAATTCCTTTGCAGAAGGAAGTGCCTGCAAGTTTTAAGTACCTGTGCGTAGGTACTAAAAAGCAGGTACTATAAAACTGGGCACAGGTACTGTAAAGCACAAAGCTGTATGAGAATACCCCATTTCCAGGCACAGAAATATTCAGAAACCTAAAAATGAGGTTGATTACCTTGTGAGACTTCCTGGCAATGGAAGTTGCAGGACACAGATGTCCAAAACAGTTGTTTAAAGTACATCGTCAACCTCTTGCTGACAGTCAGGTTTGAGGACATATTAGGCAAACTCAGTTTCAGACTGTGCTATACCAGTTGCCAAATGAATTGAGATCATACTGCAGAGCAACCTTTGCCAAATTCCCAGGCAGTCCAAATCTGTGTTTTCAATAATCTTAGGTCTGACATTTCCAATGGCCTTCAGCTTGGCATCAAGGACAGCATATGGCTGAAAGGTGGTTTCTGTTGGGGAAATTATGCAAATCTTACTCGCATGGAAAAAATCTGGTGGTTTTAACAGGACTTGACTTGAGGTCTTGAGTTCTTTCTAATCAAAAATTCATAAACTGAATCAAAAACTATTATGCAAAGATAAACAGAGTGGACAGATTTGAACCAGACTAAACAGGTTTGGAAAGACAAACTTCCAAAGTCATACCTGCAGGATGAGTCGAGAAGGCCAGAAGTCCACATGCTCAGATTGTAATCACTTTAATGTCCCCCAGGAACTTGAACCTGGATTGGAAGAAAATACTAAATAATGGACAAGATTGAAGCTTTTTGGAAAAATTGAACTTTTTGATGGATGCAGTACTCTCATTTGGTAGAATTATGATTCCAGAAAATGGCTTGTTGTTAGGAATCTTCTTCTTCACTATGGTTACCTAGTTCCTACCTAAATTATTGATCAGACCATGGACCTAGTGGAACTACTCTTCCAGATGAGACCTTTGCTTGGTCACTGATCTCGCTGACTCCAGGAATGATCTTCAAAGCAAACAAGAGAAAGATGGTTTTAGCTAGGTACCAAGTACTCTCTTCCTTACTGAGGTCTCTTAATCACTGTTAAGAGAATATCTTAAATCCTAAAATGTTTTATTTAACACTATTGTAAAAGAACACCAGCAGTGACTATTGTTATTCTGTTTTGGCATTTTTCTTTTTTATGTTGTTTTGTTTTGTTTGTTTGTTTGTTTTTATGTGCAGCCAATCTCCTTCAAAAATTTCTGAAGTGTTAGCTTTGTGTGTGCTGTGGTCCGGCCTATGTAACTTTTGTAACTTTTGCTCTTCACCAACACACTGGCATTTAAAAAAAATGAAAATAAAAATAAAAATAAAAATAAAAATAAAAATAAAAATAAAAATAAAAATAAAAATAAAAATAAAAATAAAAATAAAAATGAGGGATGCCTGGTCTAAAAGTGCAAGGTGCAAAGACTTGAAAGGACAGGTGTGGCAGGAGGAACAGAATTTACCAAACTTATACAGCTTATCAGGGGTATAAAAGAGGCAGATGACGACTCAGCTATGTATATCTGAAGTATTGCTCTAATGATTAAATCCAAAAAAAAACCAAGTCCATAAGAAACATTAGCTGTGATGGGTTACCCTGTGACATGTGTAGCTGACCTTTCTAATCAGATCAGTGGGGAAAGTGAAATGCAAACCAGCAGCAGTGTTCGAAACACACCTCAATGAGTCACTGTTACAGCAGGCAACATCAATGAGAAATGCTGACTGCCACTTTTCCATGCCTTCCCCAGATATTGCTTCCTTAACAGTGCCCTTCACACATCTCTTACGCTGCTGAATGTGTTCCTCTGAACAGCTCCTTCCTGCAGCTCTCACCAGCTCCCTGAGGAGCCAGAAATGCCAGCAGCAGCTCCAATGAGAGTTCGGGCCCCTGGGAATCCTTGTTTGTAATCCAGAGATGGAGATCAGTCCAGCTGCCTACATCAGGCAGCTGTAAGGAGCAAGGCACATATTTTCTCAATTCCATTTGCAGAATTTGCAGTAGCAGCACTTATGAAAGGCTTTGCCAGACAACAGGCTCCCATTGATTTAGGGCATTCATTCTGTAAATATGAGTGACTGTGACAGTTATGTGGCTGTCATCACAGCAATGGTAATAGAGAATGACATTTTGTCTGTCTCTCCCTCAGATGTTTAGGTCTTGTGCTGCCACATGTGGGCTCAGTCATTCTGCAAATAGATTAACACAAAGGTTACATGGCATATATCTATTGAGTGTGTGTCTAGCCAAAAATATATCTTATGCTCAATGAGGATGGGCAATTTGTTTTCAGCAGGTAATTCTTTCATTGGAATATAGAGCTGGAGGAAGATTGTTCTTTGATGTGGATGAAGAAGCTACTTATGTCCTGTGAACAACTGCAGGAGGGCAGAAAGTAGTGAAAAATATTCCAATAAATTCAAAAGTTTTCTTTTTTCTTCTCCCTCTTTTTTTTTTTTTTTTTTCCTTCTTAATGAGTTCAGCATGGGCTGTAATGAATAGTTTCTGGTCAAATAAAATCTTCCAGATGAACTAGCTCATTTGAGGATTTCTTTTTCACTTTTTTTGAGAAGTATTTTCATTTTGAGTCATCCCTGAATAATTTATCACTCAATGAACTGGAATGTTCATTACTTACATGACTTTGGATTAATACTTCTCTTTCATGCTGGAGGCCGGAGCAGACACTTTGCTATTAACCTTACTTTGACTAAAACTCAATCACAGTACCTGCTGAGATGCCCAGGGATGCAGGCAGAGAAACTCGACATCAGCATTTGCAACCCAGAGCATCACCCCCAGCTGTGCCTCTGCCCTTTGAGGCAGTTACGCAGCAGTGAAGCTGAGATCCAATGTAGATCCCAGACCAAGACATCTCTGCTGGATGCTGCAGCTGAGATCCCAGGGACCTCCTGGCTGCTGCCTGCCTCGGGCTGAAGGCTCCGCTCACGGCGCTCGGAGGCTGCCACCTGCCGGGGGAGGGACCGCAGGAACCGCCCCGTGCCGGGGGGAAGGATTAGGCTGGGGGAATTCACCCCGGTTTTACATTTCAGAACGGCTACAGTTTGGAAGTTGTGGTTTATTTTGTTTCGTTTAATTTCTTTTCTTTTATTATTTATTTATTTTATTTCATTTATTTATTTATTGCTTTGTTTCATGCAAAGTTGCCATTACCTGCCAAATCAAAAAATTAAAAAGAAAAAGAAAAAAAATCACCACTACAAAAGACATGTTGGTAATTTAATACGTTGATAGCTTATAAACAAAATCTATGGGGTATATTAATTTCTATCCATGAATGAATTATCCCAGTAGCAGCCTGATCTCTGGGGAATATATATATATATATATATATATATATTAGGAGAAATTACAGTTTGTAAAGTCTTCCCTGCAAATCACAGCTCTGAACTTGCATTCCCCTGCACTATGTGCCATATAAACACCAGCCCCCAGGGGTTCATACCCCACCTACCCCATGCCATATGGCTGTAAGACTGAAGAGAAGGATAAGGCAGAGAGGAATAAAAGGTGTAAAACAGGCAATAGGCCTCTTCTAATTGTGAAAGGATATCACTTCCCCAGGTAAATATTTCTACTGGCAGCTGGTTATATACAGGTGTTTCTAAGGAGGAAGCTTACAGCTCTGTAGTGGAAGAGGTGGTAGCAAAGAACGAATTTCTTCTAGCCTATTTCTCAACAGAAATCTGAGGTGAAATCTTGGCTCTCTTCTAAAGGGCTTGGGCATGTAAATGCCCACAATTCAGGAACTGCAGAGCCTTGGCGTGCAAACAGCTTTTTTCCTGTTTGTCACAATAGAGCTGTAGAAAGTCTGGCTCCAGTGATAGCTTTGCTCCATCTGTGAGATTTCTCACCAGCCCTGACTCACCTGATAGTGATTCAGCGCCTTCAAGGTAAACTTTAATTTTATTGAATTAGGAGGAAAAAGTGATGTGGAGAGCTGTCACCATTATTTACTGGCAGCACTGACAGTAGCCTATGAAGAAGTCATTTAGAGGATAAAGAATTGTGCACACTATAAAAAATAAACCCAACCATTGTGAAAACCATGCTTCAATATAAAGACCTATGGGGAAGAATAAAAGTAGGATACAGTAAATACGAAAAGACACCAGTAGCAATGGGCAACAAATTAATCATTTGATTTGCATTGTAACTACATAAAAAGCTTTCAAAAATATATGAAGCTACATTCATAAAAAACAAGGGAACTTTCTTGTGATGTCTTTGGAATTAAAATGACATTTATATATCTAGATTACATACGTCATTTCCAAATTGGCAAAGGAGAGAAAGGCTCAAGAATAACACCCAAAATGGACTCAAACTACACAGAAAAAAAAAAAAAAATAAAAATAAAAATAAAAAGTCTTCTTTAAGTACTGGATGAAGAGGTGGGTGGTTATCAGAGGAGGGTTAAATTAAAATAAATCATGGAGTGAGAAGACTTTGTTGAGCCTTCGTTAGAAGCAATAAGAGAAAGGTGTCAACAAGACGATCTCTTGCACATCTCTTGCCCCTCAGCTACTCCTGGTTTTGATCAAGGGAAAAAGAATTTGTAGATAAGTAAAATATTTGCACTCTGTATTTCATGTTTTTAATGTATATGTAACTCTCTCAATGTGATATTTTAAAGCTGTTTTTGTGTGTGTGTGTTTTTATGTGCTTTTTTTTGTTTGTTTTGTTTTGTTTTTGTATTGTTTTTGTTTGTTTTTGTTTTTGTTTTGTTTTGTTTTGTTTTTTCACTGTAAAGTGCAGAAAACTCCAGGGACCTCTTGAAAGGGTTTTTGGATCTCCCCAAGATGTACATGTGCCGAAAGGCTTCCAGTCCACATATCTCTGCTCTGAGCAGGATACAGGAAAACTGCCGCAGGCAGGGCACAGGAGGCAGCGACAGGGCAGGAGGCTGGCACACACACCTCCCACTCTGCCACAGCCCCTGCAGGACCAGTCTCAGGAAAAGGTGTGCAACTGTGTGGGCAACAAGTTAGAGCAGTTGCTTGTAGACTTGGGATCGCTGTGCTTTGACCATGCCATCTCACAACACCTGCCTTTGTAGAGTTCCTGCTGTGCTGAAATTATTTGGCAACCGATTTCTCAGTGTTGCAGTGTTGTTGTAAGCACAGTTATACAATTAGGCATCCTTAATCATCCTCGTGAGCACGGTGCAGCCTGATACACGCAGGGGCTCACTGGAAGGTGGGAGCACAGCGGCCCTGTGCTCCTACAGACTGGTCCATCGCCTCCTGGAGCACGTGGTTGGCTGGCCAAGAAGTTCAGGTCATTTCCAGTTATCAGCCAGTGTTTATTTCCAGGGGAGGGCTAGCTCACACACCTTCCAGTCAGCCATGCCTAGATCCGTGCGGTTTGTTTAACAACGTTTAAACACCTGTTCATGCCTTGGACCATCTGGCAAGGTGGCAGCAGCAGCTCTCCTGCCTGGAGCAGCTGCAGGAGGGCTGGCAGAGCACTTCTCACCCCCCACATGGAGGAGCAGACCAGGCAAGGCTTCCTCTGCTTCATCTACCCAAGCCTTTACAAAAGCTGGCCAGCAGATGTGCTTTTCCACCTTGAGGGCATTCCCTTTGGCACTTGTCCCAAAGGCAAAGTGCAATTGCTCTGTACCAAGACCAATAGGTGTTTTCACCCAACCCACGTTTGCTCCTGCACTTTGTTTATTTATCTGATCTGCAATTTGCTTACTTTTGGGTGCATTACTCATTCAGCTATCACCTGGATTGTTTTATTGTATATCCTCAATGTTGATTTTTAGGGCCACACAAGAGTTTGTGATACTATACCACAGCATTAAGAATCTAGACAATATCAGCTAGAGATACAAAATGGGAACAAACCTCAAGTTTTATTGAAGTTTATGACATTATAAATCCATGAAATTCAAGCGAAAGTCATTTTGGTCAGGCATCTGTATAATGAGCTGCTTCCAAGGAACCTGACTGCACAATGTGTGTTTTCTGAATCCCACACAGTCACCTGTGCTGCATAAAAAATCCCTCTGTCACAATTATTTCAGCACCTCTAATCCAATTGCTAATGTAATGTAGCACATATTGACAGATTAACAAAACCCCTGAATTCAGGCCAGTCCTCTGATGCTCACCGAGGAGCGCAGGAAGGGCTCCCCACTGTTTGCCCTGGAGAAATCCCTCTCATGGGAGGGGTGCCACAGCCTGCCAGAACTTCGCCTCTGCCATCCAAAGCTTGGCTCTCAGCTGAATTTTGGGTGTTAGGAGGACTGCAGTGGGGCAACAGGTTGGAGAATATCATCACAACCAGTCCTAAAGGACAGAGAAAAAAAGAGTTGGATTTTTCACCTTAAAAAAAAAATACATCCAGGGGAAACAGCTTAATGAGCTATTGGAGAGAAAGCCTTCAGCAGTGTTTGGGGATACATGTTTGAAATAGAGAAAGAAAACAAGTCTTTGCATTTCTTTGAGTCTGGATGTCTTCTTCTTGAACCCTAAGAGCAAGGACTTGAGCTTTGTCTTCTCTTTGGACATCTGGGAGTCCATTTGCAGCAATATCTCAGTACTCCCCAAGCCTTTACAAAATGATGCTGTGTGTGGTTGGGAGAGAAAGTTGTCATTACATTTTACGAGTGAGGGAAATGAAGTACAGATTTGAAAATTATGCAGAAAGTACAAATCCAACCTCGAGGTCTGTCCTGCTTCCCATAGATCAAGCCATGTCATGGTCACTGAAAGGCACAGTGTGTCAAATACTAGCCTGTCACTTCTGGAGAGCTCCATTTAAATTAGGTGAATCTTCACTTAAAGCACAAAAACCGATGCATGATTTTGAATCCAGAAATAGTTATTCCAAGCTGCATCAAGCCTAGAAAGATTTAATTAATTAATTTATTTATTTTCCTTCCTAAATTTGAATCGAGATAGAACAAATTAAAATGAATGCAGTTTCATTTCTGCCCCAGGGAATACTGCTACTTACTACAAAATTAATAACAGAGAGCTTTCACTGCAGCAGTGATCTCTTGGAGGAGGAATTGCAGTGGGAAGTTAGAGCTAAACTGCAATGTCAGAGCTACAGATGAGAGAAATTTGCTTAGCTGCTATCTTTCTTATACATAACTCTCACTTTGCTATTGAGAATTTACAGTTTTAAATATTAAATTAAGTTGTGAAGTTATTATCTGGTAATATTATCCCCTACAGAAAATGTAAAATATTACTGGATTTATAGAGTTACAGTAATACTGTAGAGCTCTTGAATAGCAGTATGAATTCTGAAAATCTGATAACACCTCTTTTTTTTTTTTCTCATATCAACAACTTTTTTTTCAAGTTGAATTATTGAAAAAATAATTCACGTCACCTGCATGGCTGCTGGCACCAGGAATTTGACAAGCTAAAACCTGACTTAGGGACTTACAAAAGCCCTAAAAGCCAAGGCAGGTCTCCATCCCATCCCATCCCATCCCATCCCATCCCATCCCATCCCATCCCATCCCATCCCATCCCATTCCATCCCATCCCATCCCATCCCATGCCCCATGCTGGGGCAATCTTAACCCCACTTTTGGCTCTCCTCAGGACAGCAAAGCATCATAGGCAAGATCCCCATGCATCAAGCACACTCTTTAAGATAACTGCATGTTTACTATTAGAGCTGCTGCAGGTTCATGCTGTTTGTGGCATTGCTAGTTTCTCTGTAAAATAAGAAATGAAATGCACAGTCTGCAACGAACCTCTTTTTTTTTCTTTTTTCTTTTTTTTTTCTTTTTTAATTATTCATCTTTTTTTTTTCTTTTTTTTTTCTTTTTTTTTTTTTTTTAATTTTTAGTAATCCAAGCTCCTCACATTTTATATTTTAGGCTTGGGAGGAAGAAGGGTAATAGACTGCTGGGGGAAAACACCATCATCAGGCTCCAAAGCTGTGACAGCTGGCAAAAGCAGTGACCCAGCCTTTGCAGAAGCTGTATTAATGAAGTGAAATATTTAACATAGTATTGTTATCATCAGTGCATATTTGATGGAAACATAAAATGCTCATACAGGAGAGTAATTGTGGTTCAAATGCCTGTCCCACCCACTAAGGAACTATGTATACAATAACTCTCTGTTTCAATCCTGACACAGTCACTTTTTATCTGTTCTAGAAGCTCCCACATGAAGAAATAGCTGGTGTATATTTTGTAATTCTTCCTCAAAAAAAAAAAAAAAAAAAAAGTGGCAGCAGGAACCTGATTTTGTGATGGGGAAGCAGAGGCAATAACAGATCACCAGTTCTCTTCTTACATCAGCACTCTGAACCACAATCAAAGTCTGGAGCAACCAGAGGCCATGATACATAGCTTGGAAAACCACGTTCAGGCTCTTTCTGGTAAGCAGCCTGAGCAAATGTTTCTCATTCAGCTTTGCGTTTCAGCTGAAGCATCTGAGCCAAATTCTGCTTTGGGATCTCATGGAACCAGCGGGATTCCGCCCAGCCCAGTGGCGTTGGCTCAGCGTGAGGCCACAGCAACTGCGGCCACAGCCGCACTTGCCATCCCCCTGAGATACTGGCAGTACACGGCTCTAACTCTCTAACTGCTGCTCCTCCTGCTTCCCCGGGGCCCCCCACACTGAAGCAATCACTCACTCCTTTTCATTACCCGTTCAGACTGCGTTGGCTTAAATACAAAACAGATTCAGCGATTAATATGGGCTCTGTCAGAGACAGTGGGGGAAACCTACTTGCTGAAAACATAATTCTTCAGGAATAGGAAGCGCTAACTGTGAAGGAGCCAGATTCAATAAAGTTTAAAACTTAGGCATAATTTAAGCAGAAACAGCTTTTGCTGTAACTCTGAGTCAGGCATGCAAGTTTTGGAGGGACAGGAGTTCGGATGTACTCTTCTGGGCCTAGCTCATTAGAGCACCTGCTCTCAAGGAGGGGATATTCACATCGCTGGTGTGATGTCTGACACTAACTGCACATTGTCTCTCCAGCCCATGTCTGACCCAAGAATTATGGATTTCCTCCCAGGGATCAGGTGTGCAGGAGTGCCAACATCACAGTTTGGGAATGCCCAGGTCTGCGAAAAGCTCACTCACACATTGCACTGCCTGCGAGCTTCTGCTCTGCCATTACTGAAGTAACTTCACTGATCTGACAGAGTTGAACCTCGCAGATCTCACTCAAAATTTCTTAGAAATGCAAGGGTCCATCTGAAGACTCAAACTCTTGCTGTGCCATTTGCTCACTGAAGTGTTAGCAAGGATAGGCTCTCTCCCACCCTCCTGAGAGGACTATGCCAGTACAAAAGCCAGGATGGCCTTCCCTGACACAGGGTATCAAATTATGGCAAACAATTTATTTGGGGAAAATTCCCACTGAAACAGTCAGATGATGTTAAATGTAGTTTGGATATTTAGATTAAGCTGAAACCACAGAAAGGGAGGTGGTTATGTAGTTTCTGATGGATTTACAGAGAAACAGTTCCATATCACCTGCTTGATTTCAGTACCCACTTCCTCTGATGCTTCCCTGGAGGCCCCATATCACCTAATGCAGGCCTGTAACTCCAGCTGAATCCTCCTCCCTTAGCCTATTTCTTTGGCTAAAGAAGACAAAAATATACCCAATTTACCCTTTCCACTGTCCTCTTGGACAGAAATTAAATTGAACTCAATGAACTTGGAATTTTTCACTGTAAGTGAAGTATCCTCTATTTCACAACCCATCGGTGTTTACAGCTGTTACTCAGCCACCAGGACGGGGCAGGCCCTGCAGACCCTGGGAGCTGTGTGAAATCCCTCAGGCCATCCATCCAAACCTTCGCTCCTCCTCGCCACCCTCTGGGCAGCTCCTGTGCCTTGGAAACAGGACAAATTGAGCAATGTAAGTGTTGAGCTGGTCTTCCCTCATGGGAAAGAAGAAAGCCTGTGACTCACTTCATCCATCCTATTGGGACTGAAATGGGAAAGTCTGAGTCAAAGCGTCATTTGTGTTTTGTCTGAAGCTGTAAAAATCCAACTGGAGTTGTGTCGAATTGTTTCTTCCCTCGGCTGATCTGGAGGTTCCCTCTTGCAGCTCTCTCTGGTGTTGCTGAGGTTGTACTGCTGCTCATCCCTCCTGCTCTGTGACATAAGCCACAGCAGCCAGATGGATGTCACCTTAAATTGACATCACCCCCTTCTAGACCTCAAATGCAAAACCGGGTGGAAATACAAACCAATGTTAATCTTCTCTTCAACTGTCAATATTTGAATGCTGTTGGCTCCCATGCTGGACTGTAATAAAAGAAACTGGCTAATCATATATAACTGTCAGGAGCTCTGTGCCATTAATTAACAGGAAGTTTTATGCAGCTGTCAGATGCACAAGCTGAGCATTCCCTGCAGGGGAGAAAGATTTATCTTGTGACAGTTTCATTATAGATTTTGGATTTAAAAAATAATAATAATAATAAAAATCACTGAAAATTCATGAAAAAGCAGTTTCTTCTGCTTTGGAAAGGAAATTCTGTGTCCAAGTCTTCCTCCCTCTGCCAGCATCCTCCTGAGACATTCCCAAGCATAATGCAGAAAACAACTGCCCACCAGGACAGCAAAGCAGGCAGTGCTTTGCCATGGGCACCTCTTGTCTGCCATTGATGGGAACATGGGAAACACATGGGAAAGCAAAATATACTCCAAGAATTAATGAATCTTAATGACATTTTTTAGGGAATGAAGTATTCCTGGAATTAAATATTTATACCTTGCATCTCAAAATTATTTCATAACAATAATAATTAAACACAACAAGAAAGACCAAAATTTAAAATAATAATAATAATTTTTAAAAATTAGTGGAAGCTAGTCCAGAGACACTGAACAGATGACTTATTTTGCAATCAGGTTCGTGTTTTGTGCCATAGCCTGCAGATAATTTTTCTGGCTACCACCATGTTTATCACCCAGAGACAGGATGGACAGGATTGTAAGACTGAACTTGGGCATCTTCTGAGCTTGTAGACAAAGATTTGCAATATCTAAGTGATAAAATAAGGAAAAAAAAAATGACAAAGATGCTTGACCTATAATGCTTGAAGACGTAAAAGAATCAGAATATTCATCCAACTTCCCATGCTCTGCTGAGCTGATGGTAACCAGGACCTCTGGTTTCATGCATATTGTTTCTTCATCATCTTCTGAAACAGCTGACACCATTCACAGCCAGCACATCACCCTTGTTACAGATCTGCTTCTGTTTCTTTGTCATGCTTAATAACGGAATTATATTCAAAAACAAAGCACCACAGAGAAATAAAAGTGCCATCTAGATGATATGAGCAAGCCAACAGGGGAAAAGATTGAGGGGATTGCACTGGTGCTCTAATGTAGTTGAATCCTGAGGCACACGGTGCAGACAATGCGCAACCTGAAACTAGCTGATTAATATATTTGAACACTTGAAGCTGACAGTCAAGTGATCTACGTACAGCAGGCTGCGATGAAAGGAAACCTAAAGAGAACCTCTGGGAACCCCTGGCCTCGGGATATTTCATTAATAATTAAGGAGAATTTGCCATTATGCTTTTAGTATTTTCACATCCTGCCAGCATTAGCAGCATGGCCAATGCCACCCAGTGCGCTGGGGAGGAGCAAGCTCCCTCGAGCCCTGCTGCAGACTCTTTGCTGTTGCTTTCTCAAGCTATCAAATAAAGGATCTTTTTGTTGGTTGTGTTACGAGAGTCTCTGGGAACCCCAGTTCATGAAACCAAGTTTTATTTTTTGTGAGGTAGCAAGAAATCAAAGAACAAAATCCTGTTCCTGCTGCAGACACCCCAGTCCAAGCATGGGCTTCATGACTCACGTGAGGGAGCAGTAAGTCCTGAAAACAGGTTTCAGATACAAAAGCTTGGTCCATTTGCACATTATGGAGGGATATTAAGATCCACTTTGAGTAGAGCAAACAGCCGTGTCAATAAATGCACTTTGTTTTTTCTGCCGCTGTGGGAAACACCCATGTTTAGGAAGAGTTTTCAGGTGCTCAGCACAACGCCACAACTTCCAACACAGTGACTGCACTGGGCTGCCCCCAGAGCCATAAAAATAAATACACATTTGAACAGGTTTGGGTGGCCAGAAAGCTCAAGAGCAGAACATATTTTGTGAAGGGCCGGGAAGGTGGACAACTCCACCCTCTGTGTTTGCACCCAGTGTGTGAGCAGTGCCGGAGTAGAGGCAGAGCCACCAGTAGCACCGGGCCCTGAGCAGATCCAGCTTCCGGGGGACTGGTGCCTGGCCACCCACCCTGAGGTAACTCATGCTGCTGCTGCTCTTCTCTGGGCTTTTCTTGGCTTCGCTTCTCTTCTTCCTTCTTCACTTCTGTCCCATGCTTGAACCCTGCATGTGCTCTCACATTAAATGGTCCTGGGTGATTCTACAAGTGCTTGGCTCGTTTTGTTTGGGCTTTAAGGTACCTGCTATAAGTTCTTCCTTTCTTTGCATTGGCATTTCCGGCAAAAGGACAGAAGACAAAAAAGATCGGCGTTCTGATAGCATTTCTACCAGCCAGGTCAGGACTGTTCCCACCCTGAAAGCCTGGGGTGTGAATGTTTGAACAATTTTGCTTTTCCCATTTAAGTACAATGCAGAGTGGCTGAAATAATTGTGTTAAAAACTGCCCGTAAAGCCTCAAGGACTGTAATTTTGCATGTCCTGAATGTACGGCCAGCTGCCTGGTTGCTGCTCAGATTGTTCTTGGGTGTTTCTTGTTTGCTTTGGGTGAGTCATCTCAGTCCTTCCTTCTCCTGTCACTTCTTTGTTGTCTATTGTCTGTCCATTTCTTTGCCTTAGCCACTGACAATCCTCAGATGCCTTTGCCCACTGGTGTCTTTCTACCCAATACGTGTCCAAGTAATCTTTGCCTGCAACAGAGCAACTGAGATCTGCACGGAAGGAAGGTAAGGAGACTTTCTAAAACCCTGTCCTATTATTAGTCCTTACTTGGCTCCTCATGGATCAGAGCAGGATCTGTTCCTCTAGCTGGCCACTGGCTGACACATCCCCAAGTTCACCTGTTCTCCAAGAGGCAGGATTCAGGAGAGGGATGTACTGGGGAGCTGAGGATCCAGTCCTTGCCCTGGGACTGCTTTTTGCGTGAACTGATGCCTCTAGGTTCTTCTGCTGCCTCTGGAACATACACAAGTTTGTTTAAGTTTTTCTCCAATGCTTGCAGAGCGGACGTATCTATAATGAAATTATATACAAAGTGAACTAGGCAAAGTTGATCTTTTTCTTTTCTGACATTTAAGTATAACATATGGCAAGTTCTGGCATGAAATTAATTGAATCTGTGTGTACTTTTTATATTAATAAACGCTGCAACACAGGCAATTGTAATATTGTAGGTTGGTCAATACATTAAAAAGGTCAAGCTTATCTGGCTTTAGGCAGAGTACACAGTAGATCATGGATTTTGTTGTAATTTTCTCTCTTAGTTTTCAAAAGTTTTACCACATTACAAAGACCAAAATAATGCTTCCGAGAGCGAGAGAAAGAGACAAATTTTGCCAAGTCTTGAGCCCATGATCGGGGCACACTACAGTTCATGTAACACAAAAATAATGATAAAAACACTATTTCTCTTTTGGATTCCTTTCTGCATTACAATTGAAGCAGTGAAGCATAATTTGGGACAGGAACTGTTTCTGAGCTGTGTCTGACTGGGAGGCTGGTAGCAAATGTTCCTTTTTAAACCAGTCAGGCTGCATTCCAGTGGGTCTGGTTGAGCCCCCCACGAGGATAAAATCCTTGAAACCTAATCAGAAAATCTATATCTAGAAAGGAAGCCCAAGGATAAGAATGTGCTTACTCCAGTTCCTCGTCATTTCTAAGGGTTTCTTTTCATTTTGGAAAAAAAAATATATATACATGTTCTTGCATCAGGATCCTCTCTTTTCCCCTCTCAGTCCTTGAGAATTGCCTTGTCCTGTGTGAATAACATAGACATCATGCCAGCAACACCTCCCAGGTTTGGTGAGGGTTAGCTCTGTTCTCACAGCTTACTACAGAGACCAGCTTTGTGCTTATCACATGCAGGACAGGGCTGCCTGGTGGTTGCACCACTCATAGATAAACCCTGATTAATATCTGAGACATACCAAGAACACCCAACAGACAGACCAAGTCAACACCCAAGTGACAGTGTAGGACTCTGTACTGGGTTTGGCTGGGATCGAGTTAATTTACCAGGATAGACTCACAGCTGGACACAGGTTTCCAGCAGTTGACAATATCTAGTTCTACCCACTAGAAACAGGTACATGGCCAGATCTTCAATGCTCCTGAAGACCAATGCTGTGTATGTAATTTTTGTTGGCACTGGGAGCCCTTTATTTTTTCCTAAATCCTTGTGGCTCCACATTTAATATTTCTAGCTTCAAACAGACCTGAGAAGATGTTTCAAATAAGAGAAAAAATGATTTATTTGTATAAACTAGAGGCATAAGCACTTTGGGAAAAATGTAACCATTTAATTTTTTCGAGCAGAGCTCTTGTTTTTTGCAAATCTGGAGCCACGTATGCATGCAGTCAGAAGCAGTAGTCTCTGCAGCAGCAGTTCCTAGATGCTATGGCAGAAATGAATAGCTATGACATTGCTTGCTTGGCATCTTGAATCTCTGCCAGTTTGATACCATTTTATATTTGTTATCATTTCTGCCAATACTCAGTTTTGTCTATAGGTGGCAGTGACCTTTCATTTTTTCTTTAATATAAGGCAGAAGCATGCATGCATATATATTTTCCTAATTTTACTGGAGGATCTGGGCTAGGACAGTGAGTTCTGTACACATAGAAATGGCCACAGACTTATCACCTTTTTTTCTGTATCCACTTTTTGCCTCAGAGCATGATAAAAAGGCAACTACTTACACCATACAAAAACCAATGCAATGTAATAATCAACTACTGCTGCAAGAAGGTAAGTCTGAAGATTTATAATATACATTCTTGATGGAGCACTGCATTCAGTGCTCTGGAGACATATTCTGAGGTGGTTATGTAGGAAGTTAGTCCTGCTCTTTTATCAAAAATAGCCTCCAAGACTTTTCCAGCTTCTGGTAAAGTGAAAATCTTTTAAAATTCCATGTAGCCTTTGTGCATGTTTTATTTCAGTCTGAATTATAAACTTGAGTGTAGAAAATGGGCATTTTTTTCTAGGACAAAATATGCCAGAAATCAGAGCCTATGATCTCTGCTCTGTATCAGTTAAAGATAACTTACTTGACGTGAGTAGAGCTGGACAGGAAACAGGAGTAATTCTGAATCAAGCTACAAATCATTGTAGAAATAAATAAGAAAAAATAGGAATTTGCTTCTCAACTTCCCTCAGATATATGCTTATTTCACAGCACATGTGAAAAAGGAAGCACGTAACCTGCAAATATTCCACCCTTTGCTTAAGTTGTCTCCTGGCATAAACCAGGAGGCCTTGTGAATGGAAAACAAAAGTAAATCCTCCAGATTCAACTGGATACTAAATTTATCACTGAGACTAAGCAGCAGGATTTGAATCTTGTTTTCTTCCGTTCCGATAGGATAATACTTAATGTTGCTAGGAGACAGAACTACATAGCAAGGACAAGAGGCCATTGTACATCCACAGGGAGATGTTGGCTGTTTTCCACAATAAATCAGAAGTTCTGATTTATAGTGGAAATATCAGCTGAGAAGATAAAATCCCTGTAAAACAACTCAGCAGTCTGAAATCAAGGCTCGGTGCTACAGCCACTATTTCTGCAGCGTTTCTCAGCATCACATGTCCTCCGTTCATGTTTCAGCATCAGCGGGGCTGTTTAGTGTCCAGCTCAGCACTGGGCACTCAGAGAACAAAAACCATGCCTGGAAGAGAGGCCCAGCTTCGATTTCATGTCAGCTAGGATGCAGCATAAAATAGAAACCAGATCTGAATTACCCCTCTCAAGCAAAAGTTTGTAGATTGAGGTTACCAAAAAAAGCACAACCAGCTGGAACTCTAAGCAGTAACTGGAAGCCGAAATGAGAGGTTCCCCCTGCTTCCGAGATTCAAATTCTAATGAAGGTGATTTAGCAAAACTGCTCTTTTCCTCCTTTTCTCTAATAGTCAAAGGCTGTTACTGTTTAGTCAAAGCACCAAGGAAGAAGTTGCTCTTCCACGCCTCTGCGGCTACGCTGGTCCATACAGGCACACAGCACAGCAGCAAGGAGCAGAGGAGCACCTGGCACCCATGGTGCCCATGCAGGAAATCCAGCAGGATGAGCACTGAGGTTGGAGTGGGGCTGCAGCCCTCAGCCTTCCTCTCTCTGGAGACCTTCCTATTTCAAGGCATGGCTCAGAAGCATCTCCCCTTATTGTTTGCTTGTGCAGCTTTAATGCTCCATATGTATGTATATCCTGAGCCAAAGTCAACAGGAGCCTTCCTCCACCCTCAGCCTTCAACCATGTTGCAGGGAGTGTGTTTGGTCCCAAGGAATTCACAGTCCACAGGGCACATAAATATACATAAGGGGGAAAAGACAACACAGTTGAATGTATACTTCTACATAGGAAAGATTGAATTGAAAAAATTCTAAAATTGAATCAAATATACTGCTCCTTAAACACACTTTAGGGAAATAAGAACAGTTTAAATAAACATTGAATTATCTAATGACTTAATGTTAATTAACTAGATAGAATTATGCTTTTATTGCAGTCAGAGATCTGACTCCAGTAGGTGCGAACATGAGAAAGCTGTTCCAAACTGCCCAGTTTGGGTAGCAGTAATGCTGCTGTTGTGACAACACAAGATGCAGCTTACTTGAAAAATGCATCCAAGACCACAGATGAAGTCAGTGGTGGCTGGTTTGCATTGCTTCTGTCTTGCTGCAGCTCCAGCTAGCTGAGAAAACATCTGTGTATCTGTGAGCTGCAACTGACCCGTGGATCTGCCTAGAGCTGCCCCATACTTTCACAGCCATATTCAACGGGATAGTTTCTCTGTAGGATTTGCTATACAGAACGACTTACCACACAGGGCCAGATTTTCAGAACTAACACGTGAACGTGCGTGATTTCTTTGCATGCTGCCTCTTTTCTGTTCATCTTTTTCTCACATTTAAAAAAAAAAAAAAAAAAAAAAAAAAAAAAGGCGAAACCCTACAAAGCTGCTATAATTCATTCATATTATTTGGTCTTTGTCATTTTATTCTGCTACTAACTCCACACATCTTTCCTATCTACTGAGTCCTAACAAAATGATGCTGGAGCAATGGTATCTAGTTTTCTTCAAGAAAGAAGAATTCATTAATCTGTGCCATTTGCAGAGAGCAGCTGTGACCCCTGTGTGTAATCTGCTTTGAATACTTCTGGTGGGTGCAGACTGGTGGGTGCAGACTGATGACAAGGACAGGTGCTTTGGGGCAAGCAGGTGGGGCTTACAAGGAATTTAACAGGCTATCAAAGTCTGTTGCCATTGGCTGTCTCTTAATTTTAGTTAGGTAGTAAATCTATTAATGGGAAAGAAGGTACATTTTCTTTTTTTTTTTTTTTCCCCATCTCACAGGAGCTATGGGTAATACAGTGAGTGTCCCAGAGGAAGTTAAAGAAGACAGTGCATGCCCAGTGATAAGTTATCAGGTAATCAAGAGCTGGCCCTTTTCATCTTCTTTGACTACAACTTATTGAGAAGTCAATACTTTTCAAATGTCCTGGTATGTCTAATTCTAAGAACTATTTTATCTGGTATTTCAGGCTCTACCTGAATCTCCTACCAGTGTCAAAAATGGATCTGCTGTATTTGTTCAGGCTCATCCTCCTGCAAAGAATGGTGGAGGTATGTACCGGGCAGCATTTATGTCTCTTTTGCCACCAGACAGAGAGAGAAGTTTATGCTGGAACAACAATAAATGGTGATATACAGTCTCATATTAAAACATGAGATTATATTTTGATTCTTACCTATGAATCAACATATGCAGCTGCTCAGAAACTTGAGAGTTAAAATATTTCAAAAAAATGAAATAGGAAATTAATTCCAAGTCCTCAGGAATCTGTTTAATTATTCTAGGAGCTTGGTTCTGCTTTTGGTCCCCCAAAGGGGTTATTAGACCACAGAATTTGGTTAGCATGAAGTATGATAGTATAGGCACATTTTGATACTGGTCCCTTTCAGGGTGTCCTGTGATAAACTGCTTCTGCTGGGGTTCTGGAGGAAATTGTGCCTCTAAGAAGTCTCTGAGGAGTCTCAGAGCACAAACTGGGGCATAATGTGTCAATGACATCAATGCAAGGATGAGCTGGCTTGTTAGCAAGGCTCTGTGTTTGTGGGGGATGCGATGGGAAGCTGTTCTGCAGGATGGAAGGAGGCAGAAGTGCACGTTTCTGAGGGAGAACAAGTTGTCTTTAAATAATTTCATGGCATCCCTAATGCTAGCAGGGAGTTACCAAGTGAGATCATTGTGCTCAGATGCCAGACTGAAATATCTGCTAGTGTGGAAACTGATAGTCTGGAGAGGAGATTATCAAAAAACAAACAAAGAAGTTACTGAATGTGTCTAAGAATGTAGATCTATGCAGGCTAGAAAGTAAATATGTTAAACTTTAAAACATTTCCCAGCTTCTGTGGAGGAGTAACTTCCAGGGGGCAAATGTCTGCACTCTTGGTCAGGATGCTTTCCTTTGCCAAGCCCATTCTCAGTCAGAGCAGCATACACAGAAGTCTACTTTGCTCTCATTTTAGAGGTAGTACGCCTTGGAGAGAGAGGGGCATGTCTGTCTAATCTGCAGTGGTATCTTCATAAATAAAATGCATCTGTCACCTTAAATTTTCTAGAATTGAGTTATGGCACGGTAGTTTAGAGAGCTAGATAAGTGAAAGCTAAGAATGTAGTACAGCTGAAAATACTGCCAGAGGTTAGTCTTATTTACTAGAAGTTTATTCAAACTGTGTCATAAAAGACTAATGTAACCATGACCACCTCTCTACTGTTACAGGACGTGTTGGATGTTATTCACCAAGTACCTGGGTAACCGGAGCATAAGGGTGGAGTTTTCTCTTTATCTGTACATTAACAAAATCATGTTGATATGCCCTTGTGTGTAAACTGGGGGTGTTAGTCTGGAAGAATGGTATCTAGAATGGCTTGGTTCTTGCACAGTGCTTTTTTATACTTTGTAAAGAACAAAAGGAGAGAGATATCAGGTACTTTTGCAGGGGTGTGGGTACATCACTGCTGAGTTAGTACATCCCATTTCAGACCTATTTCATGGTGTACATAACAGGACACCAACCAGACTTTCAAGTGATGGTAAAGCTGAACCTTGGGCTCCCCAGGGAGAGGTGCCTGTCAGCAGCTGAGACTGCTTTAAATGTTCACACCCTTTTTTGAAAATCTGGTGTGAAGTATATGGCCTGACCACTAAAAATTGGGCTGAAAAATTGGGCTGCAAACAATCTTAAGAAGTTGTCTCCACGTATTCACGGGCAATTGCTCTCAGCCACAGATGTGTCTCTCTCTCTCCTTGTCTTTCAGCACCTCATTAATTTCTCCTACTACCTCTTGTTGGCTTTGGAGCCTTCTTGACCAGTGTTCAGCAGTGCTCATTTGTAGCAGCGTTGCTACATTTTACAACACTGAAGATCCAGCCAAGTTAATTTTGTCAGTGTTTTCCTCGTATTGGATTTATTTCTGTTCTCAGAAAATAATGAAAGCCAACTATTCTCTCCAATCTCTGTAAGGAGAGAAAAAGTTCTATTACTTGTTGTTAAGAGAAACTTATCAGACTTGCATCTAGTTTAAAAAAAAAAAAAAAAAAAAAAAGAGAAATAATCAAGATAGGTATGGGGATATGTAGATGGTACTGATTACAGTTCAGAATCTCGACTCTGTGACTAATTTCTGAATGTCATCTAGCTATAAGAAATCAGTTTAAATGGTTGTCCACTAAAAAATAATAGCCTGTAGTTGTGTTTCTGGTCGTGCAAGCTAGCAGGGTTCTGGGCAGTAAATAAAAGCCAGATGATTTACACTGTCTGAAGTCTTAGGAAGTAAATGTATGGTGATTTGTTTCTTTTAAATACATAAAAGGAAGTATGTTTTACTTAAATGGATTACCTAATTAATGTAATTATTAAACTGTTTTATGTAGCAAGTTGAAAAAATTGACTGGCCTATGATAATATTACACATATTTTAATTTTATTAATGTTTAAGCAGCAGTTAAGTCATTAACTATGTAGACAGCACTGAAATTGCACTAGTTTCTATAATTTAATCAAGGCGTTGGTGATAAAGAAGTGAATGCTTCTTGGAAATAGAAGTTATTCTTATAGAAAATGTAGTTGATATTTCTATTAAAAAAATACAGCGATCTATTTTATATCCGTAAAGTAAGCATTCCTAGAGAAGACAACAGAGCTGCAAAAGGCAAGTGAAGCAAGAGGATTTCATTAATAGATGTGTTTGTGGCCTTTGTCTTATTAGCTTGCATTTTTGTGATTGCTAGTGATCTGACCATGTGCTCTGTGTTAAATAGTATAGCTGATAAATGAGTCTATGAAATCCATATCTGCTAATATAATGGGGAAAAAAGTAACGCAGAGAACTAACTTAATATGACTAGGGGAAGTAATGTTATTTGGAAGGGCCCCGTAACCATCTGCTTCACATCTGGGTGAGCAGATTGGTGACTGGTTCTCTGCTGCTTCTGCTCAAACAGGCTGACAGATGTGTGGGCTCAGGGATTCTTTCCATTGCTTGCCTTTTCTGCTTCTGATTACCAGGGCTGCGGACGTTGCACAGTGCTATCATCCACCTTCTCTTTCTGTAAAGCCATTGAAGTAGTAGTGGTGCCCTTACTGCTATTTATTGACATCTTGCTTTGTGAGCAAAAGGATAGCAAATTTTATCCTGACTTCTTAATGTTCTTTGATGGCCTTTTTTAAGAAGTAATGTGGGACAAGAAAGATTGGAAAAGAATATTAATGTATTTTTTCCTTTTAAGAAAGGAGGGAAAGTCTTAATTTGGAACTCTGATGCTTCTGAAAATTCATGTAGTCTCATCACAACACTGTTTTTTTGGCTTTGTTTTTTTTGGGGGGTGGGGTGGTGTCTCCCATGCAAACACTAGATGGATTTTTTTCTGTTGTCCAAAGCATCAATAGCAGAAAACCTAGCACTTATTTTATGGCATGTCCTTCACACAGTAGTAGCCCATAGCAGGAGATATCTGTGAGGACCTTGGCAATTAAAGCTCTTCCTCATTCAGCAGCTAAAAATGAGTTGCTGCGCAGTTTTTGATTAAAAAAAATTATATGTCAAATCTAGCACAGAAAAATATCCTTAACTCTAGGGTGGTCTTACACAAGTTGGACTTTGCAGCTGAAATACTGTTTTGTTTTGTTTTGTTTTTTTTTTTTTTTTTACATATCCTGCTGAAGTAAAGGGAAAGGAAGGATAAACCTGTAGTGTGGTTATCTGTTGATAAACACTTGACAGTGAAATGCCTGTGTAGTAGTGGTAAGAAATGTAATCTCTCAGCAGTGCTGCAGATTGTGCGTTGATTTTAGTTTCAGAGCTGTTATTAATCTTATTCAGGGTGAAGTGCTTTGATCCACTTGCAGAAGTGACCTAGAATATTGGAGGCTTTGCTTCTGTTCCTAACTCTGCTTCTTGCAGAGTAATTTGGAAAAGAATGGTACTTCTGTGTTTAAAAAAAAAAAAAGTCTGTCTTATGGCTGTCTATCTATGAATGAATGCAACAAATGGTGTGCTTTTATTATCAAGGGTCTGACAGAGAAATGGGATAGTGGAAGCCTCCTGGGTGGGTACAGAGGTTTAAAGTGCTGTAAAATAGAAACAACTGAAAGGAACAAGCAGTTGGGATTTGAGTTCAAGTGCCAGTGAACTTGCTGAGAGGTGGGTTAAGCTTCAGCCAGCTAATTGGGAGAAATCAGTTGGAAAAGGGCATCTGTGAAGGTGTTCCCAAATCTTGTGGACATCATTGTGCATTTACAAGCAATAGTAAGGACTTGGTTAAAAATGAATCCCTTTGTGGGAATGAAAAGAGGCTGAAATGGAAGTGTTGAGGGGTTGGAAAACATTGTCAAAACTGCAACATTTTCATCCAAACAACGTGATTTCAAAAACTTTCTCCTCCACAGTTTGCTGAGAATATGGCATGAGTCAAATCCTTCTGTTCAGCCCACCACATGAATGTCTCCTCTCTGGTGGTAGGATCTGCCTTGCCTGGTGTCTGAGCAGACTTTCCCTGAAACTGTTTGAACTGTTTTGACACAAAAGACATGCTGCAGAGCTCATGCCAGTGATATTTTCCAGGTCTTTCATTCCTTCTATGATAATTAGAGATAAAAGGAGCTTGATAGGTTCATGAGCTACTTTTTGTTTAGTTGGTTTCTTCATGATGAGCTTATATGTCTATTTTTATACTAAAGACAGCTTTTCTGTACTTCATTTTTAATCTATTACATAAAACAGGAGTTCAGCATTTATTACAATTATTTTCCAGTGGATGTTTTTTTTTCTACTTTAGCTGGGGAAGGGCTTGCTTCTTTACTTCCTTCCCAAGTTTCCAACTATAATTAGAAGTCAGTGCTTCAGTTCTTTTCTCATAGTACTACAGGAGGCTTAGGAAACTGACGCCTAGTGGCCGTGACAGATACGATGGTGGTAAAATAGCTAATTATTTGTACCTTTTCTTTGCATGTCATTATGTTGAAATGGGTGTTCATGGAATATTGTAGAAGAATATTAGTGGCAAACGAGTCTTGCCAGCATGAGTCATTTTCTTACATGAATAGTAACGAAGAATCCAGGGAAAGAAATTTTCTCTATTAGAGAGCACAAAGAAATGAAAATTTATTACCCTGGACAGAACAGGATGTACTGATGTGCTCTCACCCCTCTGCATGCTTGCATATGCACAAAAAAACAATAAGAAAGCAAATGTCAGACTTAAAATGTTGGAAGCAGAGAAGCTGAGAGGCAGCCCTCCTGGTGGCTGGAGAAGTGCTGGCCTCAGTTGTGAATCTTGCAGCAGCAGGCCTTGCTTTGTCAGCTGTTGCTCCTGCTGCTGGAGAGTATTTCAGTAAATTCACTTGATGTAAATGCTGGCATGTCAGTATGCAGTACATCTTCTTCTTTTTCTTTCTCTCTTTTTTTTTTTTTTTTTTTTTTTTTTTTTTTTTTTTTTTTTTTTTTGGAAGCCCCCACCTCCGGAAGCAGGGACTTCCAGTCCCTGGATGCTTGCTGATGGGAACCAGGCAGTATTTGTGGATGTGGGCTCTGCTCTTGTTCTGCACAGAGATGTGGCTAGGAGCCCTGAGCACGGCCACAGGAGGAGAGCATGAAATGGATAAGGACACATGTTGTACCGTGCCTGCTGCTGTCTGTTATGCAAAATCCTTGGTGGGGAGGATCAGAATGTTAGTGTAATTCTGCTGTGAAAAGCGAACTGGTAGTTTTAGAAGCTGTGATTATTCTGTTCAGTTTTCCTTATCATGAAAAGGAATTTTAAAAATGAAACAATGCTGAAAGTGTGTACTGTGGAAGACAAGCATTTTAGTCAAGTTTTATTGGCAACTAGGGTTTCATTTCTGTTACAGTAAAATCCAAAGGGCATAATATTGACTAAAGACAATTATAATTATTTAAAATGATTTCTATTTTACACTGAAACCAGCAATTTTTAAATTAATATTTAGCAAGTCAGTTTGAGACTGACAGTTTAGCACAGCTATAATTAAGTAGACCTAAATTTATGCTTGAAATCTGTGCTGGTTAATAACAGGGAAAATAGATACATATTCCAGTCAAAGCAGAGAATAGAAGCTCAAAATGTAAGATTTACCTCTGTACAAGATTCTTCTTGTTTTCAGGGGTTTCACACCACATGAGCAGTCTGATTTGGCCTCCCATACACAAAGCAGATATAAGAGATTTTTTTCTCATTTTTGTCTTCCTTTTGTCTTCTATAAAGCAAGAACCTACTGTTTCCATATGCACATACAGGATTAGGGATTTTCACCTCAGCTGTCTTACCAAACTGCAATTGTAATAAAAATCATAAAATATACTTCTAAGATGAAAGACTTTTTAAATCTAAAGTGTAATGGCTGTGAGTACACAAGCAGGAATTACTTGAGATTTTTTTTTTTGTTTATTTGGGAAAGAAATGTGATAGATCCATATTGCTTTTGGGTGAAAAAAGTCAAAAACAAAAGGATAAAAGGCCTTGTTCAGATATGATTTGTAACTATTCGAATCAGGCTTAAACTAACCTACAGAAAATAGAGGAAAAAAGTAGAAACTCTACTATAGAGAGTAGGCAGCAAGGCAACAGCATTGGAAAAATGAATGAAATACGTTGTGACTGCACAGGCCTTGGGGAATTTGGCAAGCCAGGAAACAAAATCAGTCCTCTCTGTCTCCAGTCTTTATTTATGTCTAGTTTTGACAAAGGAAAGTGTAATATTAATGTAAAACTGTCTTAAGTTTTATTGATGCTTTCACATATAATGTATTTAATTGGAAGGTAACATATTCTCAGATGAAATGAAATCACCCAGTCCACTCGATTAAAATGCTAAAGGCATCAGGGCTGTTTTTTTTTTTTTCTTTTAGCACGTCTGCCAGGTTGAGCGCTCCAAAACCTCAGCCACGACCTGACACAGCTGAGCAGGGGCTGTGTAGAACATAATTTGCGCCAACATCAGTAAGGAATGACAGAGGAAGGAAAATCAGATGGGCAGGTCCAATTGATGAGCTACAGCTCGTGTTTAGTGCAGGAAAACAACGGGGTCCTGAAACAAGCCATGCTGTGTGTGGTCCTCCCTGGGGCTTCACGTTCCGAACTACTTAGTTTATTAAGTAGCGAAGTGACCGCAATTAATTGTACAACCTGTATAACTTTGCTGTGTGGGATAATTGCTGTTTTATGCTTGTTTGCAGTTGATGCGAAGGCAAGTGTTGCGCGGGATAATGCGGCCGCTTCTTCCCCAAAGACAAAGGAGCAGAGCGCCGGCGCTGCAGGCGGGGAGGTTGCTGGGAGCACTGCCAGCAGGGCCCTGCCATCTGCTAAACCCCTCTCTGTCTTCGCGTTTTCATGGTCTGTACCAGGGCGTACTGAAGATCCAGCATCAGACTCATCAGTTGGATCGGCGAAGCTTGATGTCAGCTCGGAGGCGCCCAACGTGAACAAAGCGCCAAGTGACAGCACGGCCTTGCCCACGGCAGCTGCGCCACAGCCTGGCACCCATAAAATCCTGGCCCAGGCCCAGTCAGCATCAGTGCCTCACCACAGCAGCCTAGCAGCACCTGGGATACCTGACGGAGAATCTACAGCCACACTGAAGCCAAAACAAGTAAACTTTTTTGACAAGATCTTCAAACTGGAGAAGGGGAAGGAAAGGAGCCAAGAGCAGACTCCCACCCAGAAGGAAACAAGGGCTTTAGACGCTCCCGACGGGTGCAGTGAAGTGCAAGAAGCTGCCAGATCACAGAGAACTTCAAATGGCATCCCACCGGGGAAGGCAAGTGCTGGGTTAGGAATTTCCATGTCACAATGACACCTCCTAGGAATAATGATTATAGCCCAGGACAAACTGATGTCATGGTGGCTCAGTGAGTGAGTTGGTTTTGCTCTTAAAATTATTGTAGGTAACCCCTGGAGGGGTGGCTGGGAGAAGAACCAATGGCAGAGCAATAATAACTCTGATGCCTGCTCCATGGCTCAGTGTTGGCACCTGGCTGAGGGTTTCAGTTCCTTTGCATTGCTGTGAAAGGCGTAGGCAAGGTAGCTGTGTTCGTGCTCCAATAGTCTTAATAGTGAACATCAGCCAGCTACAGATGAAGGCAGAATTACCTGAAAGCAAAATTGTTTCTTGTACTTGATGATTTTGGAATTTGATACTGAATGGTTTGAATAAATTAGTATAAGATGGTCACTTTTCTTGAACAATAGCTTATTGTTGCATCCTGCACATACCAGCAAAAGGAATAATATACAGTAACAATTTCTGTGCTCTTTGTGACTTTTAGTCAAACAAATACAGTCTTTAGAAATGATTTTTACAGGAGAATGCAATATAGAATAACCTATCTGAGAGAGCTTGCTAGTCAAAGAAAGGATCTGAAAATAGGCAGGAATTCAGTGTGGTTTGTTAAGCATCATGGATGGAAATTTGTTGCTGCTTTTAGCAGCAGCCACTTTGTAGCCCTAACACTTGCATTTTGTCTAAAGCAGAATGGCAGGTAGTAATAAAGGAGCGATTTTATTCAACTTCTTCCTTGTTTATTCTATTATCATCATAACCAACTGGTCAGACCTAATCCAAGCCCACAGTAGTCCTATGTTACTAGGATAGATGAGTGTAACATCTCAGTTGTTAGATCTGTCACTGGTATAGTTCATTGACTGTAGTAAAGTTTCTCTTCAGCCCGGGTGCATACCCAAGGCAAACACTTTTTAAGGACAGCAGGATAAGATTTTTATACCTCCAGCAGAGTCTAATATCAGTAAATGCACTGGAGGATTTATTTTCAGCAACTACTGAAAATGTTCATCCCCTGGATTGTGAACAAGTAGCATAACTCTTACTAGTCTCACTGGAATAGTGTCAGTCCATACTACCTGGTGATCTATCTCAAGCCCTGTCCAAACCAGGAATGGGAGGAAAGAAATAGTTTCATGGATTCCTTATCAGAATCTGTGTGTAAGTGCCATTCTAATGAGAATTAGTTTTATTGTTTTAGTTCAGGCTTTTAAACAACATTTGCTGAGTAATCACTAATGCTTTTAATAGTGTTGAACACTTGAGGTGAGCTCACAGGATGCTCACTGCTTGTACTGACAATGCTGCAGGTTATCCCCAAAGGCTTCTTCAATTGCTATTCTTTGTGTGTTGTTTTTTTCTATTTTGTCTCCTCAAAATTGAAGTTTTCATTAGTTGTATAAACTTATTGTGGTATTTTTGAAAATTAGTTTGTAAGACTTAAATGTTACACTTTTGACCCCTGCATTTCAAAGGAGACACCCATCACCAGTGTCTCTGTTATGTATGTGCCTTTAAAGAATTGATAGTCTCAGCCTAGCAGAATATCAAGTGTTTCACTACAGAAACAGAACTGGGTCAATAATACTGAATGAATAACCTATTCAGTGCATTACTGCCACATCTATTTGCAGCTATAAACTAAAGTTTTTCAGCTTTATAAACTCCCCACAGATATTAATGACTAATACACACAAAGGATAAATTTTGCCTGTGGCTCACAAGAATAAAAAATGGTTATAAAATATATATTTTATATACAAATGTAAAATTCATAATTTCCAATTTTGCTGTGATTGTGAACTACAGACTGTGAAATGTTATGGTTCATGCTGTGTAAGTAGAACATCTAAATTTGATTAATTTTGAATTCTGTTCTATTTGTCATCTTATTCATATGCTGAACTTCTAATGGGGATAATAGGAAATCCCAAGCACTAATCAGCTGTGGGGTGTTTGACATGTACAAGTATTTGCATTATCTTAGCACATACAGCAGCTTTTTTATGCCTGGTGCCTTCTTGAGCACAGGTGTCACACTTAACAAAAGTGCCTGTACATCTTTCACATGCATGCTTAAAGCTGGAGCATTGAAAATGTTTGAGGGCTCATAAAATCAGGGTTTAAGTTAGTATACATGGGTCCTGAAACTATATAACAACATCGAGTTAAAATTTAACCTTATCCTTAGGCTTTCTGTCTATAAGCTTTGTCTTTCATTCCCCAAATATACAAAGGAGTATGTGTTGGGGATGGGGGAGAGTTGATAAGGACCTTTTCTGGGAAAGATGTAGCAGCAAAACACTTCTGACATGTTGCCAGATCTTAACTCTGTTCCTAAAACAAAGGCTGTGGCTCTGCCTTGCAGCACAGTTGCCTTCTGTTTCCTCTAAAGTTGTTCATTCCCATGTAGGATGGAGGAATGACCAAATCTAATTTAATTGCTGTTACTGTAGTAACTTCAAACAGTTACCAAATAATCATACTAAAAATCCAGATATTGCTGCCAACATTTTATTTTTTTTTTTTTTTTTGTGGATTATGGCTTATAGTATCTGTAAAAGCTAAAGAAAAGTTTCCCTGAACTGGGTGCCAGCACATAACAAATAACATTGCTGGTAAGTAAGAGAGAGACTCCACAGTTGTAGCTCGAGCTGCACAAACATTCTGTGTTTGGTGAACCACTCTTTATTTTTGTGGTCTACAAAACTACATTCAGAAGACAGCATAATTAAAACAAGGACAGAATTCACGAATTCATGAAGCATTTACTATGTAAGCCAAAGAAAAGATAAATTATATGCCTGAAATGTTTCACTGAGCCATGATTCATACAAACAAAAGTGCTGGCAGGAATATATTCTTTTGATATGTTTTTCTAATGACTGGACTAAAGCTACAGTATAAGTATTTAAGGTGTTTATTACCCCCAAATTTGGCTCCCCAAAGAAATGAATTGAGCATTTACACAGGAACTGTTAACTTCTAATGTCAGTTTTCTTCTGTTATTTCTGGAGTTTTCTTTCATTATTATTTGCCTTCGGGACTTTGCACAGAATATTACACAGTGAGCTTCTGGAGAAGTTTTTGTGGTTGTTTGGCTGTGGCTTAGAAAATGTGATATTGTAGGACTTTGCACTATCTCTGCTTGATTTTCACACTGAAGGCCTGAGCCTGTATTCCTTCCTGCAGTGGTATCCCTATGAAAGCACAAGATGGATCACATTATCTGTCAAAGTCCAGATCTGTCTGTCTAGCAGCAGTCTTGGCTTGGGAATTCTGGAGTAGGGGCTTCTTGTGCCATGGGTCACTACATGGCCCGTTTGTGTTCTGCAAGCCTGGAGGGATTTTTTCGATGGCTTTGTGCCTGAAGCTCTGCATGGTTTGCAATAGCTGCCACATCTGGACAGTGTGGCGATAGCAGGAGATGCATTTCTAGTGCTGCCAGTCGTGGTGACTGTCACCTCTGCAACTGTTTCAGGTTGTATCTGCTGCTAATAATAACTGTTTGTTGTAGTGTCTAACAAAAAAGAGCCCTTCCTCCTAAACAGCATGCACCTCAGAAGGGTTTATACATGTGTGAAAATAAGTAAGTTTATTTTTCTTTGATAGCATCAAGTACTTTGCTAATGAAATTTTGTTTAGCAATGTATATACTGCTTTTTGCTTCTTCAGTCTCTTGCCTCATGTTTCTGTTGCCCCTTTGATATCTGAAATAGAGCCAGCATTTTTCATAGAACCAAAGCTCTTTAGATGGCATCCCCGGAGGAAGGGCTTCTGGAGCTGGTGTGGCCGTGTGTGTCTGCATGGGACATATTGTTCTTGGAACGACTCAGGCCTGTAGCTGGCAGTTGGACAAAGTGGCGTGTTAGAACCTTTGCGAGCAACTCCTAAATAGCCTGTTGAAACCTTCTGAACTACTGTGCTGTGTTTCTTCATGGGTAAATTTGGAAAATGGTGGGTGGAGAATTAAACTGAATTCTCTTCTTGCAAGTCAAACGTATGTTTAACTCCTTAAATGCTGCATTGAGACTGGCCACTCCACGCTCATTTTTCCTGATCCCAAATTAGCCCTCTGAAGATTTAACTTGTCTGTGTGTTTATTCTCCTTCCTTCAGTGATCTATAGAAATGTAGGGTCTTTGAAAATCCTATATGAATACTGCTTTTAAATTCCTTGGTACGGGGAAAAGAGTCATTGGGGCATCTAGTGTCCTAAAACCTGCTCCTCTAGTCACTGCTTCCTAACTGAGCATGTGTGTGCTTCAGTCTAGCTGAAGATAAGTTCTGGAGAAATACAGAACTGCTATGATGGTCCATTCAGTAAAATTTCAATTTTCCTACCAAGGTCACCACACTTCACTGCTCTAATAAATGCAGGGCTGGATCTGTCAGTTATAGTACAAACAGATAAACAAAAGGGAAAAGTGTTGTTGATAAGACTTGGATATTAATAATTATGTGTAGTGCTCTTTAAAAGGAAATATTGAATTGGACATGAGAATTTGTCTCAAGCTGTTCTGTCCTGCAAAAAGTTTGTGTTGGCTTTACCTGTGCAGTCTGAAAGCAAAAGTGTCCAGAATGGCAGGAAAAAAAAGTGCAGAAGGGTGCCAAGCTCTCCAAAACTGGTCTAAATGTTGTTTGTTTTAAAAATAAATAAAAATAAAACAGACCCTTGTCTAGGTTTCTAAATAGAAATTAAGTAGTCTTTAAGAATATTGCATACATGTGAGTGCTTGAGCACTGGGAAACTATTCTGGGGCTCTGGTGAATGTAATTCCAGGAGGAGAGGAGACAACTATCTGTCTCAGAAGAATTACTTTGTGGTGGTGGTGTTTTTTTCTTTTTAACCTATACCATGTTGGTATTTACTAGATAAATTATTTCTGGAGTTGCAGAATAATAGGGTGTCGGAAGCAATCTTTGTATGGTACAATCAGACACTGAGCAAGCCATCAAAGGCTAAAAATCTCAGTGTTTATTCCTATTCACAAGTTCAGCCTTGAAAAGAGAAAAGCAGTGTTGTTTAGGATGCTGTGTGCAACTTTACTTGTGTTTGTTATACTTGGTAGCTCAGAACAATGTTCCTCCAATCAACAGCAAATGCTGAATATATTAGAAAAGAGGGGAAAGAGATGTATAAATGCTCAATTGTTCTGAATACGTAGGCTGGAGAAATATGGTTGGAATTAGGGTTGTGACTTTGAGCAACATAATGCAAGTCACAAATGTTACTTTTGCATTCCACTGGAAATCAAGCAAGCTGGGACTGAGGAAACTGCCCCATTTTTTTTTTCCTTCTAGGAGATAGATGACCGCAACCGAAGCGACCTACGGCAGGACTTGGCAAGTGGCAACAGTCTTGCTGCTGAGCAACCTGCAAAGTCAGAGGTAAACCAAGACAGCCCCCAGGCAGCTGCTGCAGTGGACAACCACTCCGTCATGAGTTTCTTTAAAACACTGGTAAGCCATTGCTCTCCTCTAGGTCTTAAGGCTATGGCTCAAAATGAGTGCTTGTAAAAACCCCTTGTGGATGTGCTTAGCTAAATGTAATGTGCTCTGTCATGAACACTGAGGAATAATGAAGCCAAATAGATGTTTTAGAGAATGGCATGAGATGACAGATGTAGGTATGGTGCAGTTTTGATAAAATGATGACCTACTCTGAGAACTTCCTCTGCTGCACAAGTACTTGTAAACTTGTAGGTATTTAGCTGTCTTAAATATTTTTTGCATGTTTAAATTTTGATTTGTAAAACCTTGAAGTTCATTTTCATGGATTTTTGGTTGTAGAATCTTCAATAACACTTTTCCTCTAGATATTTTTCATCTTTGCCACTGCCTTTAACTTACTCTTAAGAAATGTTTGTCGTAGAAATTTTCTCATATGTGAGAGGGGAAAAAAAAAAAAGTACTTTCACCTCTGTGCTGGGGGGAAAAACCTGCTAGTTTCAAACAGATGAACTTTCAGATCTTTTGAAAGATTGAGCTGGGTATGACTGTTTTCTGTGGTGTTTTTCCTCAAATATATTTAAGGTCTCACCAAGCAAAGCTGAAACCAAAAGTGAACCTGAAGACAAGGTAGGCAAATTTCTTGTTCTGTTACTGGTCACTGTTTTTTAACACAGGTATTTATTCTTCATTGTATTGCCTCTTCCCCTACTGATGATATCATTTGCAGTCACAATTTAAAATATTTTCTGCCTGAATAAATTTGAAAGGAAGATGAGTATGAACAGTGTGATTCCTCAGATCAAATGGTTTAGTTAAGATCAGATTTGTAGCATTTCTGTGAAGTTCATGAGCTGGTAATGATTTTGGCTGTTACTCTGACTTGCCCTTGATCTGAAGAGTCCTTGCAGTGAAACCCTCCTGAGTCCACAAAAGCTCCATTTTCTCACAGAGCTGAGCAAAGTGTATCATTCTTTGCATCCTGTAATGCATGTGCTCATCAATGTTACCTCTTTGTACATCTGCAGTACTGCAGAAAGGACATATGAGGCCTCCTGCCTACAGCAGCTTCTGGATTATTTGGGCAGGGGCAGCACAGCTATCCTGCCCCCCATCTCTGAGTGTGGGAAGATGGGGAGGATCATCTTTGTGTTGAAATCAATAAGGAAGAGTGGGAAGCAGAAGAGAGCTCCCAGTGCTTCCTCTCTGGGACTCCTCTGGCTGAAGCACCCTTGTTTGAACCATGCTACAGTTGGAGCTAGTGATCTGAGGAGAATGGGTGGGCAGAGGTTGTTTTTGTGTTTTGTTTTGTGTTTTTTTTTTTTTCATATATATATATTTCTTTTTAAATGAAAGTGAAAACATAATCTTTTAAAATGGAAAAATGTAGGTGTTTAAAGTATTTTCCTTCTCCCTTCTATCCCATTGTTAAGCTAGTGCCAAAGCTTGTAATTGCTTCAACAGAAGCAGGAGTTTGCCAGATGATCTGTATTAAGCTGCCTTCTCCTCCTTCAGTGTTTCATTAGCCTACAGGCATGTCACTGACTGTCTCATTGACTGGGAACTCCCAGATTAAATGATGCTATAACTAGAACTGAAATATTTTTTTCTTCTGCAATGCTTGTGATAAAAATTTAAATAACACAAAGAATAAATCCCCTCCCCCCCCCCCCCCCCCAAAAAAAAAAAAAGTTATCTCCATGCATCTATTAGGTAACAAAACTCACTACCTGCATCAACATTTGTTTTCTATCCCATTTTTATCCTTTGTCCTATTCAATCTTTATATAGTACGGTACTAAGATGGTGAATATTTTTTTACGGGACTTTGTAAGTACATTCAATTTTTTTAGCTCAATTCTGGGAGCTGTTAATCAGGGCTGATCTTTAAGATGTCCAGAAAAGGTGGTTATCAAATTGCACTGTTTCAGTGAGGTTTGTGTCTCTTTCAACACATTGTGAAAAATCCAGCTGTTCAGTACAGTTTGCATAATTTATCATGTGCTTCTGTAGCAGGTAACTGATGCAGGCATATCATAATTTGGAAACAAATATGCTGTTTGGGTTTGGTTTGCTATCACACCTGTGAGGGTAAACAAATCCAGATGACTAGCAGGATATGCAACCTTTTTGCATAGAGGTTAATGGGAGTTGCTTTTTACAAAGAATTTCTTTATCTTCACTAGTGCTTTCCTGACACAAAGAATTGAATTTTCACTATATTCAATAAAAATACATGAAAGTGTATTACATACATATGTAATTACATTACATATTACATACATGTCAACAGCCATAGAAAATTTGCAAATTTTATAGCTGATAAGTATAATGAAATAATGGTCAATTCCCCCCTGAAAAAATAATTCGTCTTTAACAGATGTGTTCTCAAGTGTGGCTTTCTGCCTCATTCAGGCTGAGCCGTTCCCAAGTGCCAGCTTTTTGGCTAGGTTGGTTGGCACAGGGGCCACGATGTATTTAAGTAAGTCCTGGTCACGCTTTCATTTTGGCTGCTTACGCGCCCACTTGTTTTGTGTTTTCCCACGGCTAAGAGGACTGACAAGTGTTCTTGTACTTCCGAGAAACAGCTCAGCAAAGCACGGCAGTACCCTCCCTCCTGGTGAAATGCAGAGGTGTGCAGTATCACCAAGTTCAGAAAACCTGCAGTCTGTGCAACAATATGCTGTCATCAGTGGTGCCCCTGGCTTTAATCTGCTGGTTAGAGACATGTATGCTTCCAGCAGCATGGGCGCACCCTTAATGATTGTCGCTTCGTCCGTGTAAACACGAGAGTTTAGCCTACATAATAAATAATACTGAGCTGAGTCAGACATCCTGGGATTAATCTATCCTTTGCAAGTTTATACTAACCAAATGGCATTCATTTGGATCAGATCTGCTCCAGACCACCTATTTGAGCCTTCAGTAACTGCTTCTCATAGTTATGACACTGCACATGTGGGAATGCTACACTACAGCAGGGAAGCACGGCCAATTCTGAGGCAACTAGCCGCAACCTCTCCATAGTACATGGCGTTCTGCTTCATTCAGTGACATTAGATGCTTCTTACAATCTTGAAACCAAGATCTCAGCTTAACGTGCTCAGAAGCGTTATGTTCTTTGTTTTGGACCTTTCCTCCTATCCTGTTCATTGTAGTCAGCTGCAATGCTTTATATTACAGATGCTATAGGCCAATTTGTTTCTTTGGAGTTTGGGTCACTTGTTCCTGTACTTCCTGGAATTCTTGTCAACTTCTTTGAAAGCTCTCCTGAGTGTGAATAGTTTATCTTTCATTTAAAAATAATTAAAATGATTTAAGTGTGTGTGTATATATATATATATACACACATATAATCTATATATATATATATAGATTGGCCTATAGATGATTCTTAATTAAATCAGAAACTAAATAGCCTAAGGAAAATGTTATGGGAATCAGAATGAAGTCCTGGATACTAGCAAGTAACAACTAGAAGAATATTATGTCCTCCTTTGTCCTAAGTAATCACAAATACATCATCTTTAGAACCTGACACTGAAACACTGTAGAGGGAAGAATGCTACCCTGTATTTGTGATTAGTCATATATTGTGGGCATATGTACAGGGCTGTCACCATAGTGCATATACTCCTGTGTTAACTTGTTTGGATGTTGAAGCTTGGTTAAACAACCTTGGATATGTTTATTGTTTTTTTTTTATTGAAAATTATGAAAGTGATGGAGAAGGAGGGAGGAAAAAAAAGCCATTATTCATAACAGTAAAACTTTAATCTTTTTTTTTTCTGCACTAATACACAACCTTGCAGAGGGTTGTGTTGAAGATCTGGGGGAAGGGGGAAAAAAGACAACACTGAACAGTGATGTTTTGAGGAGGTTCTTGGCTTTTTTTTTTTTTAAAGATTATTTTCTAATGGTGTGAAAAGTTAAATAGAACATTTCTTCTAAAACGTTACTCAATTTCTTTCCAAAGACTTGTAGAAAAGTCATGTAGTTGAAAAGACCAACTTCTACTTGATGCATGGTAATTTAATCTGCTGTAAGCTGCAGGTTGTTTGCTATCACTATTTTAAAATAACCCGATATTACTTTTTCCATATAGACATCAGTGTCAAATGTTTTTCTTTGATACTTAGCCCTTTGTAATGCATTTTTCAATGAGGTGCCTAGAGTTCCTGTCTCTAATTTCAATGCGTATTGACTCCCAAAATCAGTGTTGGTTTTTTTTTTGCAGGCACTTGGAATGGAGTAAAAGGGAAACGGTGCTTTTCAATTCAATGCTCTTAGTATCAGTATATCATTAATATTTCTTATACTTTTATTTCTAGCTAATTTTATGTGTATTAATGCAGATTTGTAATATTTTTATGTAGCATATCATGAATATTCATACTGTGCTCTTCATAAACACTTCATCATGCAGAACACTTTAAAGCCCCTACAAAACTGGGGGAAAAAATGTTCAAAAGGTATTTTCCAAGTGATATATCTGCCCAGTTTACAAATAACCCCAAATTCAGTTGATTACTTATTCATTAAATTTAAGCTTCTGTATTTTATATTTATGTTTAGGCAAATTGATTTAACTTTGAGTGAAGTGGATTACCATAGCTTTTATTTTTCATTCACTACTTGCTGCACTGAGTAATTGGGGGGGGGGGGGGGGGATGTTCAGAGCAAAGGGGGGTGTCCAGAGCAAAAAGGAGATATTTGTTTTGAAAGCAAAGTATGAGTGTTTGAATCTTTTTCATGAACAAATTCTACAAGTTCTGTAACAAGTACTGAACTTCAAATGATGTTGTACAAAAGGGATCGAAAGCAGAAAAAGGCCATGGTGGGCAACCTGCTCCGAAGACAGTGCCAGAATCCCAGACTAAAGGAGCCAAGAAAAAGAAGGCAGAGAGTCCCAAGCTAGGACACAGTACTTTTAGCAAACTCTTTAGGCATAAGGTCTGTATGAAACCCTAGGAAGAGCAGAACCCTGAGCAGTAACAGATGGTTCCTGTCACAGAGTGGAATTTAATTGGTAACTGAACTCAGTCTGGCCAGCTGTGCTGTGCAGTGCTCTGAAAACCAACAATGTGAGCATTTCTGAGCCACGCATTATAGAAACAAGCTTAGTGAGCAATGTTTCACTTGTACCATCTGTGAATTCAGGATTCTGAAACAATTCCTCTAACCTGCCGAGCTCCATGCTGCACAGGTTATGCTTCTTACTAACACCTGCTAAGTTTCATTGGTCTCCTAAGATAAAAATAAAAGGTACTGACAAACAATGAACTGTACGGATATGTACATTTCCTTTACATCTCCTATAGGGCAGGTTTAAGAGCTCAGCCAAACTATAATTAAGGCTTTAAGTTTCATGTTGACTTAATATACACAGTCATGTGGTTGAAATTAGTGATTTGATGAATGGGGGCATAACTCATATGACACAGGGAAGGAATAAGAACTTGCATTCACAAATAGTTACTTTTCACTTGAAACATAAAATTTAATATCTAATTTTAGTTTGGATGGAAAAAGCTTTGTTTTCAAGGACAACTTTAAAATGTTGGAAGAGCACACTCTTCATGCAAGTGGTTTTAGTTTTATTTTTAATAAATTGCTGAAAACATTTCACCAGCTTTTGTCTCAAGGTCCATATGGGCACTTCTATTTTTTTCTGAAGAGGATAATATGCCACGATGTTCTGTGGCAGGGAAGCAGAGAATTGAGGCTGTTTAGACCAAAGAATGCAGAAGCAGAACCCCTTTCACCGGGGGAGGAAAATAATTAATATTTAATGCTCATTTAAAACACCCACAAGGAGTTTTTGGTGAGTAGGGGGCTTTATAATTGACAGTTATATTTGAGCACAAGGCCAAGGGAATTCTTTAACACTTCCAAAACGAGAATGTTCTTTCCACTGTCCTCTCTTTTTTGGAAATTAGAACTATAATCTGAAGGAATAAACTTCCCAATGCATTAGTACTACAATTCTTGCCAACTACTTAAAAAGTTAAAGTATCTACTACATTGATTGTATTTTAAATTTATTAAATGAAAACAAATTTAATTATTCATCATTCATTAGGGCTTGCTTCTAGGTAAAAACATAACCAGTTACCATTTCTTAAGGTGCTAGCCTCTCTTTAAAACATTTCAATCTTGAGATAAGTTCTAGGGAGTGGTGACTTTTTCCTTTAGACTTTGATAGTTTTTTTGTTTGTTTTATATCTGGGTCTGGATGAAAGCTGTTATCTTTAAGAAAAGCAACACTAGTATTTTATAGTAATAAAACTTGTCTTATAAAACCTCTCTATTTTATTTACACAACTTTCTTTCCACATACAAAATACAGAAACAACTGGGATATAATTTGTGACACTAGGAATAAACACGATGGATTAAAATAGTGTTAAGTTAGCGTGTAAGGCTGATTGAAAGTGAAAATTCAAATCAGAAATCAGAGCACAGATGGGACAGGCAAGCCCTGACATTGTCACCTCTGGTTTAAAAACATGTTCTGCTTATGTCTTTGAAATGCCTTATGTGTTAACTAGATGAATAGGGAATTAATTGGTTTGTTTGAAAGGATCATTTTATTTAAGTATATGTAGTCTTTCTCATTAATTTTAGGCACTTTGCAGGTTCTTCTGGAAGTACTGACTCTCAAGCCTTCCAAACTGCACTTACCTTAGTAAAGAAGAGATTGACTCCTAGGTTATCAGAAGCATTGTTTCTCAGTGTCCTGTTTACGTAAATGCTTACAACTTGTAAATATTGTTTGTAAGCAATGTATGCATCCTAATACAAATTAATAACAAAGCTGATGCAATAGGGTTTGGCAATTTGACTTCAGAGTTTTGATGGGATTTCACAGCTGAGGCTGTGTCCATGCTTTTATTCCCGTCCACATATGTTTGCCTTGCATTGCATGCCAGTTTTGTAGTGTAACTGTACTGACTTTTGACTGGGAAGAAGAGAGTTAATCACTTACTTTCAGCATTAGCACTGAAGCCAGCTTGTAGCATTTACATTGCTTTTTACCAGTTGTTCTGGATCCTGCTCCTTAGAGCTAACCACAAAAAAGAAGTTCTTGGCTCCTGCAAAATATTTCTTAGCTGTTCTTTTAAGAAGGCTGCAAAGAGTGTAGCAGGCTGCCAAAACCCAGTGGGCTGGGCTGACATTTACCTGTGTCTGGGGCTTGCTGCTGCCCTTTCATACAGAACTTACTTTTTACTGTACAGATACTTCAGTATAAGCAAAGACGGATGTCAGGGTTAATAGATACTTGTATGTATTACTGGCTGGAAATGACTTTAACAAACTGGATTCCTCCTGGCTTCATGCATTTTGATGAAAGGGACCTGTGCACATGAATTAATTTCTACAGGAAAAAAATAAATTACATCTCATTGAGAAAAGTATAAGTGGATGGACTAAACAACCCTACTGCACCTGCAGAGCTCTTCTTTGCAGTGCTGCAACTCCTGCTTCTCAGCTGCTGCTGTTCTGTGCCTGTCGTTCCCAGGCAGTCGTCTGTCTGTGCAGCCCGGAGAGCAGAGCCTACTGCTCCAAAGGCTGACATTAGCACGTCTGTGGCAGGCATGCAGCTCCCTTGGCTCTGGCTTGTACGTGTGCACTAAAAGACACACAGAGCTCAGAAAAAATCTCTGCTAATGTCTTAAAACTCTGCATCATGTCTTCCCTGAAGAGACTGGAAACACATATGTAAACATAGCGTTCTTTTTAGAGAACAAGCTAAGGACTGCAAGCACAATAGAATGAGCATGAAATGATTCAGTGAAAAGCTGCAGCACTGCTGCAGGTAGGACAGGGGCCGGCAGTCCCTTCAGGCAGCCTTGCCTCTGTCAGGGATCAGTTTCCATGGTTGCAGGAGCCAAGACTTCCCACAAACATTAACTAAAAATTAAAAAATAAAAATAAAAAATTGACAGACAATTCCTGAACCGTGTAACTGAGTGCTGACATTGTCAGACTTGTCTTTGTTTTGTTTCCCTCCAGGCTGCAAAGGAGACCCAACAGACAACTAACACCAAAGTGAGTAGGGTGATGCAAGTTATCTGAATGAATAATGCTGTCAAAGAATGATTAATCTCGCTGTTTTTTTTTCAGTTTCAAAGACTGTGTTTTAATTTCTTTATCAATTAATCATCTCTATTATGAAGGGCAGGTTGCTGTGTAATTTGTTTCCACTGTTCAAGGCACTACTTCAAGACAGGGCAAAGCAGCTCAAGCTGCCTTATTGCTTTACATGTCCAGTGCAGTGGCAGCCTGTTGTGTGCTTACCATTTAAATCAGGTGATGCTTAAACATGCTGTGATTATCTTGTCATTCACATTTCCAACAGCCTGTGTGTTTGTTTATTTCTAGAGCACTGAACAGCAGCCTGTTAGCTCAGTGAAATCAGACAAAAATGTCCCTTCCTCTCAAGAGCTGCAGACAGCTAAGCAGAATACAAAAGCCCCCGAGCCTGCTGCCCAGCAGCAGGCAGCAGCCACTGAAGCCCCCAAAGAGGTGACGAAGGAGAAAGCATCATCCACTCCCATGCCACTGAGCAAACTCTTTTGGAAAAAGGTATGTCTGAATTTCAAAGCTGGTCCATCCCACAGCTCCCTGTTCACATAGTGTCTGGAGACACTGTGGAGTACACAGCAACGGTAAAGCAGTCACATCTGTGCAGCTGAGCACATCCTGCGTGCTAAGTGCATAGGGGCATAAATACTACATCCAGCTGCAAGTGCTTGTATGAGCTTCGGGCAGTCATGTATACACATGGCTAATAATGGCAATTATGATCCTCTGGAAAAATCTTGTAAAACCATAGTCTTTAAAACCTGTCTGTAGTATTTTTGAAAAATATTATTGAAGAAATACTAGGTGTTTTTTTGTTTGTTTTGTGTTTTTTGTTTTGTTTTGTTTTGAGAAATGGTTTATTTCTGAAAACCCTAAAAAAAAAAAAAAAAATGTATTCAAAATATTTTATTCAAACAAAAAAAAAAAAAAGTCATACAAGAGTGTATCAGTCTTTAAGTTTGGAGATTGAGGTCAATTGTTTAGAAAAATGCTCTCTCTCATGGTTAAACAGCTTTAGCTAAAATAAAGATTAACTTCGAAAACACATTTCCTGTTTCCAAGATCTTTAGTGCTTTATGAACTGAAAAATGAGAGCATTTTTCTAAACAATTGACCTCAATCTCCAAACTTAAAGGCTGATACACTCTTGTATGACTTTTTTTGTTTGTTTGTTTGAATAAAAATAGACCTACCAGATTCCAGGTTTTCAAATATGAACTTTATGAACTGAAGGATGCTTTCTTCATTTCATTTCATTTAAAAGAAGAGCTGTATTAAGCTTTGCTGAAATATTGTATGTTGAATAATTGCTTTCCTGGGCTTCTGTTTAAATTCAAAACCCAGAAATGAAATGCTTCTAAATACATAGAGGCTGAAGGAGTGGCTAGCCCTGCACAGCTTCTTTAGTTGTTTTTTCCCTACTGGGCAGAAATGGATTGAGTTCATTATTTGCATATTTAAAAAAGAAAAAAATTGCTTGGATATTTACTGAGTAAACAATCTTCAAAATGATTTAAGCTTGAAATGCTTGTTATTTGGGACTTAATTTCCTGTGGAATTGGGTAGATCAAGTATCTAGAATGACAGGAAACCTGTAAAGGAGGAGGAGAGGGAGATTTTTTTCCATGTAGTTATTATTGCTACGGAAACCTCCTCCTCCATCTGAATAGTCTGGCTTATTTGAAAATAAATGGGAAGCAGGATGTATGCTGAGCATCATAAGAACGAGTCCTTCTGGCAAATGTTTGCATGAAGTTTCAATGTAAAGCTGAGTAATCCAGTCTGAAGTTCATATTTAATATTATAGCAAATATTTCATATTACAGTTAAGTTAAACTAGGTCTAGGTCTTTACAACAACTTTCATAGAAATTCTGGAATCTCAAGCACCTCAGGCCTTTTTACTAAAATTCCATCTTTCACTTTTTTATTCATAATTCTCCATTTAATTTTACCTACATCATCACTGAAATAAAACTGTTCACCTCAGTGAATGGAAAGCATTGTGGAGAAACACGTACATTCCAGTGCTGAGTTTGGTTGCTATCAAAAATACTAAGGGTTACTTATATCATTGTACCAAATACAAAAAATTATATTGGAAAATGAAATCTGACATTGAACTTTGTAGAAAAAGGTTATTTATTCTCCGTATGAACTTTTTGTTTCTGGAATCACCCTTAGACCAAGTGTTTTTGTAAGTTTTCTGAAGTAAATTTCTGCAACAGAGAATTTAATTTGTTGTTGTTTTGTTTTGTTGTTGTTTTGTTTTGTTGTTGTTTTCATTGAATCATTACTTATAAAAGGCTGTTTTTACTTTATTTCTTCTATTTCTTGACAGAGAATAATACTATATTTGCTTTGAAAGACCTGGCTGACCCATTCAACTTGAAGGTTAAAAAAATATATATATATAGATGTATAGAAGTCCTCAGAGTACAGGTTAACCTCAAATTTCAGTTTGGTTTGAGGACTGTATTTTTTTAATCCTGCAGTGATTTTTTTAATATACTGCTCTTCTGTTAGGACAGAGGATTGAAGCTAACAACTGTCCCAAATAGGTACATAATTCAGTCATGTGTAATTCTTTTTTTTGAACTAACAAATGGCAGCTATGGTACTCAGTATTCCAGAATTCAGAACCCACTTCTCTCTTTCCAGGCAGTCTCTCAGATATCTATCTTTTGATGAGCTTTCACTTCAAAGTATAGCTAATGAAGTGCTTGTCAACATGTTGCAGTTAATGCTGAATTGAATAAATATGTTGAATTAGGATATTATTTATTTTTTTTTAACTCTGCAGATGGAAACTGCTTTAACTGTATTTGCCCCACTTCCTGATCAGTCCACAAGAGAAATCTCATGTTACTCAAATGTTTGGCATATAAGTGTTTTTTAGCAAATGCTAAGGGATATTAAGAGAAAATTACAGATAATAATTTCACATATCTGTGTTGGAAAGTTGGTTTCAAGACCTTGCAGATATCTGATCAGGGCAGAAAAACGTGACACTTCATTTATATCTGATCAAAGTATGCAAGTAAATGATGGCAGGAGGGGACTCAGTATTAAGACTGATCTGAATTATCTTTAAAAGCAGTTATATTTAAAATTGCAATTCTGTTGTTACAAGACACAGAAAAAGCACTCTTTTTACTGGAAGGTATTTATGTACTGATAATACAAATAGCAACATAGTTAGCTGTTAGGTAAAGCAGAACAACACCTTTTATTGCTGAGCCTGAGACCATACTCTGCCATAGGAAAGAAAAGGTAAATATTTGGGTGGAGTGTGCAAGGCAAATGTTAAAACTACCCAGGACTTATCAAGTTCCTGACAGAGTTTACCTGCTCCCATCCTGCAATATACCACCTGGCAGGCAGGAAAGGAGGAGATTCTGGGATTCTGGCATTTTATTTTTTTTATTTTTTTTTTGCTGGATAGCTGGATGCAGAAAAATTTTAAAGAGAATTCCCTCTGGTTCAGTGAGTGAGTAAGACAAGCAATAGGTTTTTGAGGGCCAGTTCAAAACCTGTCTGGTTTTAACCATGATGACTGCTGGTATAGCTGGTGTTCTTATAGCTGGGAGAAGCCTTAACATCTTCAAACCAGTGACTAAAAACAATAGGACTTGAGCCAGCACCATGTTCCTGGCTTGTTTACAGAACAGTATGATTTTCACCATCATCTGGCAGTGATGAATATTAATTAGTCTGAACTGTGAGAGCTGCTTATGTGCTGGGTGACACCTTCAGGCAGCAGCTGCAGGTGAGAAGAGGCTCAGAGTGGGGGTCCAAGGCTGCACTGATGGTTAAGGCTGAGCTGCCTCCACTGCAGCAGCCTCTGCTGTCTTTGTGCTGGCAAAGAAGGGCAGGAAGGTGGTTAAAGTCTTGCTAACCCTCCCTGCTTCCTGCCTGAGAGTCTGCAAGAGGCAGGAACAGACCTCAAGCATGACTGCTCTTTTAAGGGGAAACTTCTTGAGCAAAAGGCCATCTCTCATAGCTTTTCTTTTATCTTAAAAATATGTTTCAGATGCATGGTATGATTGACGTAAGACAGAAGAACTGTACCTTGATTCTTATGCAGTGGACTCCAGCATGAAATTAAAGCAGGGTACAGTGTTTACCTCAATTTTGAGGAAAGATGCAGCAAGCAAAATGAAAACTCTTATCAAAGTTATCCAGATCACAAAATAAGTTATGTTATCATAAGGCAACAATTTCTATGGTCAAGAAAGTGGTGTAGTAATAGTTACCCATAAAAACAGGAAGGTTTGTAAGAACCAGAAAGAGGACTCAAAGGGTGAACAAACACTTTCAACTGTAACTGGTTAAGCTTATTACTAGAAGAAAATTAGAGACAGCAATGTTTAATAGCTAGTAGAATGTTTTACAAACATAGTGAAAGAAAGACCCTACTAAACTACTCTTATAAAGCACATCTAGCAAAGATAGATTAAAATATGTTGGAAAACAGTGGTAGCTCTATAATAGGAAGAGCAGAGAATGGTGCTCATTGTAAATTCAGACAAATTTTTCATTAAATGTATTCTAAACTTGTCAAAGAGTGCCTTTTAAAAAATAACAACAACCTGTTATTTTAAAATTTAAAATTAAAATTTTAAATTAAAATTTTAAAAAATAACAATAACAATAGCTGCTGACTCAGGTTGAATATATTGCAGTTTGTATCTAAGGAAACTGGAGGCAGAATTTACACCTATGAATCCAACAACCTCAGTTAATGTAATTATACCTACAAGTAGATAACATGTTCATGAGGACACTTATGTGTAAAAGATACATGAAGCTGATGGAACTTGGTTGTTTGCAAATTATTATTATATACAAGAAGTGGTGTCCTCTTAAAACTAGTCACAACTTTTGATACTATTTGGTTTTGTCCCAGGTGAAGCAAAGAGGAAATTTAGCCATTGCTCTAGAGAACAGTTTAGGTTAACACATCATTCAAAAATTATTGACTATTTATCTTTGTCAGACTCTTCCTAATACTTTCAATTCCTGCCAGAATCACCTTCGTGATTCTCTTGAATGCACAAATGCAAATTTTTCTTCTAGCTTCTTAGGGGAAACAGGAACAAAAAATAAAAATTCTAATCTTAAAAGTGTCAGAAAACCTTCTTAGCAGGAAGAGGTTTTCTCCTCTGCTGAAAGACTATACACAGGCATTCTCTGCGTCTCTGAAGTAATATGCCTTGGTCATTTGTCATTAGTCTCCAAGGATCTCAGAAATAACAAAATCATAAAAGTAAATATTCAGTATTCCATCTTGGAGAGTGAGAAGGGTAAACAAGAATGCTTTCTGGGGATAATTACAAGAAAATTAGCATAAGATGATATTTTTAATTACGAGATAACCTGTAACTTCTACAACAACTTTGCCTAATAGAGCAAAAAATGAAAGTAACTCTAGAGGTAAATGGTTTATCTGTTTAAAAAAAAAATACCAATTAAGTATTCTAAAGCAGGATTTAAACCTTCCTTAAGCCTTCTGTGTAATATACAAGAAATGTATTAAAAGACACTGAAGATGCTTATTACTTAAAAAAAAAAAAAAAAAAAAAAAAAAAAAATCCATCTCTGAATAACTATCACTTAGCTCTCTATTTTATTTTTTAAATAGACAGTGCTTTTCAGAGTTTGGCATTTCCCCTCAGGATGCATTTGTTAGTAGTGACACTAATGTCATTGCATAGAAGTAGCTTGAGAGACAAAACTCATTTGGGTTGCAGCTGTAACAGCATAGCAGTAATATGATGCCAAACTGTAATCTCTGAATGATGAGCTCCCAGAAGCTACGTTGCTGCTTTATTGAGCCAGTGTTCTAACATGTGCAATGAATCTTCTCTTCAAGTAAAATAGATGGTGAATTGATTATATGTATGTGAATGAGGCAGAAGTACAGGCTAAAATTATTATAGATTATCTCAGAAATGTTCATAAATATAAATTAAATATACAATTCTGTGGGGATGGGGGCTGTGATGCAGTCACCTCAGGTAGTAGGAGATGAGGAATATTTATCCCTGCATTATTGCTCTCCCTCACTCCCCCAAAGTCATTTTATCCATAAAAGGGAAGGAGTAAAGTACAAAGCAGAATCTGTCATGTTGCTCTAGAAGTCCATGGTGAGTGGTGTGAAGCCCTGGTCCCCTCAACACAAAAAGAATATCATTAAACTAAAGGTATAACACTAAGAGTGAAAAAGTCCATGATTATTTTGAAAGGCTTCGTTAGAAGATCTACATACATAAAGGGTTTTTTTTTTGGCTTAAAAAATTTGGCAGAAACAAAGGTGACAGCAATGCAGAATGACTACTGTAACATTAAACGTGAACAAGAAAGATCAGTTGTTTTTGCTCAAAGTAAAATCAATAGAGTATTAAATGGAATTATTTGGTCACCAAAAGTACTTCCCACACAATGCATACTTCAGCTGCAGATTTATTTAGCTAGTTAGTCACAGGGTGCTGCTGGATATCAGGAGATTTCAGCAACTCAAGGTGTTTAGCTAAATTTAGGTAGGAAAAAAACTATCAGGAGCTGTTAAACTAGAGATACTACATGGGAATCACTGAGTTGAAGAGGATCAGAAAAGTATTTGAGGGTAGTAGTATTTTAAGCTGCTGCTGCAGGAGGCACCCATTTTTTGACCACAGAGATAACATCTGATGCTGTGGTGAATCTTTGGTCTTATCCTTTAAATTGTTCCCATGTTGTGCATGTGGCTAAAATTAGTTTCATCAAAATTCTTATGAGTATGCATTAAATGTGAGCTACTGCATATATATGTAAAAATTGTGAAATATAAATTATTGAGATTTATTTTCAGCATTCTTTCCTGTAGTAACCAGTATGCATTTCAGCCGTAGCTACTATACTTTTAAACAGAAGTCTGTGTTTAAAATGCCTATAACGAAGGTACCCGCTTTTGTTTGATTTGATATTGAAGGCTGAGTGCAACTTATGCTACCCTTTTAATGTTCTGCACTTTTCTGGGTAGGCTGCAAAATGACAAAGTGCTGGCTTCAGGTCAAATTACCTGGTTATTAACGTAATAGCTTCTTTATGGCAGAAAGGAAGACATTTCATACAGTTTCAGTGGGATGGGAATTAATTAGTGGTTCTTGTGGGCACAGGAGAATGCTATTTACCAGGGCATTTATAAAAGGCAGAAGAATCAGCTAAGGGAAGTCTTGCCCGGCCTCCTGCCCAGGTGTGCTTCCACCTCTTCCAGCAAGAAGCCTCCTGTTCATGCATGCTGCACTGCCCAGCTTTTGTCCTCCCCTTAAACTCATCGAGGACTCCCAGGACAACCTTGACAAGGCTGCAAAATGAGCCAAGAAGGAGATTAATAAGTCTTAGGGAGATCCATATTTCAAAGGAGTTTACAAACTGCATGCCTCCTGTTGAAGTCTTCTTATAATAGAAGGAACTTTCTAGTAATGCACTAAAGCTCAGTGGGATTCAAAATCTTTCCATAAAAGCAAAATTGCTGAGTACCCAGCAGATTTTCTTGAACTCAAATGGGGGTCAAGATTATTGAAGAGGGTGACTGTGACCCAGGGGATTAGGTGCGATAATAAATGAGCTATGTGAATACCGTATACCTCAAGAAGTCTTTTGTCTTTGCAACTGGGAAAGGAAGCTAGTGAGGCAAATGTGGCTGGCCTGAGAACGCTGTGACTGTGATCCTAAGTTTCAATATTTCACTGTCAAAGAAGAGTGTTAAACAGTTTTAACAATTAATGTCTACACTGTTGTGTGTGTTTCTTCTTGAATTACTTAATCTTATTACTGCTTCTGGGTGTGAACACCTAGGCATGAGCTTTTTCTCATTTTTTTTTAAAAGGTTTTACCTAAGTGTCACCTACTCACGGCACATACTGCTATAAATAATTGTAGTTAAAATTTCCTTAAAAATTGTGTTTAGGAACTGTTACCCCGCTATTCAAGAACAGCTATTTCTTCAATGTAGTGAGTGCTTAAAATCCCACTGGTTTATACACTTTGTTGAACTGGAATGACTAGGTTTCCTAAAGAACATGTGCAAATGTAAAGAAGCTAAGAGAATGTTTTCACACAATATTTATATTTGTTCCTCTTGTCCCACCTTACTGTACTGCTGAAACATTTTGATTGTAATCTCTTAATGAGTGAATTTGATTTTTTTGTCTGACTTTTTTTTCTGCGTTTTTAATGTTTGCTCAAACTAACCCCCAGAACACATCGGAAGAAGCAGAGATCATAAGCAATGAAAAAACAGATGCATCTTCAGAAGCTGTGGCTCCTGACAAAGACGAGAAAAGCCCAGAAGCAACAGAAGTGAAACCTAGAAAAGAAGAAAGCAAAACCCCCAAAGCAAACCTAAGGAAGTTTTTCAAACTGGTAAGCGGGACGCTGTGAATTGCAGCTCGAACTGCGAGTCTGGGGGGAGGGGGGGTTATGTTTGAAGCTATTTCCAAAGCTCCCTAAGAGATGCAGGAGCGCAGGCATGCCTGCTTGCAGCAGCCAGGGATGCTGCTACCCACACAGCATCCAGAGCATTCGGCATCCTGCAGCTCCCTCTGGCGGCTCGACCGGGGGCTGCCCGGGGCTGCTGCAGCTCGGCCGGCTCCGAGCTGGCCCCAGCTCCCCTGCCCAGGTGGGCCAGGGCCCTTCAGGGGCGACCCAGCAGCCTGAAGTGCCTACGTGCCTTCAGCTTCCCGGCTTGCTTCTGCTGGATGGGAGGTTTGGGGCGCTGCTCCTAGAGGCAGGTGAAATGTCTCCGCACCGCTGTGAGCGCTGGGCTTGCTGCAGGGAGTTCTGCTTCTACCTCTGAAACCCGTTATTGCAGCTTGTGCTCAGTTAGCTAGGCTGGCATGTACTAAGATGCAGTTGCTGCTTCAGTGATGTTATAAATTAGATGAAAGAAAGGCACAAAGTAGAGTTTAATCGTAATAAAAAATTGGAAAGCAGAAGGAAGGCACTGAGGTGATAACATGGCTGGTGTTGTCCTGGAGTTGTAGGTATGAAGAGCTACCCTGACTAATCTGTGCGCAAAAGACAGCCAGACAGCGTTCTTCAAAAGAGGAACGCTGCTAAACAACTAGCTTCTGTAATGCATGTGAGCTAATGATGAACACTGAAAATGAATGAAATGAAATAACCTCATATTATCATTCATTCAAACTCTTTCACTCGGAATTTGGACAAACCTCAACCCAATGCCTACATGTATCTTGTGTTCCATCTCTCACCATTGGTACTGGGTCAGGAGGCTCCTCCAGGAGGGGTAGGAAATGCCTCGAAATGCTATCAGTCTGCACAAACCGTACCATCCTTATGATGCAGGTCACTGACTCATCTGGTGTATCATCTTTGAGCTCTCCTCTTGCTTTGCTGTAGATGAAGCAAGCCATGAAACCTTGTAAGATAGGATCTTAACAAGTGCAAGTTATGGCCTCTGAAACAAATGGTGCTGGGTATGGTAAGGAAGGTGGCAGGACCTCTGCTGTAAAACCCATGCTCCTGCTGTAGATGTACTTTATTGTTCAGTCTCCTGTTTGGCAAGTTATAGTTATATCAGTTACCTATCTGGCTGCTGAAACTTGAATTTATTTATTTATTTTTACATTATTATGATTGTCTACTGTATTTCTCTTCTGCATGAAGGTGATAGTCCCAAGGTTACTTTATAACTTTCTGCAAAGACAGAAGACATTTGTGTATTGCTACTTTTGGTATTGGGCAATAAATTTTTTTTAAAGTTAAAAACAGGTGGTTGTTTTAGCATAAATTTTCTTAATGTTAGTAAATTTTTCTGAAGGCATTTAAAGACTTGTTGAAATAGAAATGCAAGCTAGATGTTATCACAACACATCTTCATGCACTCTGGACTGAGTTTCTATCCTGCAGTGTTAAGACAGACCACACTGTGCTTCCTCTCCTCCATTTTTACAACCTCTTACACAGATAAAAAGAGTCACGAGCAGAAACATGCAAGAGACTGAGCAGAGGCACGTTCCAGAAAGAGTATCTTCCCCACAATTTGTGACAAGTAATTAATTGTCATAGTGAGTCAGTTTTATACCATGCTGTTGCTACATATTGATTTTTCTGTGGCTTTATGAGAAAATCAGAGACTGAAAAAACTCCTTGCAATAACACCATACTTAGGATCAAGCAGATAATGTTGTGCTTCAAATAACAAATCTACAAGCAGCAGAAAACCACAAATCCTCCTGATCTATCTTTAGAACAAAAGTCACATCCTTACATTGTTTTCATTGAACTTATGCAATGAAAAAATTACATTTAAATTTGGGCACTTTGAAATTTTGGTGTTTATTTTATTCTTTACTGCTAAGCTCTTTGGCTTATATAGTACTCAAGAGACTACTACGTTGAAGCATCTAACACTTTTTAATTAAATGTGTACAGGCCATTCCTTGTCTTTCATATTACTAATTGTAACTAAACCTTAATCTAGTCGTCACAAACCTTGTAATATTCACTCATTGAGCTTGTTTGTCAAACAGGTTTTTTTCATGTTAAGTCTAGATAGAAGGGATCGTACCTTGACAATGTATTTCAGAGTCAAGGCTTACTCTGCCTGTGCTATAGCCTCAGGGTCTGCTTTGATTCTTCTGGCTGGGAAGAGTGGGCACCAAGAAGGGCTGCTATATAACATAGATGCATGTAGAGAGAAGGCAAAAACTGAAAAGCAAAAATTGGTGAGAATGGATGCTGATAAAATCTAAAAAATATATCTGTAATGTTAAGTGTGCTTTAATTATTCATGGAATACGCACTTAGTGTGATAGTAAACTAGAAAGGAACTTACACTAGACCTTATAAGGCAGGTTTGTCTCTGAAAAACAAGCAAAAGCTTTTTCGTAAAACATTACAATGGCAGGGTTGATAGCACTGTCTTGTTTACTGCCGATGATCTCTGGTCCACTGAGACTTCATTGAAATTTCTAACTCCTTAATGGGAAAATTACCATGCAAAAGGCAGTTGTGTCATATACCAAAAACCAAACAAACAAATAAACAAAAAAACTTTGATTTGTAGGTATTTCAAAAATGTTGGTAGAGGTCCTGAAATGTCTGCTTTTGTTTTAGTACTGTAAAGAGTATCCTTAATCAAACCTTGCATTGTTTGATTTGTGTGTTTTCATATTGATTAATGTTTCAGACAAGAACCTAGATAGAATTCCTATAATCCTTTGTTATTTTAGTCAGGCAAGGGTGATGGAGGGACAACCCGTTCAGAAGAGGTAAATGGCCCAAGCCCCAGTCACCAAGTAAGTGCCTAGATTTTTTTCATCTTTTGGTGATGGATTGCTATCACCTAATTCCACGCAGCTTTAGCTTTTGAAATGTAAAAAAAAAAAAAAAAAAAAAATCCCTGAGGAAAAAATGTATGCTCACTTTCATCTATTTCCTTATTTCTTTACTGCTCTCTATTTTATCTGTTTATACCATTAAACAAGATTTTAAAGAATCACATTAGAAATCATGCTGTTTGCCTTTTGCTAAAATAATGGTGTTTTTTCTTTTTAATTTTCTCTTTTTCTTGTTATTTATTTTCTGCTGGTATAGGCAGTGAAACTAAATATAATGATTTTTACTTTAATGTAGATGTGTCTGCAGAGGAAAGGATCATTTAGGTGTAAAATCACATAGAAGAAAAGTGAAAGTGAAAATGAAAACTCTTACTGCCATTTAACAAAAGCCATGAAAATATTTTTTCTTATTGTTTCTTTTTGCTTTATTCTATGTTCATAAAATTTGTATCAAAAATTCAATATGACCTTTTATTACTTATGGCTTAAAAAATGCCCTAGAAAAATCATACTTTTATTAGAAATGGAAATATTATTAGCTTTTCTGAAAGTCAAATCCTCAGGTTGAGATATCCAGTGACAAGAGATAAGACTCAGGGTCTGTGAAGGTTGTACTGAAAAGTAACCCTTCAGAATTTTATTTTTATATCTCTTCTTAATTATTTGGAAAAATGATTTTCTCCCTTTTATTTATTTTTTTCATGGTGTTCTCAGTTAAACTTTATGAATTCTTTCTTTAAAACATCCCAGAATACAGAAGGTCTGGTCTTGTGACATTTTATTCTTTATTTCATAGAACAGTTTTCTGAAATGATCTGCTAAGTGGCTAAAAGTTACCATCCCAGATATTTTATTTTTAGTATTTTATTATTTTAATTATCAGTCAGGTTACTTCATTATTTTTTTTAACCAACTTATTAGTTCTGCTGCTTATTTTTTCTGGTATAGCTTAGCATAGCTTTGTGCTCAAGGAAGTCTTCATTTGCTGTAGACTTCCATTTTTAGATTTTCTGTGTAACAATCCCCTTAAATTTTGTCATTCCACTTCTAGAATTCTACAATTCTTCATTTTTCATCACTGCCATTCTGCAGAAATGCATAACAGCAGTTATCCAAAGTTTGTCAAAATTTATGGTGTTGGTCTTTTGCATTTAAAAAGCAGCCTTGGATTGAGGCTTCCTGTAACATGATGGGAAAAACACTATCCTGTTGATTTTTATTTTTTTTCCTTTCAGTGGCACTGTTATAGCTGAGAGAGTAAAAGCAATCTGTCAGGTGCAGATCAGCCTTTAGTATAAGAAACATTAGCATGTTTCATTATTCATAGGTTTCACTTTATATTTCCTGAGCTGCTCCCATCAATATAAAATATGCCAATTTCCTGCCTTTCAAGGTTAATATGAAACACCTCAAAGAGATTATCAGACTGATCTTTTTTTTTCTTATTTTGCCTGGAAAATGTATTATGAATATTTCTTTAAGTGTTTTGTTTGACTAACATCAAAGGGCCAAACCTGCTCCCAGAAATAGTCCTGTTATAGCCAGTTTGCATTCGGCTGCAATACTGCAACTATCAGACACCTACACAATCAAATATGTGTGGTGAGCAAGACTTGACTCTAATTTAACACCCACAGAATAAACCCACAGATTTCACAGTGTGTTAATAAGGGCTAGAAGTTATGGCACCTTTGAACTCTGACATATCCAGTCTCATCGCTGTATTTTGGGTGCTGTGGTTATTTTTGAATCGAATGTGCACATCTGCAATTGCACCAAAGGGAAATGTTTCAAAAGCAAACTAAGGCAAATAAGAGTAAGAAGGATCTGAGTGCTTCCTGTTTTATAGTTGAAATGAATCAAAATGAAAGACACAATTAAATTTGGGCTTATGAAGCTCTGTTTATCCCTGTGCTGGGAGAGCTCCTACGTCACTCAGGTACTTGGAGGTGCGTCCAAGCAGGACTCTTTCCTCAAGCAAGGTGGACAAGGTGCAGGCAGTGTGCAATGTCTGTGCAGCTCCCCGGACTGTTCTCCTGAACTCTGGGCTTCCTGAATTTGTGCTGATAAACTACTGGCATTCAGATGGTGTCTGCCTGTGGTGTACAGGGCTGCATCTCCAGGTTTCATGTGCTGTCTTCATGAGTTGCCTGCAGAACTAATGTAAAGACTAGCTTTGTGATTGTCCTTTAAGCAGGCAAATCCAGATGTAAGCAAACACACACCCACGTCTGTTCTCTGGAAAAGGAAATAGTTAAATACTAGCCCATATTTTGTTGAGGACTTAAGATAGCTGGTCAAGACTGAATGTATTAAACGTTTGCAATACAAACAACTTTGCAAGTTTTATAACTTTCATGTGTTTGGTGGTTTTCTTTCTAAGATTAGGTGGGGAAAGAAAGAAGAATCAAGTGAAAAAAAGCAAGTAGCAGTATTGCTAACCATTCTCATTCTTGTTTCCCAGAAAATTAGAGTGTCTTGAGGGTTGTGTTGTCGTTGTTTCTGTTTGTTTTTAAATAGATCTCAGAGGTGTATTTGCATTCTATTTGTCTAGAGTTTCTGCTTTCAGGTTTTTATCTGAAATTGTCTAAATATGTATTTGTTTTGAATGAAAGCTAACCTTCACATAAGTGTATAAGTCCAGGCTTTTAGAAGAACACTAAACATTTGAAGAGTAACAGCAAAATCCACAAAGTTGGAAAAATTACATATCGTTAAGCTCTTAGCTGTGCCATAAGTGCAGATGTAAGATTTCCAGCTTTTCAACATGGTAAATGTATATGTTCATTTATCGTAGTATCTTAAATATTATTTTAGAAAATAAATAAGGTAATGTGATTTTTGGCATAAGGAAAAAACATATCTAGTCGTTTGCTACTATGGAAATAGTGACAGTTTAATTGTCTTATCAGTTGTTTGCCAGGTCTACGTGTTTTTCCTTTGAACTTCAAACATATCCCATACTTCTCTAAGTTTCAGAATCTCTGCCTTTACTATAAATAGGTGCACTGCCGTTGTGTTTGTCTTTGGAATATTTACTATCTCTTCTTTTGCATTTATACATGGGATTTTCTATGTGCTATTCCCTATGTTTTTAATTTTTGATGGAGCATTGCGTTTTGTAGAGATGTTTTTAATCTTTTGCTTAATATGTCTTTTACTTCCGTCCTCCCCCAGACCTTTCCCTAGCACTTTTTGGGTGCTTGCACAGCCTGGAATGCAAAAGCTGGGAGAGTAACAGTGGGAGTGCATGCCTGCGACTGTGCATCTTTGCATGCATGTTCCCTGGCTCCTAAAGCAGCTTGAGCATAGATGTGTGTAAATAATTCTGTGCAGTGATGGCTTGATCTTGCAGTCCTTGCTCATGTAAGTAACTCTGTCAGCTCCCTGGGAGTACTTCCCTGAGTCAAGGTTGCAGGAGTCAGTCATGAAATCTGGAGACGAAAACCTGTTGGACAGCAGGATTTCTCCCTGCCAGGTGGCCTTTCATTTCTAAATATATTTATGGATCGCCTTCCAAAATGTTTACATTTCCCTCTAAAAATAACCATTGTTTGAAACTGCTTTAGACATCAAACTCCACAGAGAGGCCAGTTGCCACAGCTGAAAGTGAACCTGTGGGCCAAAAGAGCAAAGAGAGTTCAAAAGACAAGAAGTCGACAGTGGAGCTGAGCAAGCAGAAAGGCAGCAAACAGGAAGCCAGAGAGCAGCCAGACTCCAGGGAGCAGCAAACAGCCGAGACCGACTCCATCCAGAACGGAGGAGACACTTCAAAGGAACCCTCCTCCTACAAGAGGACAGAGAAGAGGCAGTCACTTGGAGGGTTTTTTAAGAGCCTTGTATGTTAATTTAATCCTATCTTTTAAGTTATTTCTCAGCTGAATTAAGTACCTGACCTGCAAGCTGTTAACCCTGCGAGTTTTGTGCTTCACTGCACAGTGCTCTAGTGTCAGGACTGGAATTTCATAAGCAGCTTGCAGGTCTAAAGGTAAAAAGAAAATTTTGGCAAAGGTGAGAAAACTTGGACCTCAGGGCACTGATTCACAGCAGGTACAATTTACTATGGGACAGCAATAATTGCTCCCACACCCTTTTTATAGGTTCATGCTTTGGTTATGGGGATGATTCAGCTGCTCCAGTAGCAGGTGCTGAACTGCCTACAAATTATGGTGTGTATATAAAGGAAAAGTGAGGGTGATGTCAGTTTGCTGGAGTAACCTGCCTCCTGTGATGGTGGCTCAAATGCTGCTCGAGAGCAGCTGGGACATCCCTGCAAGGAGCGGTAGACCCAACTTCCAGGAGAAAAATCAAGATAGAGATCTTGATGGATGGGAGCCAGCACAGATGTCACAAGATAAGCTCCTAGCATTAGTAATTAATTATGGACTAGTTAAAGAAACAAAAACACATGGTACTTTTAACTTTTTTTTATTATGTTTTTGTTTTATTTTGTAAGATTGTACCCTAAACTTGATATATACCCCCCACTTCACTGAAACCTGGAGATATGAAAGAATTCAGGACACTACAAATCTGAGTTTCTGTAAGACTTTTTATTACTGATGCAACAAGTGCTTCTTCAGACCACTAAATAGATGGATTTTTCTGGGGCTGCTTCTCGAGCCTCTCTGCAAGAGGACAGATTTCCATTACTTGTTATAAATCAATTGGAAGAGAGTGTTTTGCTTCTCTTTCCTCCCATTGCCACAGCAGCAATGAATTATGTTATGGGGTTATTTTTTTTTTTAGCAACTTTTGGGAACCTTATCTGTAACCTGAGCTTCATCACAAAATTCAAGGGGTGTAAAAAAAAAAATCAGCTGATTTGACTACATTACCTGCAATGATTCCTAGTGAATCTGTTTCCTCTTGAGAGATGTATAGCTCTTTTTCTTCCTCCTTCCCTAGTTTATTTCTAAGGCTGTCATGAATGAAAAAGACAGCCAGTCATCCCTCCAGGTCTGAAAGAACAAATGTCAAGCAATACAGTGTGAAAGGATAACGTGCATTTGAAAATTAGCCCTATTAGGACACGGGGTTATAAAATCAGGCTGCCATGCAGACCAATATGACTCATTCTGAGGCAGATGTTTTTCCATATCATAAGAAGTATTTAATTTGCACTCATTTCACAGAATTACTATATATCCTACAGAGGGCTATTTGCATTACCAAAATAATTATGCATTATCAGGGGAATTAAGAGCAAAAGAAAAATAACTTTTTGAAATGTTGATTAGCAACAGTTCAGCCATTTCTGCTTTCTGCATTTCACCCTGTTGTGCTGGGGTAAAATCCTGGTCCATCATGAACCACTGGAATGTTCCTGTGTGTTTCAGTGGAGCAAGAAAGTTTTGGAGCTTATCTGTAATAACCACCAGCTTCCATTTTCTTCTTTCATCTTGGGTCCCAGTGAAGTCAAAAAAATTTTTTTATTATTGTTTTTGCTTAGCACAGCATGAGAAAGAGAGATGTAGTTTTACATGTATCTGCATATTATACTATTTAATTGAATTACCAAACACATGCACGTTCACATGCATGAACACTTTTCTTTCCTCACCTCTGTCTCCAAATTTCTGTATAAAATTTCCACGGCACACAACATCAGTGCATGTGTGTAACACCTGATCCATGCTCCCAAGCATGGTGTGTCGGTGTAGTATTCAGATGTGGAGGCCTGCAACATCCCCCATCCCAGCAGTAAAATCAGGAATCCAGGCTTACACCATGTACATGATGGTTACATTTTTTTGTTGTTGTTATTGTTTTAGGTTATCTAGAAACGGGCCAAAGGTTAACTACCTCTATGATTTCTGGAGACAACTGAGGTTTTTTTCTTTTCCTAGTCTGGTAATTTATTGTAATTAAGCACTGACAGCTCTCCTTTATCATGATTCTCATTGAATGTATGAGGAAGGTTTTTTCTGTTGACAACTGCACTTTGCATAACGTCATTCATATGAACTGTGCCCAAATTTATTTTTTTTGTAGAGTTTAAAAGTAGACACTAATTTAGAATTATTCCAAAAAGGATCTAGAGATAGTAGGAACTATAAAATAGTGAGGAAAAGTGCTTTTAAGTGCAAGTTCATGAAAGAGTCAAAGATGCAGAAAAGGTATCTGTGATTCGGGGGGGGGGGGAAGCTTTTTGATCAAGAGAGAAGGTTATGCAGGGGTTAAAAGACAGTTCTGGGGGGAAAAAAAAGAATGCAGTATAAAGGTAGAGGAAGTAGAGAGATTCTGTGAGATATTTTTCTTGCTCAAGTAGGATACCAGACAGCTTGACTGTGTAGCCCCTTGTCTTCTGTTGCAATTGTAGATGGAGGGAGGGGGAAAAAAAAAGAGGTATGTTTATGGAAAATATATCCCAGGAAATGACTACCTCTTTCTCAGTATCACAAAGATTACCCGCACCTAAGAAACCTAGTTCTGTAATGCTTTGAAAAAAATAATCTACACATCTCCTAAGTAATCAAACTAAGACCCAGGAAGGTGTAATCATTAATCTAAAAGTATTAGATCAGACACAAACCAATGCCAGAAGTTTCCTTTCAAGGTAACAGATCGGGTATCTGGTAACAACTCAGGGGAAAAAAAAACATATATATATATACGTACATATATACATATATATAAAGCTTTATAGTGATAAAATGGAAGCAGAAGATGTTTAACGAGATCTTGCGAGGTCTTACTTGCTCACATAACCCATGCCCACTGAGCTCCTCCTAAATTCTGATGAGCTGTTTCAATAGCAGCTATTTTAACAACACTTTCTCCTCAATCTGTTGATTCGTCTGGGAAAGGGCACAGAGTAAGAGGATGTCATAGTGCAGGAATGCAGCTGATGAGAATGCTTCAGTACAAGCATCTGCTCCCAGTTGGGCTAAAAATTACTGAAACTTTTGATACAAACGGAGCCACTTATGCAAGCAAATAGTATTATGGCCTGGTTGTGTGGTTTTGGCACAGACAGTAAGGTCCAGTGGCTGTTCCTATGTGAAAAGAGATGAATTTCTAAGCTATATAAAATGCATAGGTATTTAGTAGAAATTAGAAAGATTAGATTAGAAATTTAAAGGAGGGGGTGGGGTCACAGAAGATTAATGGTATTGTTTTCTGAGCTGGAATAATTCATACTGAAGTTGTCAGAAGCTGGAAGTGCTTAGCATGTGGAAACTATTCTGACCTATTCTGATCTGTGTATCTGGTACACTGACATAAATTTCTGAACACAAGCTGGGGAAAAAATAAAAAAGAATACTCCAATACCAGGACTTTCCTGCATGTATACTTTAAAGTGTTCTGCCCAAAATATGTTCCAGTCTAACTGTCACAAATGCAGGCAACTTTCACTGCGTTGAAAGAGATTATGCAGAGTAATCAAAAGCAAGACATAAGCCAGTGGTACCCGTGCTTCTGAATCTGAGGGCAGAGCTGGAATTTGTCCGTTAAAAGGGCAGGAACAAAGTTCTTTATTTCACATCAGGCTTGGAAATTCCAGTTTAACAAGAATCATCAGCTTGTCTCTCTTAAAGCTTCCTGCTTTAATCAGCAACCACCGTGAAAATGGGTGCAGCAGGGAGACTGTAGTATAGGCAAATAACAACGAGACATTCTGCATATGTACTAAATGAGTCAAAATGGGGATTATGTGAAATGAGCTTCCCCTTCCCCTAGTCTCCACCCAGTCTGCATCATTTATAGGAAGGCTGGCAAATGGTATCATCTTATTTCCTAGGTCAGCCTACGAATGGCTTAATGTGGTCACTTACAGCTATGGTTGAGAGACTCCACTCTACTTTTGTAATGGAGGAAATCTAAGCGTTGAGCAGGTTTTTAGGGTTGCTGGACAAATTTGAAATGACTAGCTCATTTGGCATTTTTGATAGATGTTAGAACTGTTTTTTATTGTTGTGTGTTTGTCTTTTTTTAATGCCTTATATTTGCTCCTACGTGTAAGTGGCAAAAAAGAAAAAAAAAAATCATTCTGTTCCAGAGTGTCTTCAAAACTCAACATTAGTGTAAGCAGAAGCAAACCCACTGCAGTCAATGGAGTGTTTTGTTTTGTTTTGTTTCCTGGCCCACCCCAGCACAGTATTACGGTTAGTTTAAGGCAGGGGCTGTTTTCAGTCCATTGTGATTGTTGTCTGCTCTTTTTATACTTAGATTTTCAAAGGTGAAAAGTTGAAAACATGTCAGTGAGGTGAAGTCTAATCGATATACAAAAATACTGATCTTACCACCCTGAAAGGGATGAGGAAGTTGAGATCTTTCCCTTTCCCAATCTGACACAAAATAGTCCCATGGTGACCTGAAGTGGTGAGTCAGGTTCCCAGAATGAATTGTACTATGTGAAAGGACAATTTATATATGATTCTGCAAAGTTCATATTGTAGGAAAAGCACATAGCCGCTTTTAGCATTGTCACTATATTTTTCTGTTCAGTATGTAATGATTTAGGCATCTGGTTGCAAACAGGATTGGCATCCATACACGCTGTTAACAGTGACCTCTTAGTGTTTGTGGATCCATTCTGCTGCAACGTTCAATGCCAGTAAAATTGGGCCAAGCATTGTAAACTAAAACCAAGTTTCTATTAATTACTGGTCGAAGATTTTGTTAGTAGAGCTAGATCTATGCATTTCCTTCATCTAAACCAGATTAGTGTCTTGAACTTTTTCCAAAACCAGAATTATATTTGTAGCATAGAAAAGCTTTATCACTCTAACATTGTCAAATACCTGTCATGCATAAAAGTATTTAATGTTCCTGTAAGTTAGAGCAGACCAAGGCTGGCTATAATACACTATTAATCATGCTTGATGGACTCTTAGTATGGTTTCAGTGAAGCATTTAGACCAGAGATATTTTGGTGAGAATTATGCCAAAACTACAATACTGCAAGCAGGAACACGTCTCTGTTATGTTAGCTAGTCCGCTTTCTTAAGAACAATCACTTTTCATGACAATTGGAGAAATTATATAAAAATTATATTGAATGAACCAATGCATTTAGGCAAAATTTCAGGCAGTAGCATTCTGGGATTGTTGTGATATAGATGGTGTTCATGTACTTACATACTAAGTAAAGAGCAAATTAAGAAGAACAGGGAACTGAAATGAGTGGAAAACATCTACTAGCAAAGTTCTAACACATAATTCCCCACTTAACATTTAGAAATATTCATTTTTTTTTAATAAATTTCTGTATCTTATTCCACAGGGTTCCAAAAGGATGTCTGATGCCGAAGTGCAAACAGATCCAGTGTCTATCCTACCTGCTGGGAAATCCAAGTAATGAATATAATTGGCTGCTGAAGGATCAGCAGCTCTCTCTACGCTCACTTGCAATAGGGATGACTCATTATTTTCCTTTACATGGCTGCCATCAGATGCCTGAGGCTAAAATAAACATTGGTGTATCATTTAAGGTATATCATTTACAGGGTTTGTTCATTAGATGTTAGAAAGCAACTGTAAAGATCATCAAGAAGCAATGTGGAGTATTATATTTAAAGAAAGGTCATGTGGATGATTTTCAGTATATAGAGGGTAGTAAGGTAAGAAGAAATGGGCAGTGAATTAAATAGCAGAAAAAATGTATGTGACAAAGGAATGCAGTTTGTGCAGCAAGGCATGAGCAACAAATCCTCAGTTTTAGAGAGCTTCAAAGCAGCCAGGAAAAAAATCTGTTTTGATAAATGTTATACTTAAATGTAAAAACAACCAAGTCACCTTCTGTGGTATTAAATACTGCTAAAATTAGCAAAAAGTCTGCAGTATGATAGAATCAGAGGTTATAAAGTTATGCTTCGTATTGGTTATTAATGTAGATTAAAAAGCTAAAATGCAAAAGCTTTACATGATTGAGACAACTTCTGTCCTGGTGAGGTAGGATAACAAATTAAAAATTATTTAAGGTTCTAATAGGAACACAAGGGGGCACCCGTGTCCCCACCGTAGTCCTAACTCCAAGGCTGTACCTACAATCCTGTTATTAATGTTTTTCAGATGACAGGGAAGAAAAAAAAAAAAGTTAGTTGTTTCATCAGATATTTGTTTATATCTATACTTGTAATTAATCCTAATAAAATCAAAATCAAGGCTGTCCAGGCACCTCCCTGCTTCACAAGGTTCCTGTAATAACTGTAGTTAATAAATTTTACAGAAAAATAAGATTTCTGCGGTTTATGCAGCCATTTACTCAGACAAAAAGCTATAAGCCTGATGTTTGAAGTCACACTAGCATCTGAAAGATATATATTGTATATTTTGATCTCATTATGATTAAATAAACATACTAATCCTTTCACAAAATCATTTGCTGCTTTAATCTTAAAACAAAGTTTATTATTTGCATCCCTATTTTCTGATGATTGATGTGACATTAAGGTATAAATCAACATATGAAAGCCCTGCCTGTGGAGTGAATATCTGTCTGTCTTTATTTGAGGAAAGATTATGACTGGCAATTGAGTGAGAATTCTGTAAAATCTGCAGAACTACATTTCTAAATAGTCATAGATGGGTAAAAGAGACATTTTTCTCAATACTATTCACTGTAGAAAGATAGCATTTTTGCACTTGCCTTGCAAACGTGGAGTTGAGGCATAACACTAAAACTTGCCACTGTTTCTATGTGTAGAGAGCAGAAACAAAAGGTCTTTTAGTTATATCAGCACTTTCTGTTCTCCTCCCTGGCACAATGGGTCTTTGATGCCACACAAAGTGATATCAATCAAGACTGACCGCTTACAGATTTCAAACCTGATTTGTAACAACCTACTTCTACAGCTGCGTAGGACCTGTGACTTCTGGGATCATCATATCCAGTATTGCAACACAAAAAAACAGTCTTAGGTTTCATCTACTACAAGAGTATACAGTTTTAATTAGATCAGTGCATGTAAAGCTACATACAGAGAGACAACCATCTTAGTTACGTGCTTGTATAAAAGTGCCAGATGTCAGCATAGTGAGTGCCATCAGAAAAGAGGAATAAACTATCGTGTTATATCATGACTTCATACCTGTGTAATTGCCTCTGTATTAGAATTGTATTTAATCTATTTTCAAATAAAAAATGTTCTAGCTAATTATATTATATATTCTATAGATGTTATAATTAGTATATTATAGATAGCATAGATATTGTTATTATATTGTGGATAGTTCAGGCCTTCTGTAGAAGATAACTCTTTGTTGGCCCTTGCTTTAGAAGCAGATCTGTACTGACTGCCTTTCTGTATTCCTGAGGCAATTAGGACTGGTGACCATGTGATTTGACCATATCACTTGGCAATAGGGCTAATTTCAGGAATCAGGAAATCCTCTTGGCAGAAAAACAAGAAAAACAGTAAGTTTGGCCGTGGATGCCCCTGTGCCATGGAACTATTATTGCAGATGAAATAACGGTTAGGGTTGGCACTGCCTCCCACAGAGAAACTCCCCGTTTTTTTTTGATTCCTCTCTGATAACAGGAACAACACTAGCTTTGAAGAAGCGAGTCAGCCTTCTCATAAAGCAGCAACACATGGAGCCCCAGGAGGAAGAAAGGTCTTAGGAGATGCATCCACAGTTAAGTTGAGCTTCCGCATTCCACATACTGTATAAGAAACATGAAAGTACAGCTTTTATGTTCAGGCCCGGTAAAGCTTAACAAGTCATTTGGAAATCAAAGCTTTGGAAAAGGCTGCAATCCAAGACAAAGGAAAAGAGCAGCCAAACCAAGACATTGCATTTAGGCTTTGTTGTCAGCAAACAAGGTCTGTTTTTATACATAGGATCTTTTGAGGGGAACTGAAGCAGATCAGATTTCTTGCGGGATCTTAAGGTGTGTTTCATGCACTAGTATTTGAAAAAGTTTAAGAATCAAATGCCATCTCAGGAATATACAAATAACCCAGGAATGGGTTTAAACTGCTGCTTTTTGTGTAATAAGCACTTCTTTACAATAGGCAGGTGTTTGCACCTAGCCTCCACTCCTTGTTGCGGTTCAGGGATGAGCTCAGGGTGGGCCATGCTCAGTCCAAGCACAGAGTGACAAGCACCTCCTCACCAGTCTGGGTGCCATGGGTTTCTGTAACCTGAAATCAAATTATCTCCTTTGAAAGTATATCTGAGCTCAGTTGTTCTTCCCTGGAATCTGTCCAGATGTTTAACTTCATTACACTTCAAAGTTTTTATAGATAATTCCTGGCAAAACTGCCCTGCACTGACTCGTACAATACACAGCCTGTGTAGAACAATGTAATTTCCGTTATTAAACAGTCCACCCATTAATTGTGCGTGTAACCAGCAGCTAATTACCAGCACACACAAAATAGATAATTGCACTTCAGCAGCTATTACTTATTTGGTGTAAGCATTGCCTACAGCCCATTTTTTCAGCCTGCCATATATGTTGGTTGTCTTGTGTGCATCTTCATGGCTGCTGCTCTGAGGAGGCCCTGAGGAGGCCTTGTTGGGTCTGAGGAGGCCCTGTGGGCCAGAAGCAGCCAGGCAGGCAGTCCCAGGGTGCCCCCTCGGGCCCCTCAGACACTCTCTGCACCCCAAAACCCCGTTCCTCTCACATCATGATGCCCTTGGCCTGCTCGCCACCTGAGGAGTTCATCGGAGCACGAGACTGTCAGGCAGGACAGTTTTCTGGGGCACTGAGTTTCGAGATACATTACTTCTTGTGGTCTCCAGATTGTATTAGCTGTTCTTATATGCCTGAAAATATCATAATTATGGTCTTGTTCCTGCATAATATGGTGTTCTGAAGTTCCTGTGAGGTTGCTTGTCTACTGAAACCTCTTGTTGAATTGTGTGCACCAATCAGTCACACAAAGCAAAATAGAGAAATACCCCAGAGTTTCCCTCACACCTGTACTTTCTACATGTTCATAGAATTATAGAATCATTAAAGTTGGAAAAGGCCTTCAAGATCATCTGGTCCAACCATCACGCTACTACTACCAATGTCACCCACTAAAACATGTCCCTAAGCACCACATCCAACCTTTTCCTAAACACCCCCAGGGGTGGTGACTCCACCAGCTCCCTGGGCAACCCGTTCCAATGCCTGACTACTCTTTCTGAGAAGTCTGTGGAGTATTTCTGGCACTCCTTGTTATCATATTTGTAATAAGGCAGTTTGCTAAATGCAGTTCTGAAAGATAAAGCCAAATTCTGACCATGCCAGGCCTGTATCTCACCCCAACCCATTGTAAAGCTGGAGCAGGTTTCCAGCTGGGAACGTGAGCAGTATCCTACCCCTTGTAAGCACAAGGCTGTGCTTTAGGAGATGACTGGGGAAGGTCTGCTCATGCTGAGACCAGAGTCCAACCATAGGAAGGACAAAGCTGCTTCCAAGGGGGTGTGAGTGTGTGTCACGCTGCTAGCTCTGCACCCCACATTTAGAACATGATTTATGACTACATCCACATCCTTTTGTATGTTTACAGCTGGTTTTGGGATGACTTACACAACAAAATCAATGGTTTCATACACAGAAAGAATAGTGTGGCAGGACATAAACACAAAGGGTTAGTGAACGAATGAGTTGTGGTTGTGGGAGCTGACCCTACTTGTGAGGTTACAGATGGAATAGTTCTAATTTTTTTTATACTCATCTGAGAATATCAGTGAAGAATCTGGATTTGCTACAGGCTCCACCTCTTCTGGATAACACACCCAGGTCTTTACTGGCAACTTCAGCAGTTTAGCAGTTCTGAGAACACAAAAACAGGAAATTCTGCACCAGCCTTGACAGAGGCTGAAGAACTGTATAAATTCCTTAAAGACTGCATTATTTTTTCAAAAACAAATTATCAAAAGCATTGAAGAAAAAGAATAAATCTGTTATTGGCATTCTTTGTTTTTACTTAATCATTTCCTATTAAATTTGTCACCTACTAAACTCTGTAGGAAAACAGCTTACTGCACAGGAAGCATTAACAATTTGCTTTTTATACCGGAAAGGTACAAAGTCCAAATTCCTTCTTTATCACATCCCAATGTAATCAGGTGATGCAGCATTTGACACTACCCCTTCACCTACCTTTACACAGAGTAGGAGTAGGGTCCTACTATGACTATTGCAGTGCACAAAGAACAATAAAGACCCTGGACACAATCTTTAGGACATTTAAAATATTACTAGAATTTTGCAGGCTCATCTTTGTTGCAAGAATTCAGAAATGTTAAGGACGTTTGTGAGTTCTTCATTAGGGTTGTTTGGAAAACAAGGGAAGTAAGGATTAAGTTTCAAATTTTTTTATTTATTTAATTTTTTTTCTGTCTGCAATTTTTAGGTTATTGAAGGAATAGATTCTTGGTATAAACTGAAATTACATTACTTGAGTAAATGAGATTGAAGCATCCCAACATGTTGAGGCACTATCACTAGAAGCTTTCTCTTGGCAGCTTTTGAGAGCTGGCAGTGGCTGTCATGAGTGGAGGAAAATAATTGCATGTGCAAATCTTTGTTTGTAAAATTCAGCTTACCTCTGAAGCTTTTTTTTTTTTTCTTTTCTTTTTTTTTTTTTTTTTTAACATCAATTCACAGTATTGGAAAAGCATGCAATTATCAAATTACCTGCTCCTCCACAGATAGATCATTTAATCCCTGATAAGTGAGAGAACAGAAATGAGAAAATATGTCTGGTAGAAATGAAAGCCTTCCCTTCTTTCATTTGACTCAAACCAAAGCACTGCTGTCCCAATTCCTCAGCAGGCCAGCACTGTGTTCAGGGGGCTCTGCAATGCCTCCCTTCCAGGGCACAAGGAGAGAATTTGGAAGAATGCATGTGATTTTGCCAGCAGCTGGCTTCAGAGTCCACTTGTGTGGGCTGAGAGGGAGCGTGGGCTGAAAGGGAGCATGGGCTAACAGGGCAGCACTGCTACAATGCGAGGTCTGTAGGAAGAGTAGGAGTTTAGGTTGCAGATGTCCCACTGCCTGCTGTTGATCCTGCATCTATCTGTTCCTTCTCAAAGCCTTCTCACTCAGCTTCTCACTCTCAAAGCCTTCTCACAGCCTTCTCACTCAGCCTTTGTACAGGAGACAATAAATTCCTCTCTCTGCATAGTTTAGTAAATTAATTTAAATAGTTAACATTTAGTAAATTGTTTAGTATTTCTAGTAAATATATGAATGTAAGTGCTTGTTGCCACCACTCTGGAGCAGACGCCATACTACATATGAATGTACATCGTGCTTGGTTGCTGAGGGGATCATATAAATACTTTGGTAAATAGATACCTGGAGAATTCCTAAAGCCTGGTGATTCTTACTGGAAGTACTATAGGAGACTTGCAGAAGTCTATCCGTGATGGCTCTTCAGAAGTATTTCACAGCTTTGCATACTTATCTGAGAGTAAATTAAAATGCCTGGGTATGACCAGAGATGACTGAAAGGATTTGTCAGCTGCCATAAGAATAGGAGAGCAATTAAGTGGAGACAGTAACCTCTTAAATGTCTGCGGCACAAACTTAGAAGCACCCTTGATCAAATTCTGCAATCAAGGCTAGGCGATTTTATTAGCACCTACATATCGACATAAAATGCCTGTATTTATATTCAAATCCTCAATCATGGATTGGAACCTGGTTGTAGATATTGTAGAAACACTTCCCTGTACCCAAAGAACCCACTAGTGGTGCATACAGAAGCATTTTGGTGATTGTAAGTGCTTACAACTGTGCTAGCAAAAGACCCCACCAGAGACATGAGCTACATAAATTTAATTCCACTGTGACTGAATCCATGCTAATGTTTTTGTCAACATCATGACTGTACTTGAAAGTCATTTTTGGCTTCCTTCTCCCATTCTCTGACCTCCATTCAGTCCTGCTAGTAAAACTTCCATCAACTTGCTGTCATGTTGGGGTCCACAGGTCCCACAGAGACCTAGCAAAGGTTAATCACTGCAGTGGGGTGGGTCAGCCCAGCTGGTTTTCATAGGAGTTCTTGAGAATATTTAACCCCCTTTAAGAGGGCCAGGGAAGGAAGATAAAGCTAGTGTGTTAGCTGCTGGAAGAAGGGTTGGATTCAAAGAGTACCAGGTAGGGGCTGCATGCCCCCAAACAGAGCAGGCAGACTGGTGTGGGATTGTTCTGTTGTATTTTGATCTGGAGTATGTGGTTGGTCTTTCAGGGCGTGTGTGTGAGGGGGGGGAGGGGGGGGGGGTACATTTGTGGTCTCCCAAGGAGACACCGGTCATTGATAAACCTTTCTGGTTTTAGCCTCCTCTGGAGTTTGTGATGTGGTTGGTTTGGAAATGCTGTGGTGATGTCTTAGCTCATGTGCTCATCAAAAACACTTCAGGAGTACTGTGCACCTGTAAGCCAGGGAGGTGATACGCTCCTTTTGTTAGAAGTCTAAATGTGGACTTAGCCACCTAACTTCAACCCTGAAAACATAAACAGCTTTGACCTCAATCAATATTTATTTAAAGATGAATGGCTGTGCTAAAATGTAAATTTACTGAAGCCCAGAAGTACATCATAGGCACATTCATCACAGAAATAACAAGCTTTTTTTTTTTTTTTTTTTTTTTTTTCAGTTGACTTTGCCCATAAAATGCGCTGGCATTTTGTAAGTAGGAGCTGTGTAACTCACCAACAGATCCAAGCAAGGCTTGCACTAAACATGATTTTTGGAGAATGATATTGGATTTTGGCTTGTCTGCATTACAAACACTATTTCTCTGTGTGTGCTAGTGCTATACAATAAATACTTCTTTAATATATTTTTAAGTGGTTGCCAGGTTAATCTTGGTGTGTGTGTGGTTTTTTTTTTTGTTTGTTTGTTTTGGTTTTTTTTTGGCCTTTTCTCAACAGAGGAAGGTCTCAACATGCCTTAAGTTTGTAGTCTGCCTTGAGTGTCGCAAAGCAGTTTAGAAAAAATATGAAAGGAAGCTGAAACCCGTGCTGTGTCCAGAGCATGTGGGAGATGCAGGGGGCGAGGGTTAAGGCAAAGCTGCCTTCTGTCATTATCCCACATCACTGTCTCAGTCACCATAGCTGACCTGCAGTTATGTAATATAATATGGACACTGAGACTTTTAACAAATGTCACTTTGAAGCAAAGCATGTGCTTTTAGAGAAAGTTGTTTGTTTTAACAGAACCCAAAATTAAGCATTCATCATCTTGTCTCCTGTAAAGCATATTGTTCTAGCTTGGAGGAAAACGAAACTAAACCATATGCTGAAAGTGGAAGAATTTAGAAAAACTACTCTTTCCATCAAATCTGTGCCTTGTTTTTCTAGCTTGGGGGGAGGAGGGAAGCAAGCAGGAATTCCTGTAAGGAGGGGGTAAAGTAGGCAGTTACTATTCCTAGTCCACGATACAAGAGTAGATGCTTTCAAGTACTTGGAAACAAACATTGTACTAAAATTACTACTGGTTACTGGCAAAATTACTTGTAAATGTCTATATTCTAGGATAGAAACAGTATTTAGGGTTTTGCAAAAAGTGTTCCTTAAGTTTTTTGTTCACAGATGTATCTTTGTTCTTAGGTACACCTTTGCTAAGAATTTCCTAAGCAACTAATGATTATGTGTGCTTCAATGTTGGGGTACTCAGCTTGTAGTTTCTCAAAGAACTTCTTATGAATGGTGATGCTTTGACAGTAAGGTGCTATAAAGATCACCCTAAACTGACATTATTAGTGTACTTCCAACCTTCTAGTTTATTTTGAATTTATTCTCCCAGTTTCTCTCTTCATGAGAGTGTAGTGTTAGGTCCTATAAATGTTGGAAAAAATATGGTGAGTTAGTTCAGAATTGGACTTCCATTGGGGTGACTTAATATTACCTGAGGAACACTTTTATTTACTTGTTTTCAGGATCAAAAATCCATATTGTGAGAGTCAGTGCATTGATCTAAATACTTGTGTATTTTTTGGTCTGACTTCCTCTTATTACTTCCTGAGCATTAAGAGGAAGGTTCCTGTGAGGTTGGTTACTTGACCTCTGCCCTACCAATAAGTGAATATGCAATACTGAGTATTTCTGAAAGATCTTAGTTTGCTTTCTGAGATAAGAATTAAGACCAATGAGAGTAATCCGCTCATTATCAACAGCAAACATCTCAGATATTTGAAATGAGATCTTTATTCCAGTCACTGTTCTGAATTTATATCTTGCTGCTAGCTATCTATAGAGCAAAAAGCAATTATCTGTCAGGAAAGATCAATTTTTGAAAGTTGATGCAGTGGCTACCTTTAAAATAGATACCCCAGTAACATAATGTGTTATTGTTCTTGTATTTATCTGTACCTCATAGATGTAACTGTACTTCCTTGCATTAAAACCAGAGATGCACACGGTGTTGAAATATTGCCCTACAGGAGGGGGGATCTGTGGTGTGGTGAGAGTACTGTGTGTGGGCCTGGCATGAATCTGTGGGGCATGAGGGAGCTCTGCACCACAGGTTGTTCTTGTGACCTTCTTGGTGAGGCCTGGGACTGTGAGAGCTGTCCTCATGGCCACTGTGCTGCTCAGAGCAGCCTCTGTCACACACCAGGCCTCTTAGCTCTCTGCCATCCCGTGGGAAGCACTAGGAAATGAAGTGCATTGTGGCTGCTTTCCTCTGGGTGAAGTGGGAGGCAAGCAGGAGGCCTTGTGTCCCTTTAGGCAAGGTGGAACAAAGAGGGGCTCTGGGGCTTGCTTGTCCTCCGCTGCCTGTGTGAGCTCTTGGCACCAGGGACTTCCATGTCCAGCGGAAGGTCTGAACCAGGCAGGGACAAGCTGGGCTCTTCCAAGAACAGCAGAGCAGGTTACAAGATAAATTAAACACATTTTGTACATGAAGCCAACTCTTTTCATTGTGTATTACCTGAGATGTGTCTCACAAGGCAGATTTGGTAACTGTTTCTAGGGTACAAAGTTTCCAGCTTCACCATAGCTCTGATACACATGCAGTCATTGCTCAAGTGAGGCACATCCAAGTTTAGGCAAGATAGACTTGTTTTTTTCTTGTCCTAGTTGATGGAATATTCAACTTTCATTACCAGAACCTGTCCTGAGCTGTTTATGATTTAATATCCGGCCCATGAGGAGGTTTAGGCTTGGGCCAGATGATGAACACTACATAAAAACTAATGTGGCTGCACTGTATAAAGGATCAGCTCAGGTGGAACGGGAAGGTGCAAAAAGGGAGGTGTGCATGATGAAATGACTGCAAACAGGCTGCCACAAAACCATATGCACAACCTGTTCTCAGCAGTGAAATATTAAAGATGAAGCAGATAAAACAATCCTTGGTATTGAAAATAAGATTACTGCTTTCATGCATGTGTATTAGCACTGCAGCCCTTTCCACAGATGGACACTATTATAGGGAGTAATCAAATATCAACATGTGTTTCATACAGAAAGAAATTGTAAGCTAACTGACTAGCAGGAAATATTTTTTTTATATCAGAAAGGTGACCAAGGTTTTAAGTTTTTTAGGTCAATCTGGTGGTGGTGGTTACTGGGGACTCAATCCTTGCATCAACTTCTAGTCTAACAGAACTATAATACATAGCTTCTTTTTTTTAAAAAAAAAAAAAAAAAAAAATTTTGTGTGAGTCCAATTTCATGAGGTCTTGTCACCATTTCTATTGGTTTCAATGTGTTAAGATAATTTAGGTGTCAGAAATTGACTTGCTTTTACTGTAATTGAACAGGTTTAAGTCAGAATGACCTAAGCTGAATTTAGTGGAAACACAGAGTGCAGAAAGGATCCAATACTGCAGATCTTGAATGGTGCTCATCCTTTTCCAGTATAACTATTGCTGCTATTTATTGAGTTACTTAGCATGTGATGTTTCTGAAACTGATTTTGGATGTAGCAAGGAAAAAGTGATACAGTACACAGATCTGCAGTCATTATGTCAGTCTTCCGTCAGTAATTGTGATCCCATTCAGCTCCATTCAGACTGTGCAGAGCAGTCTCCTCCTCTGCCTTCCTGGCAGAAAAACAGACAAAGTTGTCACTTCCCCAAGTTACTTCCTCATAGAGCGGCTGAATCCCATCTCCATCCAGCTCTCCTGCTCTGGGCTTCACTTCCCCACTGCCTTGGTGCCTTCAGCATGCTGGGTGACTCTTCTATTCTTGATGTGGTCTCTTCAGTAAATCTGAAAAATTCACTTCTGTTATTGCAGGAATTGAAAAGTACTTTCCCCGAATTACACATTTTTAACTACCAGTATGTCAAAATCTGCCTCTTGAATTTCTTCTATTTTCTGTTAGGTTTGTTTTTAGTGAGGCAGTAGGTCAGTAATCTGTAGGATTTTTGTCTCAATAAAGTCATTGTGCCTACAAGTGTATATTGCAAGTGTTTCTTGACCTCGCAAATTCAGTGTGGTGATACCAACAAATTGTACAAATTGCTCTTCTAACAGGGCAAGAATGAATTGCTCTATCCAAAAACTTGTCTGAAACAGATTTTCCAGGAGCTGCTTTGTCAGTGTGTGTGTGCGTGCATGTACACACATACAATCCCAGCATTCCTGGGACCTCATGGATTAATCTCCCATAAGCACACATGATATAATTTCTTCCAGGACCAGATTCGTGTGGTAATGTCATTGTTGCACAACTGCTGGTCTCAGCTTTAAAGTAAAGACATTGAGTACTGAATACTCCAAACTTCTTTCTGTACCTTTTTTAACACAAAATTTAAAAGCTAAAAATTACACACACCCGCCCCCCCCCAAAAAAAAAAAAAAAAAAAAAAAAAAAAAAAAGAAAGTTTGTCAGAATTACAAGCACTACTCTACTTGTTAAAAAGCGTTTCAAAGGGCTTCATTATCTCCTCTTACAGCACCCCAAAGCAGCAGTAGTTTCGACATTGTGGCATGCACAGCCTTCAGAGCAGCACTGTGCCTTTTGGCGTGGTCTGCTCGTTACACGAGCAACGCGGCCTGCCAACAATTCAATGGTTCTGTTCCGTGATTATAGTTTTCAGGCCATACCCAGTTTATTGACACAGTTTCCTTTTTCTGTTGCTTAATCTCACTTCCCTCCTCTTTCTGCCACCCCTGCTCTCCCCTCCCACGCTTTCCATCCCCGCGTTTCTCCCCAGCACCAGTAGAGGGCACTTGGATTTAGGTTCTTGGACGTTTCAGTCACTAAAACTACTCAAACACTTGCAGTATTTTTTTTTTCTCCTCTCGTCCCATTCATAGAATCCTGGAGACCAAAACCAAGAACAAACAAAAAACCCTATACCATCAAAATTTATGTAGAGAGGGGCGGAGGAAGAGCGGTGCCTGGCGTGCAGCCGGTGCGGGTGTCACTGCGGGGGGAGAGCTGGGGGCCACCATTTTGGTGAGCTCCAAGTCCTGTTTTCTTTGGGAGGATCCTTCTGATCCTCCCGAAATGAAAGGGCCCTCCAAAACGTTTTCAAGGTAATTCCTTCACAGCGGTGCTCTGAGTAAATAATGCTTCTGTACCCTCAGCAAAATGAGGCCATCCCCTGACTGCAGAACAGGACACCAGTGCGCACCTCCAAACCTCGCTGCTTCTTCCTCTCTTTACTCATTGATATGTTCTCCCCTATGGGTTTTACTGCTCAATTTAGATGTTGTGCCCAGAAATCTGTGCTCAGGGATGCTGTTAACCATACCTTCCTTCATAATGAATAGAACAATGTTACTGGATGGGTTAATTCTTGATGTTTGGTTCAAAGAGTTCTTGGCCAGCGCTGCTCAGGATCCACTGAAGGCTGGGCTGGTACCTCTTGAGGTATCCCACTGATTTATAAGGCAGTGTGATGTGTGTGCTTGGGGGCAGACCTGACCTGTAAATGGGGGCGTGGGGCAGACAAAAGCGAAGGAGGGTCACTGAAGGGGAGAGGGGTGATGATGAGCTAAAGGGGAAATGAGAGAGCTCTGCCTTCTTAATCTGCTGCCTTTCAAAAACTAATGTGGTCAGGACAGGAAAAAAAAATAGCGTGCCTAAAAATCTATGCATAGTGTGACAGGCACGTTAAGCGAGCACCACAGAGATGCTTTTAAAAATAAAAGAATTAAAGAGAATAAGTGCCCTGTGTATATGAAAATACACATTCCCCACTCCTTTCTCTCTTTCTCTTTCAAATGCAGAAGAAACAAAAAGGTCAAGAGAGATCTGGTCGACACCATAACACGGAAGTCACTTTTTGTGCTATTGTGGAAGTGTTATTGTTCTTCTCTTAATGCCTTGTTCATATTAAGAAAGAAATAAAAACAATGCTAATGACAAGAGAGGGACAAAGCCGGTGCTGGGATGGATGGCTGTTTGAGAGGAAATATGCTTACCTGTGTATTTTACCATGTTGCTTTGAAAACAAAACCAAACCTACGCGGTTTACTCTCACCATATCCTTCTCAGAAAGCAACTTGCGACCTGCTTGAGACCTACAAAATGTTAGTGCAAACCTTTCCCACCTAACGCTTCCATCCAACTGAGAAAGCTGCTACCTAACAGAAGTAACTGAAGCCTGGCACCAAATATAAACAGGGCTGGTGGCTGACAATCACACACGGTTGAGCAAAGACAACTGATTTGTGACTTAAGGCTGTCATAAATGTATACACAGTTTAACAGTTAGTTCTGTGTTTTCAGTTCACATATAAGTCAGATAACTGTATAACTACCTACTGAGATACATAATTGCCTACTTAGGTACATAATTAATTAAATACTGTGTGCAATCATAACTGGCATAAGTGAAATAGGAGTGCAGTCATACCTGCCACAATAGCCTAAGCTTACACAGACAGCTGAGTTATTAATGAGAAAGCCTTGCCTATACTGGGACAACTGGGATCCTTAACTTGTCACCTGTGTAACCCCAGCAGAATAGCTGCAGCAGACTCAGTGGCTTTTAAAAGGAAGTATTCTCATCCTGCAGTCTGCACCAGTCCAAAGTATTTGTGGTCCCTGCCCTAAACTAAAGCTCAGAAGGAATTTGCCAGCATTTCCTGTATTATTTCTAGTGCAAATTCATCTGGGTTTATAAAGTACACTCAGCAGGACAAGTATAGAGTAAGCATTATCAGTTAAGTCCTTTTGGCATAAAGGAAAATTTTTAATTTCCTACTTTAATTATAAATCAGAGAAGGCATTGTCTCTGTAAAGTATCTTGGTCTACAATAGTTTACACAATGGGGTTCTAATTTGTAGCTGCAGCTCTTAGGAGCTATGGTATTTCCTGAGACCGAAAATGGTGAAACTCTTCTAAAACTGACTAATACATATTTCAGTTTAATAACGGAAAAAATGTATTCTAAACTCTCTTTTTACAGATAAAGGTTGGTTCCTACTCAAGTGGTGTCTGAAGTTCCTGGTATTCGGTGTCAGCATTCTGGTTCAGGCAGATATGAGTCACGGATCCAGATCAAATTTTTGTGTAAATGAAGCAAATGTTCAGGTGCGTTATTTGGTTCTGACAGACATGTGAGATTTATTTAGTGATAAGAACAAGTATTTAAGCCTGTTGGCTGAAGCAATTATCAGTTTACCACTTAATCACAACTCACAGGTTAAAGCAGAAGTTATAGGAAAGGGGCAGGTACTTAGATAACAGGAAAAAATAAATTTAATTTGAGGCCCTTGTACTTATAACTCCTGTGTTTTCATACTTGAAGTTTGGTGTATATTAGTATATATTTCTGACTCCCCATACATTTGAATTATGTGATAAAGAAAGACCTAATTACCAGAGCCAGTGTGAATGTGTGCTGACACGCTCTTTTTTTTTTTTTTTTTTTTTTTTTTTAACACAGTCACCACTTCTTTGTCTTGTGTAATTTGATCTTCAAGGGAACCCCCCCCCAAAAAAAAAAAAAAAAAAAAAAAAAGAAATTTGGGTTTTCAGAGTCATGATTCAGGTGGATGTTGAAAATCATGGACTTGTAGATGCTGCTATTGTGGTTCAGGTGTGCTGTCTTTTCCTCCCCTCTCCAGACCTAGCTAGTTTCAAAATGTTTCATGTGTAGTAATTAGTAGTGTATTTTTCCTGGGAGGCTGTGTGCTATCCCTACCAGCAACCCTTTCTATTTCACCAGAGGTATCTCCATGTTCTCTCAAACAGTCATCAATACGATGAAGTTAGATGTAGAGTTGTTTTCAGTCTCTCAGCATGAATGCTGCTGCTTTGGTGGTGCTGTAAAAAAGGGCTTTCTGCTTAGGAGCTTACCTAGAGGGAAAAAGAAAAAAAAAAAAAAAAAAAGAGAGAAAAAGAATTTGTCAGTTGGCTTAATAAAGATTATTGCATTTCCCTATAGCGCTGCCAGGCATAAGTAAGGGTGGGATAACCTGTTCTGGTATTCCAGCTGCACTTCTGCCCAGCCCATGCTTTCAGTAGTGCCATCCCTGTAACGTGGTCATCCTCTTGGAAGGAAAGGTGGCACAGAGCTTGGAGCAAGGGGGAGAGAACTCACCTGTGGGATGCTTGGGGCATATGGAGCCATGGACAAGGGCTTCAGCTTCTACTGCAGGATGGTGGGTGCCCGTGGGTGAGGGTCAGGATCGATGCCTTTGCTCTGCTGGGGCTCAAGAATTGCTGCCCCCTGCCCAGCCTGCAGCAGGCACAATGAGCCAGGCTGGCTGAAGTCACCTTGCTTTTGTTTAAGTTTATTAAACCCAGCCATAAAAAGCAGCTTGCCAGCAAGTTCTGAGATGCCAGCAAAGAGCAGCTGAGTGGGGACAACAGCTTGCCCCTGGATTACCATTCAGTGACAAACTTCCAGGTTTTCTTCTGCAGGGAAGTATCAATGCATGGTGTAAAACAGGGATTGTCTCCAGGGTGAATGTGGGCAATCAGCACAGGTCTCATTTATGTGTTCCCTGCTCCGTGTAACATACCTGTGAGGTACAAGCAGACTCAGTAACAATTGTGGTTATTAAGTCAGTAAGGAGCCCTGTGAAGAAGGCTGGACATATTCACAGATAGTTCTTGTCTGCCTATAACCCCACCACAGAGAATGAAAGCTTGAAATAAAAAGCCTAAACAAATGCACGTTGCACACCAATATGCAGCATAGGGTCAAATGTTCGCAGGGCTGTCAAAACTTGCTTGGAGCAAGAAACAAAACAAAAGAAACCACACCCTCCTTCACATCTGCCACTGCCTGACACACTGCGCCGGGTTTCCTTGCTTCTAATAAAGATCACACAGCAGCTAATACTCTATCAAAGCTTAAAGAACAAATAAATGCAGCACTTACTTCTGAGGCCCATGCCCTGGTTTTATTGGCATGCGTAACGCAGGCAGTGTCGTGAGAGGCTTGTGAAATGCAACTTCCCACATGCACCCATGCTGTTTGAACATCTTGGTGCAGATTTTGTTATGAGATATCTGTGTTCTTAGAAAGAGCATGTCTCTGCTCTGAGAAATCACTTATTTTAGCCTTGTTGATAAAACTCGTGAGGGGGAGAGAGAGCACTGAAAGAACAATCTCCCAAGTACAGCTAAGGATATACATGGAGTTTGCAGGGTATGGGGTGGTTTATTGGAACCTGGTGATCAATATCTTGCAGGATGATTCATTCCATTGTGAAGCAGCAACTGCAGTTCCTTCTTCAAGGCCCTACAGAGTGGGAATGGAATCGAGGCAGATACCCTAATTCTGGCCTCTCATACGTGCAGGAAGCTTTGGGGATCTATATCCAGCCCATGTGGGGTTGCTGATAGCCTATCCCAAAGCTCCTGGCTGTTGGTGCCAGAAGCTGTTGGTGCTATCTGTCACAGACAGGTATAGAAAGAGAAACTGCTGACTTTGTTTCCACATGGAGATGTTTGAATATTAGTGTGCTTAAGAAATAGGGACTGGCAGTACCTGGAGTAGGACAAGTAATATTTATAACATCAGCGAGAGTCAAGTTTGGGTTTCAAATGAGGCTAGGCAGAATAAAACAAATGACCCAAATCTGAACTGCAGGAGACTCAAAATATTCTCATCCTGCACTCAAAATATACTCACTGTGGCTCACTTTGAGATACTTAAATGCCTTAAACCTAGGCATTGTGTAACCTGTTTAGGTAGGAGGAAACATTTTTTGGAACAAGATAAAATGAGCTGCTTATGAATTTAATTACACTCATCACCAATAATATAACATTTTTTTTTCGTTTTGTTTCTAAATCACCTGATCCAAATCTGTTCATTCACAATGATTCATCAAATAGTTTGTGCAAATGATCCGTGTCCTTGATTTTTCCATAAACAGTCTAGGAAGAGATTCAGCATTGTTCGGTTTTGTTGTCACATGATCGGTCACAAGTCACACTCTGTTATTTCTGTTTCCTGTTTGATGACTGAATGAAGAGATGGCAGGTCTTGCAAATTATCTGATCTATTATGCAAATTAAATTAAAAAAAAAAAAAAAGCTTTTCAGAATTGTCCCAAGAGCACCTTTCCCTCTGACTGTGGTACTCAATGTGTATTTTGCATCAGTACTCGTGGTGTAGCTGCTTTTCTTCAGCATTCTTGAACACAAAGATGCACAAATCTTTGTTCTCTGCATTTTATTTATTTTTTTATTTTATTTTATTTTTTGTAACACTTACTGATATCCTTGTTTTAAATATATATCAGAACCTTACAGCTGGTCAGTTATTCATCTGATGCATCAACACGTCACTTCATCTCCTTGCAGGAGGGAGATAGTTCTAGGATTTCACATAAAGACTGCAACTACATGCACAAGTGGCTGCATATTGCCAGACTTGTGCACACACTGATGTGTTTAAATTAGAGATGAAACTATGTGGCAAATGCCACAGAAACACTGCAGACCTGCACCACACAAGACAGTGTCTTTCAGTTGCAGTGTTGTTATTATTTCAGCATTATTGTCTATAAGTAATTGAGCAAAAACATAAGGAATAAAAACGTAGTACAAATGAATGATGATTGAGGAGCATCTTTAAAACCATTCTGCATTCATTTCCTGCAATCTAAATAGCGTGCCTTTTAATAATCTCAGCCACAATGTTTAACATTGGTTTAATTGAAAATGAAACACCACAAGATAAGATAACACAGAAAACAAAGGTCACTAGGCTAATTGTGTGCCTCCTAATGAAAGACATTTTTGGAGGTATTTTTTATTAAGAAAATGCTTGAGGAAAGAAAGTGAATGCTCAAGCAGTGTCTGTCAGCAAACTCGGCATCAGACTTGCTGAATGCTATTCAGTTACTTTTGGTAATTAAGGGGACTGAAGAGGTGGGAGGGAGAAATGTATATAAAGTAAAACCCATCTTATACAGTAGGAGTTGGGAAATGTAAAGTATATTGTTCTTATATCCTTTTTTCAATACCTGTAAGTAATCCAACAGTAGATGAAGCCAGTAAGAGCAGCATGTGGTGTGTGCCTCTTTCTCTGCAGCAAGGGGAGACCCTGGAGATGGCAGAGTCCAGTTTAGTCTGCAGTGTGGACAATTCACCCACAGGAAATCAACAGCTGGTTATATGCAGGCCTCTTGGAGTTAAAGTGGTTTATAAAATCACATAAGTGTAACCAGAAAAATGGGAAAAATGGAAAGGTTCAACAAGGTTACATTTCAACTAATCTTTGGGAGAAAAACAAGAAAAACATGGTATTTAACTATCTATATTATGGCTTAGACTACAGTGCTATCTTTTCTAAAAAGAAAAATATACAGTTTTCAAGTCTAAAAATGTAACTTTTTTTTTTTTTTTTCATTTGGAAAAAATCCAATAATCCAGTATCTCTCAACTGAAACTGAAGTCAAACTTTCTGCAGAAACGTAATTTTATTTTCTAGTTTTACGTATATTTGGGTCAGGTAAGAAGAAGCTAAATGAATTCTGTTATAATTAGGTTAGAAAAGAATACTAACATTTAAAAGTGTATAGAATTAGTACAAGAACAACTATCTGCACATGAAATCCTATATCTTAGATGGATATGTTCATTATTGTTACTCCAGAATGGGTTTTATTGGAGGCAAGCTGGTAGTTACTGTTTCCATAAGACAGTAAGAATGACGACTCTCTCTTTACAAATTCCCAATTACTTTCTGATGAAAGTGAATATTATGGTTCTTAAATTGGTCATTGGTAATTTCCAGATGCAGTTATTTTGGGTAAAGAAAGGGGATTTCTGTTATTACAGCTACTAGCTTTGTGGAGCTCATTTATACCAGTTGCTGTCATTTTGGTCATTTAAACAAAAATAAAGTTATCTGAAGTATAAAACCACCGTAAATCGTCAGGAGACTTTCAAGGATATTTTGCTGACTAGGCTGAGTTTATCAAACATAAACATAATAATACTTAAATTTTGTGAAAATGGAGTAGACTCTGAGTATAGATCAGTATATAACACTGTTTATCTTCCTTCAAGAACTGTTTGGAAATGACTGGTTGGAAGTATAAACTCCCAGTTTATACTGGAAGATTTTTAGTGCCTTTTTTTTTTTTTTTTTTAATCATGTTTTTTAATTTAAAAAAAAAAAAAAAGAAAGAAAAGAAAAGAAAAGAAGAAACTTGGGCAACTGGTTCTCTTACTTCCCTGTCATTTCATGATTCTTCTGTGCCTCTGGACTGGAGGTTATTTATATGAGAAAATCAGTTCTGAGAAGTGACATATTTTAAAATTTTGCTGTGAGAACTCTTCTCTTGGATTAAGGAGTTTTATCCTTAAGAAAGAGGATAAAAAGCATCCTTAGGAGCAATATGTGGGCACCACTGCACAGAAGGAGAGCCTGTAGCAGACCTCAGAGAGTGCTGATCCTTCATGTCTCAGGATCATACTACTTCTGGAGTAAGATCTTTGTTTACATAGAACTTGGGCTGATAGTGATTTTTTTTTTCTTTGTTTCAGTTGGTTGGTTCCACTTTCAGAGTAGTAGAGACTATCAATATTGTGCTTGTCTCCTAGTGGAGAGACTTTATGAGGCAGACCGTTTTCCAGCATGTCCTAAAGATGCTCAGATTCTGGGTTTGCCTGCTCTCTCCACTGAGAACACTGCGTTGCCAGCTCCCCTCAACAGAAGAAGCTTTGTCTCTGGCCCTCATGTGCTTCATCCTGGGCTTTGTGATCTGCATTTTCCCAGCGGGGCACAGCTGTCACGGTGACTCACAGACTGAAAATCACCCTTTGATGTAGCTGTGTCTCTAGCCATGTAGCATGTTCTCCAGTTCCTTGTCCAGTCTAGCTTTAAGTGATTCAAACACCACTCCTGTGAGCAAAATATTCCATAGTCTAGGTGACAGTGTTGCTATTCAGTCTGATTTCATTCCAGCCCACACTATTTCATGCCAGTCCCTAGTATTTACACACATCAAATATTTTAGGCAGTTATCATATCCTACCTTAGTCATAATTTTACTATATTGCATGTGTTCAAACTTTTTTCCTTTTTTTTTTTTTCTTTTTAATCACTTTACCCAGAAGCCTGGCTACTTTGTTATTCTTTCCGTTATCAATAGGCTATCTGTCTACAAACAGATAGACACTGGGGGGAGGGAGGATTTTTTTTGAATCAAAAGTTTATACAGAAATATTAAAATATATTGGTCAACATATATATTTTTTTTTCATTGAAAGGATTGAGTTGCTTTTCGATATGAAGCTCTGGTTCCAGATTATAACACTTGTGCAAATTAAGTCTCAGAATTTTCTATGTTCCCCTTCCTCTCAGTGTAGAGCTCCTTGCAGTGGTTAGATTTGTATGATTTTAAAATTAGTTCATGACTTATGTTGTTTTTTCCAAGGTCCTCAGTGGTGATTTAATTTAACACGTTTATGACTTATGTGAAATTATTCATTATGCAGTTGACCTTAAGCACGACAATAAACTGCCCCTTTCCAGCAAGTGGCTTTTGGAATGAAGTTAAGGCTGAAAGAGGAATAAGCAGATAATACAGAAGAGATTGCTTGAATTTTAAACTGATATTAGGATGGTGTTCAAGTGTGCAGAGGGGCTGGTGCAAGCTGCCCCGCATTTATTTCCTCTGTGTCCGGAACATTAAGTGCTCGGTGTGGCAATGGTGCTTGCTATTGATGGAAACTGTTTAACAACTGATCACAGTATAGTGGAAGGATGAGGGAAGGGACTGAAATAGCTGGGATAGGAAATTCCTGCAGAAAAGAGAATAGGGAAGTAAAACCCAAAAGGCCTGAAAACGAGTGACTAGGGAAGATAGGGCTGCAGTAGCTGGAGGGAGTGGCTTCTCTCACTTTTCAATTAGTTCACTTTGCTCGGTTCTCACTGGTTGGAGTGATCTGATCACAAATGTAGACACCGTGATGCACAGTCCCATTCTGCAGTATACATCACGTGGCAAAAAAAAAAAAAAAAAAAAAAAAAAAAGCTTTTTTTTTCTGTCCACAAAGCCTTTTTTTTTTTTTTTTCCCTTTTTTCTTCCCACTTTTTCAAATATTTCATTGTCAAATAAAAATTGCAGTATTTTTTTCGAATGGTTGGGGAAATGCAATTTTCTAGGGGGTGGGAGGAGAAGCCAACTTTGTGGGCAGGGGGAGGGGAAGGACAACAAAGCACTTATTCTTCCCTCTCCCCTCCCCCAGCAGAGGGAGGAAGCAGAGGAGTGGTAGAAGTAGGAAGAAGAAAGGAATTAAAAAGTAAAGAAAACTTGAAAGTGGAGTAAGGAAAGGAATTTAAAGGGGAACTGTATACTTTTTAACAAATCTTTGGAATGAGGGCTAAATTCTGTGAGATAATTAAAACCCTGGATTTAGCAAGCCACTTACTTTAATTTTAAGCATATGCATTGTCCTGCTGCTATCAGTTTAGTTACTCTATTTTATTCCAATTGAAGGTGTGGCCTAAAGGTTTAGGATAAAACACAGATGAGAGTATTTGTGCAACATCCTCACTGCTCATTTATCGGGGAGAGGTAAGTAACTTGGATAGTTTCACTCAAGAGGTTTCATAACCTTTAAGCTGGGTGTGTGCTGATTCAGTATGGTAACAGCCGTATTCAAAATGAGTTAAGCTTTCTGTGTTGCATGCCATTTTCTGAGGATTAGTCCAACCACCTGTTACTAAAACATGAAACTCAATCAGAAAAGCAATTACATATCATTCCAGATGCATACAGAAAGGCACACCTTGGTTGAAATAACTGCAGAACCAAGAACATTTTCATAAGAAACACATCAGCTTTTGTCTCTCAACATGAGACACTTCTGGCAGCTCTCACTGTGTGCCAGCTCTGCATTTCTGTGATGATCACACTGTGCCTTCATGCACACACATGTGCACGCACACGTGCATGCACGCAGAGAAAGTATACTGCTTGGTGAGACTCCTGTTTGATCACAGTTGCACTGCTCAGGCTGTAGATAAGCAGAGATAAGCAAAGTGTACGTTACATGCTTGAATCATATGCCTTCCCAGCTGTAGATGTATGCACAACACGGACAAAGGATATATAGCATTGACCGGGCTGCTGACTGGATAATCTTTCCTGATAGATTTTCATCCTTAAAATCTTGCTTTCAGATAGAGAAATCTCATTTATTTATTTATTTATTTACTATTACTCTTGAATACAGCTGGCTTGAAAAGCAGGCTTTCCAGTTTGCAGAGATTTCATTACTTTTGTTTTGTTTTGTTTCCTTGCTTGCTTTGAACATGCTGTCAGTCCTGGGACCATGGGCTTTCAACATTCCCTGCAAACTGGGACCCCTGGGCTCTGCAGCCCCTAGGTGCCATTGACAAGACCAGAGGTGATGCCAATGGGAAGAGGAAAGCCCCCAGCAGCTGCCCCAGCCGGGCTCAGTGCTTTGGGGACAGCCTGGGCTGGGCCAGTGGCCCTTCCTCAACCCCCAGGATGTGTTCAGCAATGTGTTTCAGGCTTGGCAAATTGTGATTATCCAACAAAACTTTGTTTTGTCAGAAATTTTCTGACTGGCTTTACTTCTGAGTAACTTCCTACATCTCACCCGAGAGAGTAAAAGGTTCAGTATTCTTGGGGCAGGGAGTACATAAATAACTGATAATGCATGCCCAAAGTTCTCCCACTGGGATTAATAATAGTACATAAATATTTATAACAAAAGCAAGTTATCCTTGAATTAGATCTGGAGACAGCATTCACTTTTGAATGGAATTGAGCCTGCTGATACCAGATTTGTATTTGTGCCTGAATTTCTGTTCTGGGAACTATTAAAGCAAAGGCTGCCTGGCCTCATATGAATGCAGCTCAGTAACAGCACTTCTGAAAACTAAAACTGGAAAAGTTCCTCATTCCTTGTTCCTCATTACAGGGCAGAAAACCGAGTTTTTGACAATGACCTGTACAAGCATAACTGCCTGTTTAGTAGCAGTGTTTGCAAACAACTTTAGAGCCGTTGTTCATTTGCTCAGCAGCTGTAACAATAGGTAGGTGGGTGAGAAAGCAGCAGCTATGCATTCTTCCTCGTTCACTCGCTGTGCTGGCAGTGCTGCATCAGCTGAGCACAAGACTGTTTGCAATACTCAGTTGCTACTGGCTGTGGGGAGTCAGTTTTGCTCTTTTCTATTCCCTTAGCAGAGCAGGTTTGGGTTAAAAGAGGAAACAAAAATGTGCAGCCATTCCTCTCTGAAAACCAGACCTTAGCTCCCGGTGGTTCTTTTCTTTTCCTTTCAAAACATGAGCAAGATTAAAAATAAAGAAGTGTCAGTGTGCTAATGTTTCAGTTTCTAATCAGTTCACAAATGGCAGGAAATTAACTGGCTTTTCATGAACATCTGTTCCACTTCTGGCTTGAAAGGTTGGAGGCAAATGCTATCTGTCAAATTTAATAGTGAGCATCAGTAATAAATATACTTACCATTTTTCACATACTCTCCCATTTCTCTATTAGCTATTCAAAATAGTACATTGTAGCCAAATGCGTTGTTTTCTTTATATTTTGGGGGGAAGTAATAAATGCTGTTAGTTAAAAGGATCATGAACTGCCTCAGAATAGGGATCAGAAAAAAAGTTGATTACAGTTCTGCAATGCTGTACACCTGCTGGTGTACATTAAGAGCTTGTATAACAACACTCATCCTGAGCTCTTCCCAAGTGAAATTTTGTATTTTGAAAACTTTATAATGGCTTGGGAATCAAAGTATTTATTTATTTATTTTAACCATTATTTATTTTAAAGAGACTTGAAGAACTAAAGGTCTTGTTGCTGCAGCAACAGTTTCTATGGGGATGTCACATCAGAGTAATTTTATTTAATTCACCTTTTGGTCCCTAGTATTCCCATATAGCCAGGTTCTCTGGGCTAAAGCAATAGTACTCCACAGGACAGGTGTAACTCATTTTGCACTGATCTTTTTTTTTTTTTTTTTTTTTTTTTTTTGAGGCTGGTAGGAATTAATGACTATCTAACCACTCTAGCTGTTAGCTTGTGCCCTGGGAGGGGACTTTGCTAACACTGCCTTGCCTCATACTGGGACTGGAATGACTGCACATTATGCTCCTTTCAGTGCTGTTGGTACTGTGTACTAGATATTGTCTCTTAATTTAAAAAACTGACAAACATCCAGGATTTCTTGTTCACTACTGTTGGGTGATAGGGAATTTGCAAGGCTGGAATCATTCGTGGTTTGTAACAGCTGTGCTTTTCTTGGCTCCGTGAAGTCAAGGACTTGAATTTCTTGATCGAAGAGACACCAAGATATCTACACTATATGCTTGTAGAACTGATTATTCCTCAAGTTGTTTTCAGTATCAGTTCAAAGCAAAGTTGCTCTGGAGAGGAACTTTTATGCTAAGTAAAAATGCAAGTAATGCTGGGTTTTGAGCAATCCATAGCTGGAATAAAGAATGACAGCCTAGATAATGCAGCAAATGGTCAGAAAAACACCAAAAGCTTCCTAGATTCTCTCATGGGGTCCAAAGAGGAGGACGTTAATCAGGAGAGACAGAAGAATCTGTAACCAGACAGGTTGGGCTATTACACAAGAATACCATGCAAACATGAAACTAGAGGAAAAGATCTTTATCAGCACCTAGCATGCAAAAGCATACAGAAGGGAAACTCAAACAGCATTTTGTGCTGTGATACTATGCTACAACTGCAGCTTGCTTTCCCTCATTATGGGCAGTAATTACTGGCACTACATTGAACATTCAGTAAAAGTACTTGCTGTGGTCCACTTGCCTGGCATCAGAACTTCATTTCCCACTACTCTGCTTAAAATGGTATTTATGAGAGAGTTAGTTTTAGTTCCTTGCTGTATAAAATTCCACAATTGTCTCTTATATTTGTTTTCCTTTTAGGTCTTTTGCTTTCCCAGTGTTTGCTGCTGTCTCACCAAGCCTCCTCCTTGTTGGCTTGAGATGTTGCAGATAGAGGAATCTGCACAGTTATTGTATCTGCAGATGCAAATAGAAAATAATAGAAAAGCTGCTTCCTCTGATTTGTGAGAAAACTTGGCTTTTAGTATGACTAGGACTTTATGGGGCAACAGGCCGTATGACTTCAGAATTAATACGATTATTAAAAAAAAAAAAAGGAATTATGACACTTTGATTAAGGACAACATTTATAAAATTTTCCATACAGTGAATTTGATGCTGATCTGCAGTGCTTTAAGGACAGCTTCAAACAGGAGGAGAAGGCTGTTTTGATATTTCAGGGTGAAGCATTTACATAGGTACCTTAAACTACCTGAATAGCTGATTTTTTTTTTCTTTCTGTTCCTGCCCCAGTGAGAGGTACACTGTGCTGATACTATCTGTGAGGGTACCTTTCTGATTTGTCTATTTCCTTTTTGGACACAGCTTTACATAGCAGGCTTAGGCCTTGCTTCTTCCTATATCACCCAGTGTCAGTATGGCTGACAGCAGAGTAGGTGTGCTGGGGGAGAAATATTTAACAATTACTTCCACCTAACTACAACACAAAAATCTAACCCCTGTGTCTGTAAGAGGGGCTTATCCAGCTGGGGAAGACCTGATAAAGAAATCCTGTGGTGGAAGGATTTTTCCCACTGGCAAAGGGCACTCCAAAGTGGTGGGCACTGCCACAGCTGTCTCCTCATGTACCTAAAGGCCCATGGGACTCAGAGCCACCAGGCTCTTCCCATCATTCTGGCCACATTATCACTGCTCGCTGTCCTCCGTGCAGCCTCACAGAGTTTAAAAATAGCAGAAGTCTTTCACTATTATTCATCTCTAAATTCCCAAAGTTCCTGCAAAGGTGGGGAGGAATTGTCCTTGTCTGCCATGTGGGAAAGTGAAGTAGAGCAGATGAGCAGGATGATAGGCTTACTCTCACTGCCATGAGCAGCAAACTAACCTAGGAGTCAGGTTTCCTGAGCTCACTGATTGCCAAGTGCCAGGTTCACATTGTTCCCTCTTTAGCAGACTGAGAAAATTAAAAACTACGTACTACATTGTTGAAGACTTATATCCTTATTCAAACAGATGCAGAAATCTAGTGTAATGAAAGGAAAAGCAATATTGCCTATTAATGAACTCTGAATAATTATGTTATTCTCTAAGCGTTGAGTACACCAATTCTCACTGGGGGAATGGGGGGAATCATTGAGCAGGAAAAATAGTTGTTTCACTAGCAATTATCATTAGAGTATTAAAGAAACGGGTGTACTTATCATTAAATAGTCTCTCTGGAAGCTTTTGTTTCCTAATAAAGTGCTCATCTCATGAAGTATCGTCAGGAGTGCAGTAATTTGATTCTGATTATGAGTTTTTACCTGCTTACTAGAGAATTGCTTGTAAATATTAATAATGGATTCCCACTGTGGGAAAAGAAGGTACAACTGACATTCCTGAGTTATGGAAAACAAATCATTAATGCTGTAACTACCCTCCCCTGTTAACTATATCCTCATGGCATAAAAAGCACACAAAACCCTGGTGACAAATTATATACATGAAGGTGCTGTACTGTTTTTGCTCAGTTTCCAGTTGCACCACACCACTTGATTAGCCTGGAAAAGGTGGTGAAAATTCATTCCTGTGCTACATAGTGCATAAGGTTACTTGAGGATTGACTTTCAGTAGTTCTTCTGAGGTTTCACATTTTGACCCTTTAGAAATGGCAAATTAAATACTTTCAAAGAGAAGGTAGATAGGAGAAGGATGTAGGTAGACAGTAGAGAACTCCCTGTTCTGGGGCCAGTGTTCAGACAGTGTTACATGCTATTTTTTTATTGAGATTGAGGTTGAAATTATGCTTCTTGATTTGCTTCTCTTTAGAGATAGACTAACTTCTTCTGGAGGCTACTATTCACATTGGTGATTCTTTTCACCCACACATTACCTTTTGGTATTTTACTTGCAGGTGAAGAATCTTCCAGCGTGCTATGTAATATCACCCAATCTCCCCGGTACACTGGGTGGATGGGGAAAACCCCCACCAATAAATAGCTTGGTTTTTAGTTTTGCTTTGGTCGAAAATACAACACAAAGCTACAGTTTCCACTGTTATACTACTGTTTCATAAATCATAAGTGCTTCAAGATAGAGAACAAATATTTATGCATATCAAAATGCCATTAATTTTCTAGAGCCATTCCCCAAAACGGCAAGGCACCTATTCCACTTTCTAAACTTATGAAGCTCTTCTATGCCCATATCTTTAGAAACTTAAAACTCTGTAAATTTGCTCTTGAGTTTCTGGTGCAGTCAGCACAACTTGTTAGTTATTGACAAATTGCCACAAAGCAAACAAACAAATAAAACCCTCATCATTTCATTTTTAAGTATAGAAGATTATAAATCTACAGAATGAGGTGCAAATATTCTAAGAAGAATGCTCATAAGGAAAATAAAGGAGAATGTTTTCAAATAGTAAATGTTGTTAATATCCCCAAAGTTTTGTCCAAAAGGCAGGTGACACATCCCCTGCTTCTGCACATCTCTGCCATCCTTTGGATCCCCAGGTCTTGTGGCTGTCCTTGTTTTAGGCACTGCCTAACACTTAGCCATTGATATGATCAGCAATTCACAACCAAAGCTCTTTTCTCTGCTATTAATCATTTTGCTAACTTACTTTATCATGGTGAGTGACAATAAATGTGGAATAAGATGCTGCATTTCTCCCTAAATGATGTAGGTTTATGGTTTCCTGTTGTAGGGTCAGAGTCTACTGGTCTACTGCACTGTGCAGACTGCCATCAGTTGAACCCAACTACAGTATGGCCTTGTGAAGCCCCCAGCTTCTATATTGGGCTTTATTTGAAAGTCCTTACCTGAGAGCTCATGGAACAGCAGTCAGGGACATGCTCCAATGAGGATGGTTATTATGCTGTCAGTCCTTTAAAAGGTCTTTGTGAAGAAAAAGCACATTGAAAAAATTGGTGAAAATGTGAACATTTCTTTGGCTTTGTGTGGGTGAATGTCTTTCTTGAGGGTTCTAGAGACTTTTTGTATATACACCTTTTCTGTAGATTATTTCCCCATTGCTTACATGTTTTTTTGCATAATATTAACACTAACCTTTGAGTCACCCACATCCTGGTATGTATCACCACATTCTCTTTATGAAACAGAAGAAAATCTTTACATATTATCAGGCATACATAGAGTCATAAATTGTATTTTTCTTATCTTTCCTTGTGAAAAGGGGGGGTGGGAGACCTGAACTGAAAAAGTCTTACGCAAAAAGTTTTTTGAGAAGGTATCATCAATGGAACAGATATTGTAACACTTGTCACTAGTCCCTTTGCTTTGTGTGCTGTCCCAATATAATCATTCTCTTTGGGGAATTAGTTAATTAATAATTTTAAAAAGCTATGTTGCTTCTATTTCTTCTTTTTCTCACCTACTATAACTGCTATAGTAATTATAGCTAGAACAAACTCGTCATCCTGCCTGCCCCATATTGCTGTTACAAATGATTGAACAATTGCAATCTTTCAAGCTATCAAACTTTTCATGGTTTTTGTGCAATTTCATGAAGTTCTTTGTATTTAATTTAAATAAGGTCTGCTCAGTCTTAAAGACATCTCAGTTTTGTATCTCAGATTGGGGTAGGATTTTCTGCATTGCTTATGTATGTTTCTTGTATTGCAAAGCTAAGAGGAAAACTTGAAAATGTGAGACCAGGATATACAATGAACTCAGAGCATGCTGTATTTTTCCCACACTGTGGAACTTGTTCAGCTTGTTGTTGTGTTTTGTTTTTGTTTTTGTTTTTGTTTTTGTTTTTTTCAAGCATCTCAGCAGGTTAGATGTCTGCTCCCCCTCATCTCAGTTGGAAGATCAGTTTGCCAGGGAATACTAGGAATAGTTCATTCATTTATTTAGACTTCTTCACCTGAATCTTGACACTGTAAGCTTTCTCCAGTTTGGACTATTTTAGGCTAAGATAGCTAAGTCTTTTCAGCATTACAGTAGTAGAAACTAAGTCTACATTGATACCAGAGTAAAAAAAAAAAAAATTAGTTTTATTGTAATGTTGCTTTTTAAAATTCAGATATCATAACTAAACAATAGCAATTTGAGTAATAAACAGGAAGAAAAAGTCCAGCAATTGTACTGAGGATAGTCCAAGGCATTGTTCCTTCTTCTTTACTGAAACCTCTTTAATCCTTGTCCATCAAGCTATTTCCATCTGGAACCCCCAGCCCCCGGGAAAGAGATTCAGGTAAAGCCTGAAGGATGTTAAGCACCAAACCATGGCATCTGCCCAGCAGAGTGGAAGCTTGCCTTACTGGTCACAGCACACAGCTGGGAAGTAGATCAAAAGATAAATGCCTGGGTAGCTTCTGAGGATCTGTACTGAGGCTTTCCATCAGTATAATGGAGATGGTAGCATTTATTTGACATTAACACACACAGAGGAGGAGTAAAAGTACTTTATGGCAGTCTGCACTTGCATAATTTTGCCTACTATTTCAAAAAGCTTTTAAAAAAAGTTTTAAACAAATTTAAGAACCAAAGCTACTAAACTTTAGGATTCTACAAAATGTTACAACCCCCTTTGGAATTTCAGAAATTTAATTTTATCCAGAAAACAAACAAAACAGGGAGTGGAATATGGAGAACAGTTATTATCTCCACAGTCCTCATTTATGTGAAAGGGGAGGTTTACAGCAAAAACAAAGTCCAGTCCCTTTACACTCACAGATTGCTTATGTAGAAACCTTAAACTCTCATTTGTAAACCTTTTAATGTTTTGGAAAGGGGTGTTGCAGTTGTGTTTTCATACTAAATTCTGCATCTGGCCACAAAATAGATACACGTTCAGTCCAAGCCAACAAAAGGCAATCGCAAAAAGAGCAACCCAGATAGTTTGCTGAAGCCTTTCTGTCTGGAGCTGGGAGAAATCCTTTGCGTGCTGCAGTTCTTCTAAGAACCCGAAAGCTTTTTGTCAGTAATTCAGCACATACCTGACCAAAAAAAAAAAAAAAAAAAAAAAGGCAGTCTGACTGGTTTTGTTGTTTCAGCTGTGCTGAAGCAGGGGAAGCAAACAAAGCTTTAGCATTTCAATTAAGTTTCAACTCTGATGATATTTTCAAGTAAATATTTATAAGTCTCGGTGCCCCTTTAGCAAGGAGTAGCTCAGTTACGGTATTTTATATTTAACAAATAGGTTGGTGCTATCAGAAAAAAAATAATGCAGGTATTTCTTCCAAAGAGCAAAACTGCCATCTCGGTGCTGCCTTCCTTCGCAGTTCCCCCATGCTCTTGTGGCAGGCAGAGTGGCTGTTTTCTTGTCTCCCGGGCTGGAATTTGTAACCGAAAAGGGGAAGTCTCACATCTCTCTTTAACACTTGACCAGATCAATGACTTGTGATATCAGAGATTCATGAGCTCAATACAATTTGCAGTAAATGTAGGTTATTTTTTTTTTCTGACTTCAGGAAGTGGGCTGCCAAGCACGGAGATTCTTTCTGCTCCAATGATATAAACAAGCACAAAAGGAAGTCAGGTCAAACTCTAATCTCTTTCTTTGTACTCCACACCATCATTAAGAAGAACAAAGTTTTGATTCGTTTTGCTGCAGGTTTCAAGATGAAGTAAACAGAAAAACACTAACGCATTTCAGTGATTTTTTTTTTCATCAATAATTTCAAAAGGATCTCCAATTAGCTGGTAATAACCCCAAATACAGCGCTTGCAAGAAGCTGCTTTTTTTTTTTTTTTTTTTTTTTTTTTTTTTTTTTTTTTTTGTGACATGGCTACTTCAAAGGGACTGCAGGAACGAGATTTGCCAATTGTAATTCTTCGCAGCAGCTGTTAAATCTTAAATTGCTGAAACATTATCTTCGATGCAGTACGACAGACCCCAGCGAAGCTGTGTGCAAATTTGCATGGACAAATTTGAAACTGGCATCTATTTGTAGCCCAGCGAAACTGAAAAGTTATCTAAACAGGGAAAAGGCCTTATGAAAGTAGTGATCACCAGACAGCATGGAGACAGCTTATCTCTTTGATCAAAAGATACTGGTTTTAAATCACAGGTAAACAGGCTTTTGAAGTGTACCAGACAATTTAAACTGTAACCACCAACATAAATTATTTTTTACCTATTTTAATCAGGAAAAGTGAACATTTTGGGTTACAGGGAAAGTGTCTTTAGCGAGGTTACCAGGTTCCCCTACACAATTAAGCTGTACCACACCCTTTAGCAAGGCACTAAACCCCTGGTTAAATGGCTGGAAATGCACTGACTGTGTAGAAGACCTTTTACAGGCATGCCTGCCAAATCTGGGAGTGGCTTTGATTGGTATTTATCTAGCCCAGTTATTCAGTTGATCAACACATGTGCTGATCTTTGTGCATTTCCCGATACTATTTTAAAATCGACTGCTTGTATTTCTGCAGAAGCAGCTACTCCTTCCAGTGAAAGACTGGCCTTGCAGAACAGGGGGGGTTGGTGTGTAATGTTTCCTATCTCTGCGAGTAAACTTGCCTCTTGGCATCCCTCCCTGTGCATTACTGTTGGAAACACGGTTGTTCTGTGTAACAAAGCAATTGCTGGGAGAGAGAAGAACGAGATATGATTAAAGTTTGAACTTGTCTTCTATTTTCCTGAATATAGCACCAATGAAACTTCTTTTTCTCAAAGATTTGGTTTTGCTTTCTTCTTCCTTGAAACCTATTTATATAGAAGTTCAGTTTCTTCTAACAGATTAAAGGGTGTGAATTTGATTTGTTGGGGGATCAGGGAGGGCTATTATAAATGTTCTCCATTCAGTAACTTATGTTTGAGGTCAGGTTGTATGGTGTGCAGTCACAATTTGTCTGTGGTGATGAACTTTCATTATCTTAATATCCCAAACAAGGTACCTGCTAGCAACAAAACCACTTCCTTTGTATCATTGGTTAAAAGAAGAAGAAAAAAAAAAAAAAAAAAAAAAGAAAAAAAAAAACACCTGGGTCTGTGTATTATTATCTGCCAGGCATTCAAAATCTGCACTTCCTGAAGTAGTAGAACAGCTGAAACCGTAAACTCGGTGCTCAGCTGGCTAAGGGGTTGAATATTTGGTAGGTTAATCTCTCATTATATTATGTTATATTTGGTTAATCTCTCAAAGTTAAATAATTCATTCCTTTCATCTGTGTTTAGTGGGCTACACTTCAGGGGAGGAGAAAAAAAAAAAAAAAAAAAAAAAAAAACAGGAGCAAAAGTGCAAGAAGGAAATATAAGAAATTGTCAGGCAAGCAGACTACAGCTAGAAGCCTGCTCTGATGTTGAGGAAGTACTTTGGAGAAAGCTACTTAGATCTGCAATGTATGTACTCATTGCAAAACCTTTCTTCTCACAGGGAATTGAACCAAATGGATATGAGACTTCTAAAGTCAAGAGAAGACAAAAATTATTTTTTTCTTCAGAACATTTTTACATATCTGAACATTATATTTGGCTAGTTTAAGGACATTTCACTACTAAGATGTTGAGGTAGGAGGAGGAAGAACCATTCTTTTGATTCTTCATTAAGATCCTTTTGGTTCTGTTTTGACTACAGCAATTAAATATAGGGGTGCTCATAGTGAAAATGTTATTAAGGAATAAGAAGTGGGGAGAAAGTGAGAGATTTTTGAAGGTTAACCATAAAAGCCCTGTCTAAAGGCATACCACAGCAGAATTCTTCCATTCAGGCTGTGTGGAATATCTGATTTCCTTTTCGGTTCTCACTGTCTTCTGCAAAGACCAAGTAGTAGAATGTGAAAATGGCATGAAAAAGAAAGATGTGAGAAATTTGCCCTGGTAGATACAAGTATATCTTGGAACAAAAATAGATACTGAACTGTCATCACACCTTTAGCCATATTATTTTCCATCTGCCGATGTGGTATACACTTTCAAGTCTTCTGTAAAGCAATTAAAAGCTTTTTGTTATAGCTTACAGTAAGAGAAGTTTGTCCATGTATTTTTAATATCAAGACAGACCCATTAGATCTCTGATGTGGACAGACACTAACTTCCAGCAGCGTCTTGACATTGATTTTAATCATAAAACTGGTTGTTATTTGAGTCTGATCCTTGCCGGAGGAGCACAAATCATTTTGGTGAGGCAGTGCTCACAAATGACATTTTTACAGACCCAAATGCTTCCCCGCTCTTCTTAGTACAGTACAACACGTCTGCAATGAGATGTTGTAATATATATGTCTCCCAAGTATTTGAATTACAGTCATAAGTATAAAAAAGTTAAGCTTACACTGTTCCTTTTTTTTTTTTTTTTTTTGAGATGTACAAATACAGAAGTAAAACGTACAACTTGGTAAATATCTGCATGCACTTCTGCAAATGTATTTCATTTTGTAAGTACGTACATACATATTTTTACATGCACTTATTTACGAAGAATGTGTTGATTGCATGTAGCAATGATGGGGTACAGCTGACGGATCTGTGATTTGAAATGTGTTCAACAGGGGAAAAAGTGGGGAAATCTTCAAACTTGTCTGTGGGTGGTGTCTGAAAGAAGGGCGAATGTTTTGTAAAGTTTCATCTTGCAAGTAGTGATCTCTTTCACTAGATGTTTCAGATTATTTGGAGCAGATTAGCTACTGCAGTATAGTGAAAAGCACTTACAAAGTGTTCAGATAAACAATGTATCTCTGATCTTTTTGTTTTCCTCTTTTCCCTTCCTCTCCTTCCCTCCCCTCCCCCAGCTCCACGTATGCCGATCCTGGGAAGAAGCAAGGGGGCATGGCAGAGTTTCATTAGGCTGCTGCAATTAAATCCCTCAGTGGCTGCGAGGAACTTCTGAGATGTTAATAACAGTTTGAGCTTTCCCTGGAAAACAGAATTCAAATGGTCACTGTGCTCTCACTCCTGCTCTGAATCTTCTTATTCTCTGACAAACTCTTCCTGCTTCTGGGATGGTGTTGGCATGCAGCCATTTCATGCATCTTAGGAATCTGGGTACTGGTAAATTTACAGTCGCTTTTAGAGAGGAAAATAACATTAATCTGGCATCCTAACTACTGGGGCCCATTCAGCACATAGATTTTTCACCATATCCTTTTAGGAGATGCTCAGTTTCCCTTCCTTGGTCATACTTAAGCATTCCAAGTGCAAGGAAAAATAGAAATTTTCTAAATTTCCCACTAGGTGCCTGTCTGCATCTTTTGCTACTACAAATTGCAAAGATTCAGTTCTACCAGGAGCTCTGCTGTGCTGAACATGCTTTAATCCAGAGATCAGAGCATTCAGCACCTGGTGGAAGAGCCATCTCTCTCTTGCAGTGACAATCCAGATGTATTCTTTTATTAAAGAGTGCTAATAGTAAACTGTTTTTGCTAATAACAAAAGGATTTTATGAACACTTTTCCCTAAAGCATTCAGAACAGAATTCTTATTTGAGTCATTTCAAATCAAATAATTGTATTTGTGAAGAAGCAAGGTTTTTGCTCAAGTCTGAGCCTATAGCTACACTAGAGCTGGGAGGAGGAAAACAAAAATTCTCTTTCTGCTAATACCAGTGCAGATTCAATTTTATTATTATTATTTATATTTTTTTAGGAAGAGTGAAAGGGAGGATAAACCAATTAGAAGAACTAAGATGTATGATGAAGGAGGAGTTGCCTGTAGGCTACTTACATGATGGCAGTTCCTTGGCACTTAAAACGGTTTAAAATAAATAAATAAAAGTAAAACTCGAGTTGTTAACAATCTTACATACGTAGAAGCTGATATAGGTAAAACTTGAGTATCAGCATAGATATGGATGTATGTATGTGTACATGCATGCATAAAACCCACGGATGGCTATCGTTAAGTAAATGTGCATGGGCACTTAACTGCAAAGGATCTGACCACTCTCAACCTGTGTGGTCCAGTGCTTCAACAGGAAGATGGTATTTGCTGCTGGTTTTGTGTCCTGACAAACGCCTTTCTGTGCCTCAGCTTTTAATCTGTAAAATGGATCTGGTGATTCTGTAGGGAGAGAAAAAAAATCTGCCTCGTTGTTAACAACTAATTGCAAATAGTACTTGCTGACTAATTTTAAATAACAAATGTATTTGGAGTAATTCAGAGGTTTTGATGAACTGGAACAGACAGGAAAATAAATCATTTGCGTGGAATTGTTCAGCTCTAATAACTGCCATTGTATAATATAAAATGCAAATGTTATCCTGTGCAATTAAGACACAAAAGATTATTTTTTAAAAATCAATCAATAGTATTTTAACTTTAAAAAAATATAAGACTCTTGGGAGGATTTTATTGACGTTTGAGTTGATTACTGTTGATGATGGAACATAATCCATTTTATTGAAGAAAATGAAATTCTTTTTAATCATACAGAGCACACAGAACCCAGAAAGAAACAAATCTCTCTGATCTATAATCATATCTTTTACTGCTTTATCTTCTAAAATTTGTATTAAAAAATAACATCCAGGTTAAATATATCTTGTAGTTTATCCGAGTGTTTAATTTCTAACAGATTGCGCAATCTTTTTATAGTTCCATACAGTGAGCCACTGGTTTAGGTCACTGAAGTCAGCTAGGCTCAGTGTGAGACCTGCCCATCTGATTCTCTTTGCAGGATCAGAGACTTTTTTTTTTTTTTTTTTTTTTTTTTTTTATCTGCAATGGTGTCTCTGAGTTTCAAAGCACAAGCTACAGCGATAATTTTACCACTTTGGCACTTTTAGACTTGCTCAAGAAAACAACACAATCTTTAAATCCAGCTGAATTCAACACTTGTATTTATTAACAAAGTGGCACCCAGCCAGAATTCTGAACACGTAACCTGTTTGGTCATAATGCTGCCTTTGTGAGGATATCTGAATTTCTGGAATTCAGACCCACCAATTTGCTCAATGAACCAGAAAGCATTTCTATTTCTTGGCAGAAAGAATTAGGAAAAATTAGCAGGCTTGCATTTTTGGGGCCTGTGATAAAATTATATTTGAACTTTATTCTTCTGAGTATTGGCTTGCTCCTGTACATTCCAGTTGTCTATGGATGACTGCATTAGAAGAAGAAAAAAAGAAAAGAAAAAACCTACTGAAACAACAGCAAATATTGTAATTTCCTAGAAATAACCTCAGAAAAGTTTCCTAAGTAAAGAGGGTGTGTAGAATGTAGGAAATTTGTTTAGGAGGTTTTTACAGTATAACCAAGAAGATTTTGAAAAGATTGGCAAAGGATTTTTTTGTGACTTTTTAATTTATTCTTTTTAATTATAAAGGCCAACAAAGCAGCGTTTGGCAGAAGGAGGACTGCTGAGCTTTAGTTTGTGTCTCTTTTGAGATGAGCTAGAGACTTGTAAAATATATTTTATCTTTAATTTATTCCTTTTTTAAGCAGTAACAAAGCTTTTGTCCTCATTGAGTGGTTGTGAAAATATTTATTGTAATTTTTTTGCATTCCATGGAATGGTATGACAGTTTGGACATTGCCACAATATCCCTTCATTAATAAATAAGTCAATAATTTTTTAAAACTGTTTAACAAAATGAACACCAGTTGTTGTCTGCTGTTTAGTTAAAACCCTCCCCTTCATGACTCCTAAATTTTGGTTTTCTTGGCTTTTTTGATACTATTACTTCATTAAGTCTATCTCTATCTGAAAGTGCCAGGGTTAGCAATTGCATTTCTAAATGAAATTAGTGAGTGGAGAGAAAACCCTTTCCAGATTTCTTCTTATATTATAATCTTTAATAAAAAGGCAGAAAAAAAAAAAATAAAAAAAAAAAAACCAACACGTGTATCTAAGAAAATGAAGGAAGAACAACTGTATTGTAACTGCCATAAATTCTCACAGTTCTGTTGCTGAGCTTTGCTGATAGATTTAGAAGTGCTTAGAAAAGGTCAATGGGCTTCTGATAACCCTAATAATTCAGGCTGAGGGCTTCAAAGATGCAGTATGAATTGAGGAGATGTTTTTTTCTCCTTTAAGATGTTGATGCAAAATCTTAAATCTAATCATTCCCAAAACTTTGAAGAGCTCAACTCCTGAATCTGAATTGACTCATTCCAATATCCCACAATCTGCTCACCTTGCACATGTCTGCATGAAGCTATAAACACTTGATGACAGCTCATTGATGCTCCAATATGAGCTAAAGTCCTGTAGAGATTGGTCCATGCAAGCTGAATGCACAGACTATATGATGGGTAATAGTGACCACAGGTTGCCCAGCATCTGGGGAAACGGGTTCCTATTCTTGGCTGTGCTGCTGATTTTCGCCTTCTGTTTGGTATCTGGATTTGGGATCTGGGTTTTCTCTATAAGTCATTTAAGTGGATTGTGAAAGAGTTGGGATATCTTATTACTCTGTTCAAGTTCAGGGCTTATAGGGGCTCTTGTAGTTTAAGCTATAAATTAAACTGTGGATTTCTGAATGCAAGCCCTGACCTGTTAGTGCTACACAAGCCTTTTCCAAGTGGTACACCAAGGCAATAATGTATCTGTCTTCCATGTACTCAGTGATGGCTCCGGAGTACTACTAGTGGCTCAGCAGCTGCTGCTGTTTCCTTTGGCCTGCCAGAGATTTTGGGAAAGAGGAACGCTTATTTCTGCTTAGTCATGTGAAGCAGCATAGTGCCATGTGCTTCTGCTCCAATGTAGTTATGGCCTTCAGAAAAAAATAACTAAGTAAGCTACATGTGGGAACTTCTTGATGAAGCGGCTGAAAAAGACATTTTTAGCACAGCTGGTTGCTAAAGAATTTATTGTGTGTCATGGCATCATGCTCAGAAGGCTGATAGCAGGTTCCCCAACTTGGAAGCCTTTGGTTTTGCTTGTATGTGAACTACTGAGGACAAGAGGAAAGCATCTGACAGACATGCTCACTCATAGCTAAGGCAAAAATTGCACCATTTCCATGTGACATTTCAATTTGGACGTATCAGCAAATAATGTCAGAGACAAATGCTGTGCCTCATTCTTATTTTTATTTTGTAAGCCTTTCACTTCCTCTTTTGCCTGTCTCCTTGGGCTTATTTGTTCTGAGACTGTTTTCTTACTGTGTATTTCACATCCTTTTAATTGTAAATGGAAAGCCAAATTCTACAGGTGGATGAACTGATTCTGAAGCAGTGACAAAGATGCTACAGAATTTAGCTATTACAGTAGATGTCTTGTTATTTTTAATAGCAAATACTTGTTTACTTTAACACCAGCCATATCACCATTGCCAGTGTGCATTGGGTGTAAACCTCCTCTCACAAATGAGGAACAAACTGTTATAGGTGCTGCACCAAAAATGACAGTCCTTGTCCTTGTTTCTTTTGCATCTGCTCATCTGACCATAAATGTGAGTGCCCTGCACAGCATATGTGATGGCAGAGGTGTAAAAAAGGTAAACAAGGAACAAGATCAAATCCTTCATTTCAGATTTGAGTGTCAGAAAAACAACCCTTGTTTTATATTTTTGCCTATTTCCTTGTCTCTGTTTCTCTCTCACCTCACATCTCTGTCTTATTTCTCCCCTCTTTGAGCATCACTTTCTGGCACTAATTTCTCCGGTGACTTTGTCCCACCCCACTGTGCCTCCCGCACCGGGGCTGAGTGTGCAGCCTGGATTTGTCACCCAGGTTTGGCAAGTCTCGTGTTGTTGCCTCTCTGAGTAACCAAGGCTCATGGTGTTGGTAATGTACACTTTTTTTAGATACCACGTGAGCCAAAATATGGAGTTTTGCGTAAGGGGTGGGTGTCTCACTCTGTTTCACTGTGTCACCTGTATTTACATTTCTGGTACAGTGTGTCCACATGACTCTTCTGTCTTAGAGGGCCTGACAGTGGCTTTTGTCCTGGGTGTTTTGAACGATTCCTTTCTGATTCTTCAATACTCATGGCATAAAACTGGCTTTACACTGGTATTCCTGTTTACCCTTCTTATTTCCATTTTCATAAAGAAGTAAGGAAGGATAACTAGAAGGATAAGAAGTAAGGTGGATAAGACCTGAGAGATCTGGCTCAGGAATGTGCAGTAGGTGTCTAAGCAGAAATTTGATATGAAAGGCAGAATGAGAAATACCCTGTGAAGAGCGAGGAGCAGGAGAAAGGTATCCCATTTAGCTGGCTGTGCCTGGTTGAAAGTATCTTGAAGAAAATCTTCGCTTCCCTCCCCACAGACTGACCACTGTATGGCTGATTGACTTGCATATGGAGGGTGGAAGAGCTGCTTGCTCCAGGATTGAACAGTTTCTATCCAAAGTAGCTATTGTGAGCAAAGGAGGGGATGATAGGGATGTGTGTGTGTATAGGAATCACTCTCATGATCATAGGTCTTTAGGATAATTCAGACTGTAAGGGACCCATGGAGGTCATCTAGTCTAACCTCTTGCTGTCATGCAAGTTCCCCTGTGTTTCCATTATTGTCTTAATTAATGAATAAATTGGAAGGAGTTTATATATGTACACTTGATTTATGTGCCAGATAACTCTTGGAGAGGCTTTTTCAGACTTCCAGAGACCAAAAGAAACGCTATTTGGCTGCTGGAAACAGATAGCTATTTAAACATTAGCATGGCTCCAAATCCTCCCTTGGAGGTCAGACAGCCCAGTAAGCCAGAACTCAATGACCCACTGGAGAACAGCTCTGGAAGTTCAGAGGTGAGGTTTTGTTCCTGACATTACTTATTCAGATTTACAACTGCAATTCAATTATAAAATCAAAATAGTTGGTATAAATTTGTTGTGCTCTCACACACATGCTGTCAAATTGTGACCTGTTCTATTGCAAATCCAAGCTGGGTTTCCCGAAGGAAGCACAGGCAGGGTGCTGTGGCTCTCCTCTTGGCTTTACTGGTAACATCACAGCATACCCAATCTAATGATAAGGCTTTCCTCTTCTGTGCACAGATATATGTTGTTGCCACTTCCTTTGTGTTGGCAATGACACTTGTTTCTGTTTCACAGAGCTGAGTGTCAGACAAGAATTGTTTGTATTTGTCTGGGTTAGATCCCTGCACCAAACTGCCGTGGTCAGAGAGGTGTAAGGCTGGCACAGGGGAAGGGAGCTCACAGGGGATGAGCCATTGGGTTGGGTTAACTCTAATCTCAGACTGCAGTCTTTGTTGATTTTTGACTTTAATGTGAGAGGCCCTCCTTGGAAAACTAAATTTGTACTGTTTGGCTGCTTGGCACTCCTCCAATAATGCAGATTGTCTTCTATTGGACATTACAGAATTTAGCTGTACTTGATTAGAGAATTAACTTGATTTCTTTGACTAATGCTTCAGTTCTTGCATGTTGTTCTCTGCCAGATCAGCCAGCAGAAGCATGAGAAGCATGACACCCTGAATGTCTGCATTTATTCTTCCTAAGTAACAATATTAAAAGTAAATAAATAAATAAATAAATTGAAGCAACGTTCTCTTGCCTGATCTCATTCCTTGACTTCCGAGGACCTCACACCTTCTCAATGTCTCATCTTTCCGTGTTGGAAGGAGGCAGAGCAAAACCATGAGCAGGATTTACTCACAGGCCTGAGTTTCAAGACTAGCCTGGCATATGAGTGCACGTGTGCTATATGCTAATGGAGAACGGAGCTAATACTCTGTCATGTGTGTACACTGGCCAGGCATCCCTGAGCTGCCTTCTGGTACACAACAGAGATCTGCTCTTAGAGACTCCACAAGCGGTATTGTAATTTAAAGCAGCATATAACCCGCCTAAAGACTTATTGGTGAAATACAATGAAGGAGCAATTGTTGGCTCCCACTATGTACTTGCCCCTGCATAGAGCAGAGGTCAGAAGTAGGAGAGAGTCAAGCTTATGGTTTTGATTTTATATTAAAATGTTTTATTATGGCTTCATTTCATGTCCAGGGATCTACAGTTGAATCACACATCATTCAGCCTCTTAATTTCCTGTAATAAAAATATAAGTGCTCAGATAAAGAAGTTCAAAGACCTTTTCCTGAAAACCATGGGGGTGAGGGAGAGAAAAATCTTCTCTACACTTCTTCCAGCTCTTAAACAGGTCTATAGTGTTAGATTATTTGTTTGCATGGTGTCCTTCATTGTCACCATCTTCCGATCAGCAGCTTTTGAAGTCTGTACTTTAATATATTTAGTAACTTGACAAACTCCGTTTGCTGAGCTGGCTGTAGAAGGCACATACTGCTGCATTATCCACGCCTGGCAGCAGTGGTGCTGCCTGCCTTTGCAGTCCCGTGGTGGGAGTCAGCATAGGCAACCTGGGAGCTCCCCGACTCAGTTGTACCGTATGTCTGCAGCCTGCAGGGAATGCGTTCTGCAGCCCTGGTCAGACATGTGGGCACTAGGCATTGTCCACCAGGGAAGTGAGAGCTTTATCCTTGTCCTGGTTTCAGGACAATCCTAGAATTGAATGGCTGCAGAAGTGAGGCACTGATGAGTGCTTTGGACAGCCTCATGCTATATGTTTGTCTGTTTACCTTAAATTCCCATTTGCGTAACTGTTTATGCCAAAGAAGCAAGTTGTCTACTTCTGTTGAAATCAGAGATGCATGTGACTTTAGAAAGGACAGACAGTGCCTGACTGCATTTGCTCTGAGGAGCTTGCTTTCTCTTGCACAGGGATGCATTTGCCATGCCACCATTCAGCACAGAGGCATACTGTAATTGCTGAAGGCATCGGGAAGCTATTGGAGCTTTTCAGTTGATTAGTCTTATTTAGAACAGTCAGTCATAAGGTTACTTTAACAGAAATTAGAAATAAATTACAAGACGTCCTTATTTCTACAGCATTTTTTGCCTGTGTTCTCCAAATCCCACAGAGACCCCCGTGAAATACCAGCACAGTGACAAGGGCGCGGCAGCAAGCACAAAGCACGAATAAAGAGAATGCTAAAGCTGGGCTGCATAACCCTGCTTGATGTGCGGTCTCCTCTGATATCACAAACTTTTTCTATTAGGAAAAAGAAGCCAGAAGCCTTTGCCTACCAAAAAAGAATCTTTGATCTAAGTCTTTTATGTTTCTCTCCCAACCCCCCTTGCTAAAAGGAGCCATGCCAGCATTATAGAAATAGCATCTGCAAAACAATTTGCAAGCTGGCGTTGAATACATCTTGCTTTTCAAAAAGCAAATCTTTCACATAATGTCATGTGGTGATTTTTGTGATGTTGCATTTTTAATGGCCTATGTGTAGAAGATAGATGTCAAAGACATCAACCCTACAAACAACTGTAAATATTTGCCTTGAGAAAGCATGTGGTATATCCTGTAATTCTTGGCTCAGCCACTTAATCTGGAGGCAGCTTAATTAGTTGTTAGTGGGCTAAAACAAAGAAAATCTTTTAAAAATAAATTAAATAAACAACATGGGGCCTGATTTTTATGAAGTGCTATAGTCCACAGCAGCTTTTATAGAACCTAAGGGTGCTCATCACCTTGAAAACTGGGTCCTGAACTCACAGGTTGGAAGTTGAAATTTTAGCTAAATTCTTGGCATTACATAAAATCACCGAGTTAAGAGTTTTCAGAAATGACTGGTAATGGACAATCTCCTAATTCCATATTTGTTTTCCTGAATATGTAATTCCAGCAATACTGAGTACCCTTCAGCTTCTGCTATTTTCAGTCAGAAGGGGAAAATAATGTTTTGGAAGACCTAGGCAAGTTGATGGGGAGCTCCAGAAAACAGTTACCTCTTGTGAAAAACTCTTTTCTCTCCATATTTGTTTTAATTGTAACAACCTCTTTAAATATAACTAGTGAGAGTGAATATGCTAAAAATTCCATTGGCATATGGAATTTTTATTTTCTTACAGAAAAGGTCTTTTTTTTTCTAGTGAGCTCTACAAGTGTGAAAAAAGACCTGAGCATTACTGAGGACAGTTTAATGGGATCTGTATTCAGCATCCAGTCAGGATTTCAATTTCTTTTTAAAAATATTAGACCGTATAAGGGGTGCGATAGAAAATAAAATATAAAATGTTAATGGTGTGATGTCATCTGGAATACTGTGTTCAATCTTATTTCAGCAAGAAGTACTTCATAAATAAAGGTGGCTAAGAGATGAGTGACATGTTTAAAATGGCTAAAGGAAATACTTTTTGCAGCGCAGCACAAATATTCCATGGAACTCATTATCACAAGATGTTATTGAAGCCAAAAAGAGTTAGATGTGTATCAGTAATAGCCATAGGTACCTTAGATGGGGCAAGAAAAGAAACTATGGCTTCTCAAGCTCCAAGGCATAAGACTCTATTAACAGATGTAGGTTAGAAAACAAATCTGCTATGGATGGGATCTTCCAGCACAAGGGCCTGGAATATCCCAAATATTAGTTTGACTGGAATAAGGAAGATGTTTATCTAGTGATTCAGTATGGTGATTTCTGGACCTATATGAAGTCAGAATTTCTTCAGATAAATAACATAGTGAATTTATTATATACCTTAAGCAATTTTAATTCCATTTAGCAGCACAATTTTCCTAGTCGGGAGCCAAAGAGGACTACAGCAAAGCAGTTATGGATTCATTTGCTATTCTTTACTTAACCAGGAGGGGTTCAGGTTTTCACTGGTGATTTACTGTGATATTTACACAGAACAAGCCACTTCTGAACACGTGGGTTTGTGGTGGCTTTTTGTTTCTCTTTTGAAAACAGAGACCATCACATTAAACCCTAATTTAAGAATTTTCACTAGCAGCCTTGCCTGTGCTGTTAACAAACTGTAGATGCAAATATTGTTCCCACTCCATGGCTCCTGAGGAGAGTGTTTCATTGATATGTTAATATCTTCTTTTCTCTTGTTTCCATGATCTAAGATCTAAACAGCCACAGTATTAGATACAGTACTTGCAAGAAACAAAAGTAACATATCATTCTTAGTTAGAGACTAAACTTTTTCTATAAATGTTTTCTGTAGGGACAGTTGGCTAAGAAACGTTTTAATGCATGGAAGTTTTCAGACAATAACAAATAACACATTTTTATGCTAAGTAATACACTGATTACAGCCATGATGTACGTATTTCTTTGTCCATTGCCATTCTTGCATCTACTTGTTATATATTAAGTAGAATAATATGGATGATATAAATCAATGAATGATATAGATGATATAAATCAAGGAATACATGTTAATTTTTACTGGAAGTCTCATAAATGTGAAGTGTTGACATACGAAGAATTCAACATTCAGAAAATAAGGTCTCTATCTGAAGATAATTTGGGTGTTATATTGCAACAAGAAATAGGGTGGATAAGTAGCAAACAGTCTTGTGCCCTGCTTAAGCATTTAGATGGAATTGTGGAGATTCTGCACTGTTCAGAATGCAAAACTGCATTGGAATATACCAACTAAAAATTAATTAGAAATACAGACTACTCCATTGGGTTTTTAATCAGAGTTAAGTAGTGCATATATTGTTTTGTGATTGTGAATTATCTTGTGATCTCAAAAGCAAATCAGGGAATCCACACTTCAATGTCTCTACCTCAGACATGTAGACATTATCTTCCTTGATAAATCTGCTTTATTAACAAACTCTGCCTACCACCTTTTGAGGAACTGGCCTCTGCTGCCTGTGGTCAAAGTATCTGACATAAAATAAAAATGTTGAAATTCAGTAGAGCTTTGGCTATACGAAGACTCACACCTTTCATGCATGCTGCTGAGCAATGGGTGGTATCAATGGGAATTGTGAAATTTCCCTTCTGTAGGCAGATGCAGTAGATGACAACACTTTTCAAATTTTCCCAGTGAAAATACCCCAAAATATTTTAGATGGTAGGAAGTGATTCTTAGTCAGAAATCTTGCCCAGACACCAAACAGCTTTTAACAAACAAATTATAATACTACCCATTGACACACACCCAAAACATTTTTACTGTAAGTCATCGCTAGAGGGGTTTTTGTGTGAGTTTGCGTGCAAGTACTCCAAGTGAGTCATTAAGATGACGATTTAAAAGAAAAAGGTGCTGAACCTCTGTGAATGCTTTCACACAATGAAAATGTGCCTGAATTCTGTATGAATCAAGTCCACAAGCACTGCACCTATTTAAACGACTACCAGAGCCAAACAAGTGGAGCAATCAATATAAAAGAATTTTAAGCTATGTGGAGTAAGTGATTCTCATCACATGCTCTTTCTTGAAACTGGAATGAGAAATTTCTGCCTTAGATGTGGTTCTGCTCAGTCAATAAACAGGTGAAATTTAATGGATAAAATTATCACCCTGGGAGCCTCATGTGGTGGTTGTACAAGCGTTTCTGTACTCATCTAAGCACACAAACACAGTTTTATATCATTGCAAATTTGGTGAATCAACAAAAGGCATATTTTAATTACTTATTTAATCTGCAAGTGGAGCATCCCACTGCTTGAGTACCAGCTGAAGGGTTTTCAAAGTAGGTTGAGTATGGGTCCTTCCAGTGGGCCAGACCTAGCAGTGGTGCACTTTCTTTGATTTCACCAAGCTACAACAGAGTAACGTGTTGTTATGATTTGGACACATTTATGTATATCCTGGGTCTCTATTATGTCTTATTTATTCACAGTTTCAGTTTCTGATATGCCAGCATGGAATGTTTCCTTGCTTATCCCAAAACACAATTAACATCCTTATAACTGAGAAGAGTGTTCTCAAGAAGCAGCAGACAGTTTATGGAGCAGGCTTTTTTTTTGCTGCTGGAGGTGTTCCTGAAAACATACAACCCAAGGGATTACTATTTTACAACCAATGCCAAAAACATCTCCATGTCCATTCACTGAACTCCAGGATTCACAAATGAGAGTTCTGCACTGAGGCCCTTAACTTCTTGATCCCGCACCAACACACATTGTATGTGCACAGCAAATATTTAGCTTATGTAATTCGGGTATGCAAAAACCTGCAAGCACTTCAGCACATAAATACTGCGAGGGAAAAAAAAAAAAAAAAAAAAAAAAAAAAAAAGAGCTCAGATCTGTGGGTGCCAATAGTATTACAAAGCACAACTGGCCAAAAACATTCCGATGCCTGTGCTGGGCTTCTGTGTGCCTGTGTTTACATGCAGTTATGTTCAAAAAGAAAGCAGCAGGAGTTACAGTTCCTTTTTTTATTATTATTTTATTATCTTTTTTTTTATTATTATTATTTTGTGGTGTACATGTCAGCAACTTCCATTTCATGGTTCCCATGTGTCATTTTCTAAAGTTAACAGAGAATTGCACCTAACATTCTGATGACGGAAGTCTGAAGTTTCTACAGAAAGTTAAAACCACTAAGGTATATTTTAGTCTTCTGGTAAAATATGCCTTCTCAGGGTTTTTTGTTTATATATATATATCTATATGTATGTATGTATATTATATAAGAATCTGTTTGTAAGAAGGGCATAATGACCCTGAAACATCTTTAAGCAGAATTATGCTTCTGCAACAAACTGTCAACATGCTTTATAGAAATAGAAATGTAGATATAAATTGTCCTCCAGGTATTACCCCAATTCCACCGATTGTTCCTGAGGACCAGAGGCTATCGTGGAGATACAGTTATGTACAGATCTGTGCAAGAAAAATCCAATCCGTACTGACACAACTTCCCTAGTGACCGTATACCTGGAAAGAGAGAATATTCACACCCTTGGGTAACTGCTGCTTCTGTGGTAGCACAGCATCATTGAGTGAAGTTCTGTACTTTCAAAAGCCCACAGCTGCTCCCCTCCCAGTTCCTCTGTCTGTCAGGGATTTCTGCTGGGTGGACCTACTTTCTTATTTGCTTTAAGCCTGACCCTATCCATGTCAATCACACCTTAAACAATCACACCTTAAAAGAAATTCGGTCTCCTCATGCTCTTGCTGTGATTGTCCCCTGACCTTGTTACAGTGCATGGAAAACTGTGTATTAGGGCCTAGCTGCATCCTTATGGTAAGCTTACATTGTCTAAACCTGTATATCCTCTGAGATCTAGATCTCTTGCCCAATATCTTCCCAAATGCACTGAAACAACCTGGCACCAGAATTAACTGAGGGAGTAACATAGATGAGGTATTTACTAATTGTCCCATCTTATGAATCTAGCAACAAGTTAAGAAAATGTTACTGTCTTAAACTGCTCTTTAGCTATCCCTGACAGATGCTATCTTCTCTCCTCAGCTTCCCCTTGGTTAAAATCAGCACCATTGGCTTCAGTGTCAATGTCAGCATATGTCAATGTCCATGTCAATGTCCAGTCCATGGCAGAGACCAGGTGAGCAGCAGCACACACCAGCCTTTTGGCTGGCACAGCTTGGCAGTGTCTGGTGCACAATCTGACAGCTGGAAGCTTCGTGGCTGCCCAAATCCTACAGCCAGCTGCGTGGCACCTGGGGGAGGACGTCCCAATGAACCCAAGTCCACATTCATGTTAATGTGCTCCTGGCAGTTATGCTGCTATAGCCCTCTGGCTAGATGCACTCTGAAATCCACCTGCTCCTTCAAATATTTGAAAGATATTATTACTCTGAAAAAGATAGAGACTTGCTCTGCAATTCTGGACTTGTTTGGAGTCAGCTGTTAGGACAAGTGCATGAAGTTGTTGCAGCAGAGAGCTGGGACTCATGCAAGCTGAGAATATTAGTCTACCTCCTAACCTTCTTTTGTTTTGACTTGTGAATTTTGTTTCATGTTTTTCTAAATCCTTATAAATAGAAGCCAAGCTTAAGTTTTATTTTTCTTTTTAAAATTCACATTCCCTTAAATTTAAAATGTTACTTTGAAATAATTGGATTTCTGAATTAATTGCCAGAGGTTTGAGGTTTGCTTTACATTTATCTTCCTGAGGAATGGCGTTTATCAACTTCTTGTGAGCTGTCATCACCTTATAGGATCTGCTAAATACACAATGTTCAGGCTGCTGTTTCAGCAGAGTGCTAAAGGCTTGTCCATTGTAATTAACATATTCACTGAAAACATTTAAACATCAGCGTTTGAAAACTTTAATACACTGAACGGTCCCAGTATCCAGCAGGGACAGTCCGGGAAAGAGCATTAAAAGAAGCAAAAAAAAAAAAAAAAAAAAAAAAAAAAAAAAAAAAAAAAAAAGCTGAAAAGCAACTCATTTTTCTTCAAGGAAATAGGACAGAGGCACTTCTTTAATTGTTTGCTTGTTTATTTATTTACTTCATACCATTTCCTTGAGGGGAAAAAAGCTGTTAGGAATGAATTCTTATTCAAACCTCCCAATCAAATATGTGCACTTCATCATCTGCCCGCGGTTAGGTCCGATGTGATAGGAAGAACCCTCAGGACAAAGGAACAAAACAAAAAAAGGCATTTGGAGAATCATTAAACCACAATCGAGCCTAATTGCGTCTCTTATTGGTTCAGAAAACATTCAACATATTTAACTTCATCAGACAGCTGGTATGTGGAACCGGTAACTGCTCTTCAAGAGGTTTTATTTTTATTACACCTGAGAATTAATATTTTAAAACCTCCGGAGTAAATTTATCTCTCAGAAACAGTAAAATAAATTTGTAGTGACTGCATTGCAAACTCCTCTAGTTCAGGATTGTGGCTTTCCCATTCCGATTGAGGACTTTGTGTTTAGCTAATAAATAATAGTGGAATGACATTTGGCCTTAAATATGTATTTAAATGAGTCACCTTGAATGAACTAGACTGCTCTTGCTTACAAGGAAGGAACATTTAAGGAGATGTTTTTCAGCGTGGCTTGGGCAAGGCTTCCTTGTCAGAACTGTAATTTATGGGTGCAAATTTCACTAGTTTGAACCTTATGTTATCTGATCTGTAGGTACATTCGTCTGGGGGAGAAAGTGACTATTCCGATTTTTGCTTACACAGAAAAGTGGTCTAAAAGAAAGCAATAGGAAAACAGGCACTGTAGGAGGAAGTGCCAAGAGTTTATGTTTAAAATCCTCCTTTTCTGGCTAGAGATGCTTATGAAATGGGAGATCTTCATAAAAGGGAGATTTCAACAAACCATCATTGCCCAACCTCAGCTTTCTCTGTTATAGTGGATAAGGCTACCGTGGCCTCTTAGAAAGACTAAGCCTCTTTCCACAAATCTGGCTATCTGTCTGGGTCCAATGTACCTCTCAGAATTTCTTAAATGTTATTTAATAACTTAAAGATGTTATTAAAGATGTTAAATGAAATCCATGTTTTCATGTTGAAACAGAGTATACTTTTTAATAGTTCATTCTCATTCCTTTTGATAATGATGACAAAGTACAGGTTTGATGAATGGACAAAACCTTACATGCATAATAAGAGACAGAAGTTTATTTTTCATTCTGTATTTATAATTGTCAAAAGTAAGAGTTGTCAGATGTGGGTTTTTTTGTTGTTTTGTTTTGTTTTGTTTTTTTAACATCACCTTGCTTAACCAGAAGGGATCACAGCTGGGATATTTTTGTGCTGTCACTGCATTAGCAACAGCCACCATTTCACAGCAATCCTAGTGTTAAAACCAAATGGTGGCACAAAGAACTCTGCTCATCATTCATTCCCCAGCTGTCTTTTTGCCTTTGCCACCCTCCTTGTTCTCCTCCTCCAGTAAAACCTTTCACTTACAGAAATTCAAAAAAGGGCTTAATCCCCCTGTCCCTGCAACATCAGCCCCACAGGTTAATGCACACTTCAATAGTTAAAATCAAAGAAATGGGCCCTCTTACAATGGGACCTTTAAAAAAAAAATCCTATACATCTATTTATAAGCCACCTAATCTCAAAAATCCTTATTACCTATCGTGTTACTTTAAATCATGGACATGAACGAAAAGGAGTCTTGGCATTCAATTATCCTTCTTGCTTTAACAAGGTGTGTATAATAAATGAGCAGTTCTTAATTGACTTCAATGCAATTTGACACTACTGGAGTAGGAGGAAGGCGAGCCAGAAAGAAAGAAGACATGCAGCTTAAAAAATGTTAGAGAAAGCACTTATTTATAACACAAGACATTATGACATGAAATTAAATAATCACTACCCTGAAACAATATTTAGTGTAAAAATATTTACAAGCAATGTTTTGGAAGCAATTATGTTTTACAGGTTTTTGTGTTGTCACAGATAGCATTGTATCATTGGATAAAAGGCAGAATTCTAAAGATTTGAACAGTCATTACTAAAGGAGTGTGTTTAAAAGTGTAATTACTGATTTTATAGGTTTTTTTCTTTCTGTCTTTAAATTAGACTTTGTAAAAACAGATAATGCAATAATAAAAACCCTGCTCATAAATATTTAATCTGGGCAATGAACAATGCTGAAATATATTCAGCCTGTACCTCTGAATTTAGATTAATTTAACCCATTTCTATAAGATACTCACAAGATACTGGTCAGGTCTTCAGAAGAAAAAGTCATTTGTCAATAAAGTCATGTTGGAACAGGTTATGACATTTTTTGGTGGCGTTTCTGATGTAAACACAAGCCTTCAGGCTGTGGCTATACCGTAGCTTTAATCTGGCATAAATCCTCCATGTGTCTGCATTCATTCTCAGCCAGATCAGGTCCCTGCTCCAGCAACTGTGCACACACGAGAAAGGGAGATGAGAGGAAGTTGGTACCACTGTTCCCAGTGGCAGAGCAGTCCCTGGACAGCTTTGCTGGATGAAGGAACTGCAGCAGCATGCTAGTGCAAGCATGGCTGCATGCATGTGCTTTTGTTTGCAGAAAGGGGTTTGCAAAGGCTTTGTAAACCATGGCTGAGGTGATGCATGGTTTGAAGGTAATACTCTCTCCAAAGCAAAATCCTCCAGTGTTGAAGCAGTTTTATAGGCAAAAAAATGGGCTTTTGTTGATTTCATATTTATGTTTGTTTGGTTTATTTGCTTCAAAAAGGAGGCTGACAGATGCTGTACAAGAAAAATCAGGGAGTGCTGTCCCTGTCCCCATCACACAGCCCCTGAGGGTCCTTTCCTGAGAAGCGGGACACAGCTCAAGTTATAGCACTGTCATAGTTATAGAGCTAAAGCTTCCTCAACTGCACTCCAGTGATTTATGTGTTAAACCATACTACTTCCTACTAGCTGGGAAAAGCAGCGTGCAAGGAGGGGGGCTGGAGGGATGTTCAGTAAAAGCTGTTTTCCGTGCTGGAATAGTAAGTATCATTGAGCCAAAAACTCCCGGGAGAAGTAGTTTGTCTGCATTGATCTGTTTGAAACAAAAAAATATATATATTTTTGCTAAACGGTGTTACCATAGGTATTTTTGAAACTAGTGTCGTTTTCAGTTAGAACAGGCAGTTTCGCCATTCTCCTCCACCCGCAACTAATTTTCTAGCATTGCAACTTCAAATATATCTTTCTGCCTCTGCCCTCAGCAGAGCTGGGACAGGAGCCAGAGCGCAGTAATTCTTATCAAAAGATCACTTTAAAACTTTAACCACAGGAGTAAGGTGTTACAGATTCTTAGATCTAATAAAGAATGTACTTTTATCCCCTAACTTGAGCAAAACCAGGCTTGTCACTGCTCAGGAAAAATGAAATGCCATGAGAGCGGAGAGGCATTGCTTGCAGGATGCATAATAGGCTCTGTCAGCTCTTTCAATCATTTAGGTATGATTTGCATCAACGTTTACAGCTGCTGACTATTTACAGTTACACAGCTATTATGTCTTCCATCAGCTGCTAAATGAACAGGTGTTTACCATTGTACAGGCTGGAAGAGAAATGATAGATGTAAAACAACAACCCTCTGATAGGAAAGCTGTTCCCTGAAGGAAGCAGCAGAGTGCTGAGAATGGATATAAATTTAGCTAAGTTGCCTAACAACCCCTAATTTTAATACTGACTCTTTTTTTTTTTTTTTTCCTGGTGCTGACAGGGAAGAGAGGGGGGACAGAACAGGAAAGCAATTCCAGTTGTGGACAAATGTGCTGTGCTGGCTGTGGCTGAGCTGGTGCAACATTGCTGCTCCTCCTCGCTGGATGGCTACTTGCTGTCCTCTGGCTGTGTAGCAGCATTTATGGTCACTCCTCAACTGCTTTAATCGTGCTCTTTACTTATATGGGGTGAGTGGGGCAGGTTGGGGTTAGGGAATACCTGTACGTGCAGTTATGTGTGTGCCTACTGTCTTTTGAAAACCCCAAATGCCCTGCTGAGTTTGAGCATCACACCAGGCACCACCACCACATGCTTTATGGTTCTTGCCCTGTTAATCCTCTGGGAGGACAGCTAGGGGAGAAGGCAGCTATACCCTAAATAGATGGGTCCCCTTATACTGCCCTGTAGGGTGCTCCATTGATCCCCCATTCTCAGTGATTCCACATGGACACATTCAGTGCTGTCCCTTGGGATTGCACTGGCTCTGTAGGGCTGCTGGTAGGCTGCAGCGGAGTCAATGACTGCTAGGATTAGCTGCAACTTCCCAATTAATAATGGATGCATTCATATTAATTAATCTGTGCAATCATGATCAGGACGTTTGGAGCTAGACCCTGTAAAAAGACAAAAAGAAAAGCCAAGTGCTTTCCCCCAGAAGCCCTGTTGGCCAGCCCTAGGAGATTATATGCCAGGACTAAAAGTCATGAGGGCTTGCCTACATGGGCAATTTGTCTCGTTTACTGAATTACTCTTACACAACTGTACTTGCTTGGCTGTCTGTTTTCCAAAATGAATAGTCATCAATGAAATTACGTTAATATAACTGGAGTGGCTCAAATTCAGCACTTGGGCTGTACCGAGAATGTCAGAACCATATAAATAAGACTTTATGATTTGTTTTCAGAAGAGCTAACGAAAATGGTATGAGGGCACAGTTAACGTTTCTGGGGGAAATTTATGTAATAAAAATCCAGTCTGCTGGTTACTAAGCCAGAAGTCTTTGGTGTAGACAAAGATTGTATTATAGCTGGTTTTAGTTCAAAAGAGGTTTTGAATCCATTTTTGTGTCAGTTCTGTGGTAAAACTGTAATCTGTCTTATCAACTCTGTCCCTCCAAAGACATACGTTAAGCCATTTCTATTTCCTTAAGCACTTTAAACATGTGCTTAACTTTAAGCACATGGTTCACTGGGTTTTATTAAATAAAAAAGAAAAAAAAAATTGGCATACTCTTCCTATTCCAGTTCCCAATGCAAGCACTGATGACAATCTAATAGCAATATAGAGAATGCTCTCAGCTTTAGGTTCAGCTCTCTGTGGGGAACATATATAGCCTTTCTATAAGTAGAAAGCTGTATTCTCGAGAGTTGTTTCTGGTGTCAAATTTTCAGGGGCCTGAGCAAGAGCAGACCAGAAAACAGGAACAATTTAGGCAACAATTTCATGAAAAGTTGTGATCCTATTTTGTTTCTATGTCTTCAAAGCAAGTCTAAGTTAAAATGGTTACAGTTTTACACTGGCATGCCTAAACTAAAATAACCTTCCTATTTCTTGTGCTGTTAAATGAAAGTTGCTTTTTTTTAAAGTTGCTTTTTTTTTTTTTTTTTTTTTTTCCCCTGACAGCCAGGAGTGGCCTCTCATATTAACTACGGTTTCCTTAATTATTTTGCAAGAGCTTGATAGTGTCATTGCCTCTCCCATGAAGCCAATGTTCTGGGTAAGGCCGGGCCCCACCTTAATTGGATCCCGCTTCTCCGGGGCATCCCGCTGCAGTGCTGGGAATGAGGAAGATCCTGAATGTCCCAGTGAAATGCACAGAAAACGCCTTCATCAAGTGGCAGGAGGAGGGAGGGAGCTTGTTTTTTACAGCTGCCTAAAGATGAAACCAAAAACTGAGGGTGTCTGCCACCAGGCGAGCAGGACTTGGCAGATTTGTGTTTTCTCTGTCCCTGACCTTTTACATTTTTGTTTTGTTTTGTTTTGTTTTAAACTCAGCAGGCTTTGTTGCTCTCTGTTAGTTTCTCTTAGGTGTGTAGTGGTGACACACTTTGGGTTTGAAAGCACAGCTCCTTGCAGTGCTCTGTATCTCAGAGAGGTTGGGGATGCTTCTGCTTGGCTTAGGGGCTGTGCACCCCCTATCCCCACCCAGAGCCATAGAGAGCACCTCCTGAGTGGGCTGGTGGCTGTTGTGTCACCCTGGCTGGCTTCATCAGGCACTCACAGTCCCCTTCACACACTTTTGGTTTAATTTTATACTGGGTTGGCTTCAGTGGAGTCACACCCAAGACAAACTGACGTGCTTGAGGGCTGAGTCAGGGCTGGTGTGCCAGCTTATTGACTGACAGTTTCAGGTGTGCAAATTAGAAAACAAACAAACAAAAACAAACAAGCAAACAACAACAACAACAAAATAAACACCCGACAAAACAGCTGAACAGAAAACAGTCTTCCAAATGATTACTGATGGGTGGAGAGTCAGCTTGAGAAAATTCAGCAGAAGAGCAATCTTTTTTAAAAAACAAACAAACAAACAAACAAAAACACAACCCTGCAATTATGAGATGAGAAAATAATTAGAATAAAAAGTCCCTCGGTGTAACTTTCAGTCTTCAGATATGAGGCACCAATCAGTGACATATCTGAAGTGGTATTAATTTCTTCATGCAAGTGTATTTACAAGAATCACTTTCATGCATGTGATGAAAATCAGCACATATCAGCACTGCATCTTTCTCTTCTTGTGCTTGTAGTGCTCATATAACCATGTCCTCCTGCTGCACTAACAAAAGTCATTAATCTTAGAAATATGTTTTTCCACATTTCCAAATAGCGGGCCAGGGCCTCAGAGGAAATGAGGAGCTCTTTGGGTGCTGTTTGTTTTGTTTTGTTGCTGTGTAATATCCTTGGTCTCTTTAGGCTATTATCTGAGTTTAAAGAGTTGGTGGATATCATTTGTTATCATTCATTATATTTTGGAGTGAGTATGTTCTTACTGCAATCAGCTTGCTTTATAATTAAATGTACTAATTAGTCATCTAATAGACTTACTACCTTTTTTGCCTGAAAGCAAATCAATGAGTGTGTCACACACAGCATTCTGCTTAAGTGCTGTGTTAAAGAACTCAGTTGTGTATACTCAGGAAAATGAATAACTAGCAATAAGCATAGCTGAGAAACTGAGTTATTTTATTTCCTTCTGATAACATCCTGTTAGACAGCTTTATTTCCTGCATACACTGTGTTTTGGTTGTTCCTCAGAGCAGTTATGCTTAGATAAACATGTAGGACGTGTAAGCTCTATGGCTGTTTTATGGCCATTTTGTTTACTTATTCTTCTAAACCAAGAGCACCCATCAGGTCTGTTTGTCCATGGGCTGTAGTCCCCATCATACTTCTTCACCATGCCTCTACAGTTCATATTATTGTTTGAATCATTTCTAAAGTTAGAGATTGCACAAACAGCATATCGGCGTGTGAATAAGGTGTCTGTCAACCCCATTTGCTCATTTCAGGGCACATTTATGTTACTCAGCCTGAGACTTCTTAACATCTCAGCTTGGTCAGTGAAAACTCCGTGCTGAAGAAACTGTGATCTGTAAAGCATCATGTCACTGGAAAGCACACATACCATATGATTTGTCCTGTAGGTGCTATTTTCTTCACAGTCTCCTGAAGAAATCACACCACAGTAAGTTTAATATTTAGAGCCCTGTATTCTCTGAACTGTGGTCCCTCTAGGACAGGATTCTTCAGTCTGCTTTAAGAGTCTCATGAGGTCCCCATTCACTGCTGGATTTCCTAAGAACTGCTTGGCATTGGTTATATAGAATCATAAAATGGTTTGGGTTGGAAGGGACCTTAAAGCTCATTTAATTCCTACCCCCTTCCATGGACAGGGACACCTCCCACTGCCCAGGCTGCCCAAAGCCCCATTCAGAGTGGCCTATGACACCTTCAGGGATGGAGCATCCACAGTTCCTCTGGGCAGCCTATGCTGGTTCCTCACCTTAGTAAAGAAATTCTCCCAAAGATTTCTTCCAAAATCTTCTGATGCATCTCTTTTTGGATTCTTCTGATGCCAAAGGATTAGGATTTCCCCAGAATTTCCCAGACAGTGGAATAATAAAAATCAGAAAATCTGCATACAAGAATTAATTCACATGAATCACTGGTGGTATGTGGGTTGGGGCCTCTGCAGTTTAGCCCCCTGCTTCATCATTCTACTAATGCATGCATCCCACACTTCTGCAATTAATCTGCTGCAGCAGGGCAATATAAAAATGCAAATAGTATGTAAAAAGGACAGATGTGTTCTGCTGGCTGCTGATTTCACTCTTGCTCATTTCTTTTGGGGTCTGTATGCCCTGAGCACAGGAAAGGCTGGGAACCCACATTTCCTATGCAGTTGTACTTTTAGGTCAGGGCATCATCAATGGCTTAAGATACTGCACCTGGCAAAACCCAGCTTGCTCCTTCTGACGATAGTGCCTGTTTCCTTCCATTAAATAGATGCTTTTCTGTTGAATGTTATGACTTCCACCAGTTCAGCTTAGGTCAAACAGTTATTTTAGTTTTTCCTATGCTAGGTATGCTAAATAGGTATGTTCCTATGTATTTAAGTGGAATCAGGATTTCTCTTCAGATTTCCAGCTCAGACCTGTTTCTTGGTACTGATTATTTGTGCCTGAGCTCCCTCCAGTCTCTTTTGTAATCATAAAATCCCTAACAAGGGTTCAGGTTGCTTCTAGGATCAATTAGTCCACTGATTTCCTTTTCTTTTTATTAGCTGGAGCCCTAAATTGAGGATGTAGCTCCTTCAAAGTTTTGCTTTTAGTTTGAGTACTTTTTTTTTTCTTGCTACTTTCCTTTTTTCTGTTGTCTATTAATACTACAGACATTTCAAGCTAATTTTTAATATAACATGCAACTTCCTTTTCATGGTTGTCAGATCCTCCTGCTTTGCTATAGCCAGTTAAACAGTTTCTGCTGTCTGTAAACCTACTCAGTACTTGAAATATTTTGTGAAAGAAGTAAAAGGAAATAAGACTCATGACTACATTGTCTATGTTGATAATGATATTTAACCTTAGTATAAAATATAATCTAAAAGAAACTTCTCTATTATATATGTGCGTTTACATACACATATTTATCAGAGTTTTCTCATATATCCCCAGAGTTGCAGACAGTGAAGCCAGACACAGTGTCTGTTTACCATACTTCTGTTATGAAAGGTCATGATCTAATTTCTTAGCTTTACATCAAGACACAAGACGAATATGTGACCCCAAATTACTCACTATTCAGTTTGAATAAGCTGATGTAGGACGTAACAGAGACCTCAGCATTGCTAAGCATTTATGGGAAGTAGTTTGTTTTCGCGCAGGACTGTTTCTTCCAAACGGGGAGGAAGGATTTAAAAAAGAAAAAAAGAAAAAACAACAACAACTGTAGAGAGAGTCATGAGCGATAAAATTGTTCCTTTAATGGGTTAACTACAGTATGTGAAAACAGAGAGCTCTTTAAAACGGTTAATTCAGTCAAGCCTTATTCAATAGATAAAAGAGTTTTAACGACAGGTGCCAGCCCATCAGTCCCTTTTCAGAAGGATTGTGTGTTTCAAAGGGTAAGTCACTTGCAAATGTTTCTTTCAATAGGTGAGAAATCACTGACAAGAAGAGGTAGTCACTGTGCTCTTGCTAAATGGCACAAAGGGTAGTTAATACCAAGTTACATTTGTAGTGTGAAATTGAATTTTGTTTGTTTATTAACTATCTTTGATTTTATAATTTATCCCCCTCCCAGTTTATTTACACAGTTGGTCCACGAGCAGTTTCATCGAGCACGTTTCTTTGTCCTAGCCCAGTCGTTCAGAGAACTGAAATCTCTCTGTGCGGGACGTAAATGCAGTTTTCTGAGAAGCTGTATAACTGGCCGGACTTGTTTAAAGTTAAGAGTTTAACTCTATTGACTTTACTGCTTTGCTGTTTGGTTGTACTTGAGTGACTTCATTAAAGAGGAGGGTAGTTACTTAATCGCACAATCCAACCTGCGAGTGTCACTCGCAGTTTCCTGTGCTATTCTTATTCGGTGAGCTGCATGTGAATCCTTTTTCAAGTCCTCTTCATGATTTCTTATGAGCAAAAATCTTTTCCCTATGCTGTGAGATTTTCGGGCATTTTCTTAAGAGAGCTTGTTGGAAAATAATACTTCAGGATTTGCTCTAAACGCGTTTCTAGTTTGGTTAATGCCCTTTGAAACCCTACACGGCTGCATGGGAGGACGCTGGCATACGTTGTAAGGGATAGCTGGCGTCTCCACACACCCCACTTACCTTCGTTTAGCATCTGTAATACAGTAATGCCAAGAGGCCCTCTATGAATCCCTTATAAAGCAGCCATTGTGTACTCACTCTTCCTAAAGAGTTTAGCCTCTAAGAGCAGGATACAATTAGCGCCCAAGACAAGGGACAGCCCAACAGGACAGCGAGAGGTTGAGGAGCCATGGTCTTGGCCCAGCCGAGCAGATGCTGCTCCCTCGCAGTGGGGATGGTGTTTGAGGAAGGCCTCAGAGGACAGCAGTGTGGGATCTGTGCAGCCACTGCTGGTTTCCCTTGGGCTGGGCAGTCCCTGTGTACCTTCATATTTAGCAAGTGGTGGAGTGCCGGTGCTGCCGTGACACAAGCATGGCCGCTGAGGCATGTAGCAGGGTGGCTGTATCTGGCACTTTTACACCTGTACATGCAAAGCTCTGAGACTGCTTTTCAGGCTCCTGGGCAAACTCTTTGTCTCTTCTGAGATCTAATGAACCTAAGTTTCCTATGCATTCATGTTTTAATGTAGTCCCAAGCACAGCATGAACCTGAGGATAACAATAATATCCTCATATCCTCCTGTCTTGCCAACATCATGAGTTTATTCTGATTCCCACTCTGTGAAATAAGCTCTGCACTCAATTGCAATGCACCTTCTCTTTCCACATCTGTATTTACTTTGCCACCTGGCTGGGCAGAAAACGTCATGTTCAGGTTGTGTGGAGGCTATGTGCTGCTTAGGTATCTGCTGGTTAAATAACAATGAAATTTTACCTGCCCTTGCCTTGGTTTGGGTGCTCTCTCTTCTGCCAAGCCATTTGCATAAAAATAAAACAAGGGATTAATCATCACTGTGATGAATTAATCAAGACATTAATTAAGAAATTTCAGCAGCTCCGCTGAAAATGGTCTACATGTTCTGAAGTTATCAGCAAGGGGAAGGAGGGTGTTTAAAATTTGGTTTCAGAGTATTCTTCCTCAAGTGGAGTTACTGTGCGTGCTCTACTGTTAGGACATATGCAAAGCTCAATAACACAGATGCATTCTGAGAGAAGAAAATTTAATACCTGATAATCTTTAGGGTAACATTTTTTGAAGAGTAGAAATACAGGGTAGTATTTCTATACCTGTAGAAATACTGTAGGAACCCGTAGTTTCCTACATAAAAGGATATAAAATTGTTCATTTAAACATTTTATATAAATTATATGTGTATTTATACAATTATGCAGAGCAGTGGAGGAAAAAAAAAAAAGTACAGAAGTAAGGAAAAAACATACTTTTATAATGACCAAGATGGTAAGGAAACTTCCAACTCATCTGCTCTGACTGGTGTCCCTTGGCCTGCCCTAAACACCTCATCAGGAGCAACATTGTTAAAATCATTGTTTCCATTTTCTCTTCTGTGTTGTACAACTGCTTTACGTCCTTCCTTCTTTCTTTCCTTCCTTCGTTTTCACTTCTAGGAAACAGATACTGGCTGTAAGTAATCACACTTTGCCTTTTTCCCACAATTATTCTATGCTGTCTTTCTTTTTGTTGTGTTCCAACAATTAAAAAGTTACATATAATTATCTCTGACTATTTCACACACTTTTGGAATGTCCTGGCAACTAGTTATGTTCAAGTCCTGTGAAGACAAGCTTAATTTTAGCTTCATACAAATATTGTTGAAAAAAAGTTCAGGGTACATGTAAGTTTAGGGTGCAAACGTCCAACATGGTCTACATGTTTATTTAATTCAGACCTCTATTAATTTTCTGTAAGATTGAAAAATCTCAGCAAACTTTTTTTTTTTTCCTAATCATTTGAAAATATAATTGCTTCTTCGTAGGTGTTTAAATGTTACCAAGAATACCCGTAAATAGAAGGAGGAGGAGGGAGGGGGTATCTATTTGTAAGATGAGAAAAGGAACCACTGCCTATTGTTTGACCTGAACAGCTCCCTGATTGACTGGGAGAAGGAATATCTCCATGGGAACAGATGAATGTCTGGTTTTCATGTGGTGAAATCCCCAATCGAGCTCACAGTGGCTTCACTAACGTGGCACTCTAAATTGGCTGTTTGCATTCTGTTCCTTACCTTTAGCTAAATTAAATAAATAGAGAATACCTCTTCCAAAGTTACTATCCCCGGAATTATACAATACGCAATGCTGTAGAAATTACAACATCTGAATTTAATATTTATTTACTTTTTTTACTTTTATTTTGGGATTTTAAGTAAAGCAGGCAAAATAATTAAATGAGATAAAACGTTTAGTATGGAACAGTCTTTCCAATATGCTCCTTCTGCAGATTCGGGTGGTATGGGAAGTATTAACATGCCTCCTCACGACAGAAGAATGCTGTTAGTTTGGGGGAATTTGGAGAACTCCAGAATCTATTGTGTCTACGGGTTTGCTACAGCCATTTACAATGGTCTGTTTTCCCTCCTAACAGGAGGGAAGTGTCTGTTGACTTCAATACTGCTGAATCTAAAAATAAAAAAATAATAATAAAAAAAGGAGATTAGAGGTAACAAAGGAACCTCAGTTAATGTAACAATAAAAAAATCGCAATCCAGGTTGGACTAAGGAGTGATTCCTAAATATTAAAACCCCAGTGGTCTTATCTGGACCAGCTGCTTATAATGTCTGTGAGGAATGTGGCACATCAAGTGTGTGAACACTGCAGCTATTGTATCCTAACAGGCTGATTGAACCCTGGATAATTGGCATGTAACCTTCTCTATTAATAGTGCAGACAGATATGTGAATTAGCTGAATGCCTCAGACATATGCCATGCATTAACCAAAAGGGCTTACAATTCTCATAACAACTTGGCTAACTATTACACCAGTAATTATTCTTTAGAAGTTGATAATATTAGAGAAAAATCAATAAATAATTTGTAGTTTCAGTGCAGATTATGAATAATCATCTGCACTGTAATATAATCGCCAGGGGTTGGATTGTAGGGAAGATTCAGGACTGATATTTTGACACTTTGATGTTTTTAGAAGGGTCAGAGTGTGATTCTCTTGTCTTTGTTTAGCTCTTGTAACTTGAAGGAATCGATAGGCATGTGGAAAATTTAGAATAAATTTGGGATTGCTGTTCCTTCTGCTGTACAAAAAGGTACAGTCAGAGCCATTGTCTTTGGGAAGGCAATGGATTATTTTCCTTTGTGAAATACGATACAGAGGGTTAGGTTGCATTTTTAAAAAATGGCATAACATTATCTTAATATACTGAACTTATCCTTCCATTTCTGTTTTTTGTCTCGGATAAAATGGGGAGGAAAAAAAAAAAAAGAAAACTTATTTTGTAATTAGGCTTTTTGTTGTTGTTATTAAAGTGATACAGTGTAAGTATGATTCAACTCTGAGTGATCTTGAAAGAATGCAGCATTACAACACTTTAAAAGCAGAGAAATATCAACTGCAGGCAGAGAATATTTAAATAGGGGAGCCCCTAGAGCTGCATAACCTGTCTGGGAGTGTGTGTTTAGTGTAACAGACTGCAGCAAACAGAATAATCCAACAGAGATCAGTGACTTTGTTATTTGAGAACCTTTTGCAAAGGACTTTTCCTTAGAAAACCTCTTTTACAAATTAGCAGGAAATAATTGCACTTTTTAGGACAGAAATTCCAGTTTAGATGTTCCAACACTTGTGAAGCTTATGCTGTTGTTTTGTCTAAAGAAATGGAGATTCATGCAGTCTCTTTTGCAAATGCTTTAGTCATTTAAATGCTACTCTTAGTAATTGCCATGTCAAGTTAGAATCAAATAAACACAGACATAAAAAGTATTTCAAACAGCTACAAATATTACACAAATAGAGACTCTTTCATTTCTGAGGTAATTTTATTTACATTTGCTGTATCCCACAGAGGCTGAGTTTGAAACAAGGCATTGAAAAGATGTTACAAATAGTAGGGCCAGAACTTAAAGAGCTCTCCGATAAGAAACTAGCACCTAATCTCATTGTATCATTTGGTAATAATATATTTTAATGCAGAGTGTAAACTTCTTCCTTGCACTTGTGGGGTGCTCACCACATGCGAGCTTCCCGTCACTGGCTTACAAAGACCATAACACTTTCTCCCACCTGCTGTACTTTGTTCTCTAATTACCTGGCTCTCCTCTTATGATCCAACCAATATCTCTTCTCTACAGCCTTTTCAGCCACAAATAGTAATTACACCAAGTCTCATCTTTCAGGTTTAAGATGAACTTCCTGCTTTCAGGCCCCCAATTATCAAACCCCAGCATAATTTCAGCTACTGCTAGCATTTGAGAAAGTCCCTAGTTCACAAATCTTCCCACTAATGTGATTTGCACCGGGCAGTTGCACATAGCTGCAATACACATCATGTCTAGACAAACTGAAAGACACATCATTGGTCTGAATGGTGGTGTTTTGGTCCCATTCACACCGATTCAAGAGTATTTGTTAGGAAACTGAAGTAGCAGAAAGTGTTTTAAAACTAACTTGGCAGTAGGGTTACTAAAAAGCTGAGGAGCCAGCGTAGGAGGGGGCTGAAACAGGCTCTTTTGTGTGCAAGACTTTTGCTGCTTGTCTTTTTCATTTCCTGTCTTCCCAATGGAAAGAAAAAAAAGAGAGATCTAACAGGCAACGGTGTGTTTGTGCAGTCACAGGGATGAGATGTGAACCAGCACCCCAGAGCTCAGCTCCTTGTGTTGGAAAGGATCAGGTTTGATTTGATGTTTGCCACTCAGCCCTCTCTCCTGGCAGTACCAGAGCCTTTCCTTGCTGACCCATGTGGGGCTGTTTTACAATGAGTTCATTTCCTACTAGCAGTAGGACATCAGCAAATTGGTGTGCTGGAAGTCTGCCTTTCCAGTTTCCCTCTTGGAGCTCTTGTGACACATGAGAGAAACCAAAAGAAGCAGCCCAAATCATTACACCTTTCACTTAGAAATCAGAGGTCATGCCCAGTTTCAGAAGGTGACTTTACAGGGTTTGAATCTCTGCCAGACATGGCAGTTGGAGCCCTAATTTATAATTCCAATTCAATGGATTGCCATCTAGTTCGAAAGGCATTTTATTCTGATTTGTTGGGAAGTCAGAACAATTTGGTATGGTCCTTCAGTAGCACTGGTAATAATTCATATAAAGATTTATTTTTTTTATATATCCTGGAAGATATTCTCAGGACATACATGTCTAAGAAGCCTTTAAATTTTGCTTGCTTGAAATTTTTTATTTTTTTATTTTTTTGGTTTATTTATATTTTCACATGTCTAAGCTGTATCATCTGTAAAATGTATATAAGCTTGTTTTGTGAGAAATATATAATAGAATGTACATTCATTTTGGTCCTGTCTATATTTGGGTACATTTTAGCTGTCTCTTTATACCTAAAATGTATCACTATATAAACCTGGATTTATGTCTTTCTCTGCAGAACATAGATGTATAAACTTCTTCAGAAGTTCTCTGGATGTTTTCATTTGTCAGGTTTCATATTTTCTTCGGTGGCAGACCTGCCACAGTCAGCAGTGAAGAAAAGGCTAGTAGAAACTGGCAGATAGATGACCTTAACTGGGATCAATACAAAAAGCTTCAGGAGCTTATGAAATAAAACGCTTTGAAGTAAAATGCAAAATTGGATTTCACAAGCCATCATTACTGTTTGTCACTTTGGGGAGGGGAGAGTGAGACCTATATGCTGTATTTAAAGTGTTCACATAGGAACAGAACATGAATGAGTTGAGTTCAGAGCAGACTTTAAAGATAATATTGCCCGTGAGCAAATTACTTCAAAGTTCTCTTGCTTACAGGGTGTGGGGGAAGTCTAAGTAATAAACTGGTTGATTTTGTGTGTCACTGCTGATGGCCAGTGTCAGACACGTACATCGAACTGTGAATTGATATATTTTATTGCTCCAGCTTTCCAAAGATTTACGGCTGTAATCCACAGCTACAGCCAGGTTTGACCAGGGAAGCCAAGGCCCTCGCACCTCTCCATCACGTCCATCCCCTGGGATGCTCTCAGCCCCTGTACAGGAGCGGGTCTGCCCATGTACCACTCCTTCAGTGCCTGTTGGATTGTGTATGTGGGCAAGGTTTTATTGTGGTACAATTCTACCAACAGTAACTATTTCCAAACTGTACCTCATGGGTGGCTGCCCCATTATTACACTTCTGAGAAGATCAGATCTATCAGGGTTATTTTCATTTGACTATTAGATCAAAATATATTTTATCATTCAGAGTTTTGAATGATTGATAAGCATTTACTCCTAAAATGAAGGATTTTTTTTTTTTACCTGTACTTAGCATCCTACAGTGCTGGGTTTGCCAGGCTGCATTAATTTGATGGCACTCAGCAATTTAAAACTGTTGGAACTTCCCTGGCAGATGGGTGAGGAAGCATTTGACTGAGGGTCTTGCAAAGCACCGAGCTGCTCAATCAAAAGTTTTTGGCATTTATCCAACAAAGTAAGAAAATATGTTTCTACTTTGGTCTTTATTGCCCACCCACCATCAGATTTTTCTCTCCCATTTCTGAGAAGGATTAGGTGAGGGGAACGGGAATCTGTCTCTGATTTACAATCCTTAGCCATGGTTTTAGCTATTTTTAATATACTGAACAATGATTTCAGTTTTTTTTTTTTTTTTTAATCCTGGGAACATCTAACCTGGGGGTGGGGGAAGAGAAGTCCAAAGGCTAATGTAGCATACCTGGTAAAAGTATTTTTAAAACAACAACAACACTTTACAAATATATGTACTTTCTTTCTTTTTTTTAACCTTTGGTTTGCACTCATGGGAAAGGTTCGCTTTGTTTCACTTGGCAACAGCTTTGTGAACTGCCTTCTTCTTGATGTTTAAAAGAGCAGAAGTAGTGTGTGGACCTGTGGTTTGAGAAAAATGAACTTGTCATCCTGGATGCTGCACTGAAACTGAAGCCACTGAAACTGCCTGCTTGGGTAATGCAGATGGTTTATCCCAGGTGGAAAGAGTTACTCATGCTGATTTGGCTTCTGCATTTAATCCAGATCGTAATAGTTAATGGCCACTGCAATCAACTACAATGCAGAGTAAATGTTTCATTTTGATGATGACATAGAAAAAAGCACAGGCTGTAGGCCTGACTCAGGTTGGTTAAAGAGAATGGGATACTGATGGCAAAATACTTGCACTGCACGTAGGAACTTCGTAAACTAACTGGAGAGGGGGACAGACTTCTTGATCAAACTGATGGCTGATGAACGTATCCTGTTTAATGAGATAGCCATGAAGTCATTGGTTACTCTGTGAGTGGTGCTAAGACTTTCTCAGGATGAGGGAGCAGTAAGATTTAAGACTCTGATTTGGATTTCTCTGGGATGGAGCACTGCTCAGAAGCAGACAGTGGTCTGGACCCACATGTCAGATCAGCATTAGGACGTAAGTATAGGGTAGTAGCATCCTGTTAGCTTAGTGCACAGGAGCTGCTTCATAACCAATTTCCTTGTACAAACAAGGAATGACAAAATGAGAGATAATGAAGACCTTGTCCTTGTAGTTCAGCATCAAAATCAGAAGGGAGATCAGGAATTCCCAGTATTAGCTTTTTATGGTAGAAATCCCCATGTTTATGGAGATTAAGAAAGGTATTGATTTGTCACAGACCATAAGGTTTACTGTGTGTCTGACTTGTTCTTTAATTCCCATGGGTTTGACAACATCATCTTACCCTATTTAAGGATCTATGATGAAGAATAAAACATTACCATTTGCTAAAGCAAATATTTATGATTTATTAAAAACTACCAAGACAGTGGGATAGCAAATAAAATCTTCATGTACCTTTTTAATGTGGTGGAAGGAAAAATAATTCAGAGTTCTTTTAAAACATACATGAGATTAGTTTAAGGAAGAAGATCAATGGATAGAGAAGTACTTGATTACAAACAGATTTTAGCTTATGAAATTATACAACTTGTTAGGCAATAGGGTGTAGTGTATTGGAAATACTTTTTTTTTTTGGTTAAAACGTCTCTGTCAGTAAGTATTGCTGAAGTCTGTATTGCACACACAGTCACAGACAGACACACAAGAGCTGTACTCACCTTTCTTTACAGACACAATGAGTCACCGAGCAGTTTGTGTATTCCTCCACACAGATATGTACCAAGAGCAACATTTTGCAGAATGACAATGGAGTGAATCACTAGGCAGCTCTTTTTCATCAAAGATAAGATTCTGAACTCTTGGACTTATTTGGTCTGGTGTATTTTGAAAACAGACTCCTTTGGTATATTTTGTATAACAGCTGGCACCACCATTCCTGCGAATCCCAATAAATGAGGTTTTCTCCCAGCATTTGTTGGTGCTAGTGCTATGGCTCAACAACAAATACCACTGCAGTCATTTAAGAACATTCTCCCACAGCTGAAATTATTTTACTGAAATATACACATCTTTAACTGGGCACACAGAAGCATGGAGGTCTGTCCGTCCTCCAGCAGGGAAACAGCCTCCACTGGAGGCCACCCAGTGCTGAGGTACCTGTACCCGTGCTCCTCTGCCTTGCTGGGAAGGTGGGAACCTCACACGCTGGGCAGTTGCAAACAGCTGGAGGCAGTAACTTCTTAAACTGCTACAGTACCTGTATCTGCTCTGAACATCAGCCCTCAGCCTGTGTCTATATTGCAATTGAAGGCATGATTGCAGGCTGTGTTGACATATCTAACCCTCACTTCACCTGAATTAGTTAATTCAGGTACTGATAACTGTAAAGCTCTGAAACATGGACTTCAGGCACTTGTATGGTCTGAACTTGAAGCAGTGCTGCTATAACTGTATGTTATCTACTATCTTGATATCCCATTGTGTTGTATAGGCTAAAATATGCAGTAAGTAAAGTGCAATTTAACATTACAGTTAAGCTAGCCTAATGGCTAACTGGCATGAAAAAGAGTAGTTTGTTAGATTGGTCTAACTGCTACTTCATACTGCCTGCTTAGAGATTTGGTGATGTCCCTAATTCACTAAACCCAGCATCATTTACCCTTGTTGAAGCTCACTTTCACAAACAAATGCACAAACATAGCTGTGTTGCTTGACTCTAATAATTCTGAATTTCTCATCTATGGCTTTCAGCATCCAACTAATTTAGATGCTGTTCAGAAAACAAGTTCTGTGTGCAGCCCTGTGAGTAGCAGGTAGGATTTGTTTGCATTGATAGCCATGATTAACATTGTACTACTTGTTATGAATAAGTACATGTGAAGGTTGAACCATGCTGAGTTTATTAGGTATGTTAGTGAAAAAGCACAGTCCCCATTAAACCTCTGATTTTCAGGCTGTTATTTTTAATATATATATATATATTTTTTTTTTTTTTCAAAAGAGGACATATTGAAGCATATTCCTTTTAGGCCCCTAGTGTAATGATTTTTTTTTTTTTCTTTTTTTTCCCCCACATCTCTCAGTCTGCCCAAGGCACAGCCTCAAAACCACTAAGGTCAACAGGAGTTTTTCTTTTGATTTCAGTGAGTGTGGATCAGGCATACAGAAAGTTACATATGAGATCCTGGGAAAGGGCAATGCATCCAAATGCAAGGTTTGTTAATGTAATGTAGACATAAAGCCCAGATTTAAGCAGTTCTCCAGCAGAAGCCTGCGGTGCAACGGCAGGAATTCTTGATACCTTTACTTCCTGCGCCTCTTAAACACACACAACGAAGCAGGAGGGAAATTGTTCATGATAATTAACTGGTTAAAATAAGAGTGAAGAAATCTAATATAATCAGGGTTCAGCAGTTGCATAGACCTCATGCTGATTCCATGCAAAGAAATTAATTTCAGCAGCAGAAAATAGCCATCTTTTAATTTGGTAAGGACTGTGTTCTCCTTAGCTATCTGGATGGTTAGCAGTGGGGACAGGGGGGAGGATTCTCAAGCTGTGGTTTGAGGATATGTTTGTTTCAGGGAAGAAATTCACTTTACTGGGGAATTTGGATGATCTGTGTTACAACACAAGCTTACAGACATTTTTTATCTATATAAATTACAGAGTGGTAAAGTGCAGCAATGGTGGGAAAGTGTGGAGGGAAGGGGGTGGAAAAGGGGTAGGAATGTCTTGCCAACTCTATTGCTGGAGAAAACATACAGTATAACTGTCAGACATACTGATGTGAAAGTATCATTTAAGCTGGATAAGAGTTTTGTTTGTTTGTTTCTTTTGTGGTTGGACAAGAAATAGAACCTCAGTGTAACATCATGTTATTCAAGATAAAGATGAATATAATGTGCTGTAAAAACATGGGCAAGACTTCCTCTGCACTTTGGAAGAAAAAATAATTTTACTAGAGATTCAAAACTAGAAAGCTAGAGCTATCTACAAAGCTAAAGATTTACTACTAGACAGATGGGTACATGGAAAGACAAGGAGTGGGACTGAGCACGTCTGCGCTTCTTTTGAATAAATGTTAAGGAAAATCCTAGCAAAAGGGGATAAAATGTTGAAATAGCATTCCTAAAGTCAAACAATTATCATATATTTAAGATTTGGAATGGATTGTCAGCCAGTATAATTCAGGCTTCAGCGGGCTACGAGAGAGCAGTGTTACCAGATGAGTATGTTTCTCACACAGTATATAAAGGGTGCTTTACCCAAATGTTTTTTTAATCAGTCCATTTTTAAACAATGTAAGCTGACAGCAGCCCTTTAATATGCATCACCAAGGCTTTCTGAATTGTAAGTAGAAAGGACGAGTAGTTTTCCTTGAATTTAGGAGCATGGTCTGGAATTTCATAGGTGGAGAGAAAAGGCTGCTTTGCTTTGAAGTTTTCTGCTTTATATGCTAAACAGTGCTGTTGACTGATTTACTGCAATTTCACATTCAGGGGGCGGGGAAAAAGGAAAGCAGTGACTTTTTGTTGAGTGTGATGAGGAATTATTGACAGATAGGGATACAAGTTCCACTTGCTTGCAAATTTGCTTTCAAACACAACAAGTTAACACAAGCAAGGGCTTGTAACAGTGCAATGCAACATTTAGTAAAGATCTGCCACATCTGGCAAACTTAAAACATTGCCTGGTTTTCCACTGGGCTTAAGAAAGGATGTGCTATTAAGGAAAATGCATAGTTTGCAGTTAGCATAAACATATTTTTATTTTACTGGAAATGCTTAGTGTACCACACTCTTTCACTGGTATTAGTAAAGCCCCTTTACCCTATCTTTCTACTGAATGTTTAAGATTCCTGGAATATTTTGTTTCCACTAGAACATTTACCCAGCCTGATTATGCGTCAGTAGCAGAGATGCATCCTCAATAATAAATTCATATGTATGTGGTGAAACGAACTGTAGACCTATGTGAAGTTCCAAGACCCATAAACCGATGAAACAAAATAAATTCTTTCTAAGAAGTCACCTACTAAATTGTGATCTACATGCTTGCATTAGAAATTAAATCTCCCCAGTTTTCAGGAATAAATGCCAGACTGTACAACTGTAAAGCACATTGTACAATTCCATGTCAGCATGAGCAATTTTAGGCAGAGGGGGAAAAAAAAAAAAGGCAATGATATGAAGCTATGAGCAAGAATTCAATAGAGGTTTGGCTTTAGTGTTTCTGAAAAGAAACTGTCTCCTCTAGGAGAACACTTCTTCCTCGATAGCATATCATTATTTACTTCTTTTCACGCTATGGAAAGATGTTTCTTTGAATCTTTATATGGGGAAAGAGACAGGCAGAAAAAGAATGTATGATAAAAGATTCTGCTAAGTATAGCATAAGCATCTGAATGCACAAATGCAGTGCGTGCTTCTATGCAAAATGTGTAACAAAGGGAAACAAGCCTTATCGCATCAAAATATTATGTGTTTGTTAGTGGGTATTTATGTTCTGTAATGACATTTATATTTGTAAGGAAATGCTTCCCACTACATTGGCAGTAACCAATAAGACAAATTTCAGTCACTTAATTCCTGAAAGTGGCATTTGTTCTTGTTCTACTTAACCAAAACCTTCTGTGCTTTAGTTTCCTATCTTTCAATGATAGCTCTTGAATTCTCAAGCATATTATTAAATCAGGTATATGTTTTTAAAGCACTTGGATACTTCATAAAAATGATTGTATAAAAGTGCATTTATATGAGTACACCTTAATAAAAGCAGACCATGCTAGGCACAATTAAACTTGTTATGTCCCACCATGCAAATCTTCCTGTATAGCTTGAAGTTTAACTTTCAAAGCTCAGCTGAGTTTATTCAACTGATTACTATCTAATCCACCCACCCATCATCCCACACTCTCTTAAAAAATGTTAAAATCCTGCCCAGAGTGTTATTTTTATTTTTAATCTTGAATGCCTAAGCGCTCCTCACAGATGTGAGAAAACTCAGGGCTCAGTCATTACGGTAAAGCCACAATATTGTCAGGCAGAACGGAGTCCTCAGCAAAAAACGGAGACTTTCACCAATGCACTGTCTGTTATCTGCCAGTGGGTACTGTAGAAAGCCCCGTTGGAATACCTGGCAGCATTACATCTGCAAATACTGTATGCCACCAGCATGCCTGGCTTGTTTGCTGTGTGGAGAAGCAAGAGTCACCCTGCCAGCCGTGCGCGCTCACCTCTCTTCCTGCACTACTTCTATCTGTTGCAACACACTGGGTCATTTCCTAACTTCCCAAAATGAAAGCACGTGTTGCAGCCAAATGAAAGCTCATTTGCACATTTGCCTTTGCTTGTACAATTGTTTGTGGATTAAAATAATGGAAACAACAGGCTTTAGTGATCCAGCCTGCACTGAAGCAAGGGGACACAGAGAACTGGAGACAGGGAAGATGGGGAGGTAGAAGATGTATGTCCCATTTCTTTTTGGTTCACTCAGTATGCCCAGGCAACCCTCCTGGTTCTTATTATTCCCTTTTCAGTGATTGTCAGCCTATTACTCTCAGGGTAAAAGCATCTGACTCTTGTTTGTCTCATAATTGACCAAGACCTTTGGCTCATAGTTGTCCAAGACTATCTCCAGTGCTTGCTCCCTAATCACTCTAAAGAAGATTCTTTCTGGTTAAAAAAAGTCTGTTCTACCTTATTGAAACACCAGTCTTACCAAAAAAGCAGACTTTCTTGGCAGTAGAGGCAGAGGCTGTCTTTATTCCTGGTGGAGGTCACACTAGAGTCTGTTGGAGGCTGAGCCCTACACTCTCTCTTTCTGGCTTCTGCTGTGCTCTACAGTATTCACATCAGACTGTTTTGTAGGAAATATTTTATTACATTGAGTTGTTTAATTCACTGGACTGGTGTGAACAAGTATAACTTGTTGGTTCTCAATGAAACTATGAATGTTTATGCCTGCAGAGAATCTTCCATGTTATTTTTAATCTAACTACATTAATAGTACTAATTAAATATTAGTACTTGACGCTATATAACAATTCTGACCAATTCCTTTTGCAAGGATATAGACTCAATATCTATCAAAGTAATGTGCTATATTGTGCTATATTTAAACACTACTTCTACTTGATCAGTGAAGTTTTAGTTATAATTGTATCATTCTCAGGTACAATGCTCATTATGCGCAACACAGACTTGGATTATTGTGGCATGCCACATTACCTGAGCAGGTCTACCCATAAAGGTAGATAATCTATCTACCCCATAAGGAATCAGCATTTTGATATTTCTTGAAAATTTTAGCACCTTGTAAGGCGACCATGTAGAGTTTGAGAGGCAGCTCAGGGCTCCTGAGCACCCCTATATCTCTTGAGTTGGACTCTCTGAGGGTCTCTCAGGATTTGGTGTAAATAAAGGATGATTCCTATAAAGATCAACCCAGGAAGAACTCTTCAGGGCATTGTTCAGTAAAAAATCCTTCTCATAAAGCTACAGCAAGTATTCCTTAGTCAAAACAGCTGTTTTTTATGCATGGATGCAGCTGTAAGGTAAGACTATCAATTTTTGGTCTATAAAAGTCGATTCTATTTTATACAGAAAAGGGTAATTTGAACAGGCTGGGGAGAAGGAAGCGTCTTTCAGAGATGATCAGTACTTTGCTATTTGTAATAGCATTGAATAGATTATCATTAGTCTTCAGATACTGCACACATGCATATATCGAAAGAAGATTAATCACATCTGATTATATACAAATTTAAGATCAGTTCCAACAAATCCAATTAGTGTTTCATAGCTAATAAAACCTCTTTGAACTCAGTGTACCCCTCTTAGGATGCAGAATTGCCTGGCGCTGAGCACCTCCGGTGAGATAAGGAACGGTCTCTGTTAAAGCCTGAAGTCTGAGAAAATCAGGCCTCCCAAGAGTTAATTACAGGGGATTAACAACATCTATGAAAAATAACAGATGCGGCTAAACAACAAATTTGCAAGCAGCAATCTGACCAATCAATATAAGGCTGAGTAAGCAAGTGGTTGTGCACCAAATGGGACAAAGATTTTAAAAATATATTGTTATACTTAAAACCATATTTGAAATGCTGGGAGTATGCAAAACATCAAATTATGAAAACAACATGCTCAAACCACTGAGATAACTTCACATTTTCATTATTTTAAGAGGTGATCTTTAAAAGATTATTTCACTCATGTTTTCTTTTCACTCAGCCTAGAACAATATGGAGCACACATAATGTAACTGCCTTAAGTAGTTACTTTGTTGGGAAAAAAAAATAAAATAAAATTACAGTCCATTTTAAATCTATATACTACAGTGATTAATCTGAGCTGGAAAGGATGGGAAAAAATAAACACTACGATTAGTGATATGATATCAGGAGCTGGCTGTGCTTGAAATTTCTCTTTATTACTGCTGCTAATGCTTGAGACAGACAGGAACTGCAAATAAATAAATACATTCTGTTAATATTTGCTGAAATTTTTGAACACATTCCCTTTGGCACTACTTGTATCCCATCTCTCTTTTGCTTTCTGAGAACATATGTGTGATTGAGTTAGGGAACAAATGTTCAGAGAAAAAGTTAAAAGTTTCTAAAATTGGCACACATTAGTGTTTGTGTCAGAGATTTGTGCACTTAAGTCCTAACTCAGAAAAAAGGCATTCCTGCTCAGGACAGCACTGGCACATCAGGTAAAATTTTGTCTGCACCAAAGCCAAAGGGACAGGATTTCTCCTATGGCACTGAAACTTTTGTGTATGTTTGGGGTTCTAATCCTACCCCAAAGTCTGAAAAAGTTAATGAAATCAATCCCTTTCAGCTTTAATGGACTTTGGATGTGGCTTTCAGATGGCAAACAGGAAAGATTTTAGGTGACTTTGTTCTAGCACTGGAGACCTCAAGGATTAAAATTGGTTCATTGGACCCTGAAGAATCATGGGAATGCCTTAAAATAACTGATATTTAAAAAGATAAGTTTGGGATCCTTTTGTATCTTGAACTTCATTGGTTCATGCTTTCTAGCTGCCCTGCTATGAGAGCTCAAATTGTTTTAAATTATCCAGGGAAACTGAAAGTCTTCAGTGATCCCTTGGCTCCTAAAGCATGGGGCTAACCAAACTCACCAACTGCCACATCACTTCTGATAAAATGGTGATCTAGTGGAATAACTGGTAACTGCATTTCAAATATCAAATGCTGCAGATTGTGATCATTTGGCAAAAATCTTATTATTATTTTCATGCAAGTTTTCCAAAACACTCTGGTAAATAACTTTCAAACAGCAAATCAAAACATTCTAGGAAAACATGACTCCAAATGGATATTTTGCCAAGAAACAGGAAGTTTCATGTGAATTTATGTTAACAGCTAGGGATATTCTCTACCCTGCAGCTGGAAGGTGTGATGTGAAAGCTCCTAAGTAAGTGTCCATAGTGGTCCTACTGGTAAATTCTCTGAATTTTCTGCTGCCTTAGATTTGCTATTTACTTGGGCTAGCTAGCTATAATGTATATCCACAGCAGTCCCACCTCTAAGCTCAGTTCTTTCCCATGCCAGTTTCTACCATTGTATTATTGTTGCACCACTGCTTTTAGAGCAGGATGCTAGCAGCTACAGTAAAGGGGAAAAAGAAAAAAAAAAAAAAAAAAAAAAAAAAAAAAAAAAGGAAGAAAAAAGAAAGTTAACAAGTTAAATCCCCTTCCAGTCAAGCAGATGCACCTTATATTGCATTCAGGAGGTCATAAAGCTTCTGATTAAGCTATCTGCTTGTTATAAACTGTTCTCAGGTTTTAGGTATGTTACAAGAGGCCAGACCTGTAATTCTGGCTTATGGAAATAAGCTGTATTACTAGAAGTAGGTCCAGGTCTGAGACTGAATAACAAAGGATCAGCCATTACATTATACACTTATTTGTTAAAAACATTAATGAAATGTTTTCTTCGGGAGCAGAAAAACAAAACAAACAAAGAAAAAAGCATACCACAGTTTCAGTGAGCTTCAGAGCTCTTATGGCCTCTGATTTATGAGTTTTGGCAGATTCTGGAACAATGTCAGAAGAAACAGTGAGAGAAGCCTGCTGTTACAGCAATAGAATACTATAATATTCTGAATTTTATTTCAGAGGTTTTAGTCTCTTATTTTGTGGCTTTGTGACACCAGTGGGTTGCATTATATTCAGTTTACAGACTCACAAATCTGTAAAATATATTTTGGAATTAAAAAAAAATCACAAGCGAATCTAGGCAGGTTAGAAATAATACAAAAATCTGTTCGTTTTACTAGAAGAAATTGAACAGAAACTGGGCATGATTTCAACGTCAAAACACAATACAGAACTGATTTGGTTTTGCGCTGCTGCATAGATGCAACCAGCCCTTTGTTCATTGATCATTTAATTACAGCAGATTGGTATTACTTAAGTGGCAAGATAAATACAGCATTCCTCTTCTGTGGTCTATTTTCTGTTTATTGTTCTTATCTTTTGTACAAGTGGATAAGGGGAAAAAATGGAGCCAGAACATAAGCAATAACAAGGTCCAAATACTCTTGCTTGCCAGTGTTAAACCAGATAAATTCTTCCTACAAAAGAAAATGCACGAAAAGAGATACTATATGAGAGAAAACTGCATTTTTCTTCACATGAATCATCCTGTTTAGTTCCAATAAAATTCCCATGGAAACTTCAGGGCCATCCAGCAGATCCTGCACTATTTGTTAAAGGGAAATGTTGTGGTTTCAGGTTTGCTGTGGGTTCATATCATGCCATCCATGATCTTTAGCAGTACAATTCCAATAAGTACAGTAAGTCCTGTGGTCTACTTTCTCAGAAATGGAAAACAATTGAAGATGTTGCATTTCTGGGTGGTTTCCCCCAGAAGACTAGCAGGGCCACTAGATACAGTAGCTTAAGAGCTGACAGTAAAAGTATTACCTGCATTAAGCTTGCTTTTTTTTTTTTTTCTTTTTTATTTCTTTTTTGACTAGATAAAGTCCACTCCCTTCAGATGTTCTGGGAATAATTTAAAAAAGACAGCCTAAATTTGGGACCAGAACCACAGACATAATTTAGAGTTACTCATAGCAGAGCTGAACATTGGGCCACAGGCTGTACAAAAGCCAGCAGGGGCAATAGAAATGAACTTCACAGGCACTATTTTCCCTGCTAGGTTGCTTCCCAGGTTCCCAGAAGCTGCCTCTATCCTAAAGATCCTACTAAGTATTTTGTCAATTAGCATACATATTGACTTTGATGGGATTGGGTCTGCTCCACATACAGCTTTCGTGCCAGCATAAGCATAGCAGTTTATCGGTGTGATTTGCTTGTACTGTTATTAGAGGCTCCCAGGGATAACTGCAGTGGGGTAAAGGTGCTCAGCACTGGTCATGCATTGTGTTTTTTCCTTCCTACAGAGCTAGTATAACTTGAAACAAGGCTAAGTCGTTACTATAATTTTTGCTGCTACAACTGCTGATTTTTGCTATTATTTTGCTATTCTAGTTCCTGACTCATCAGTGATGTCTGTGTGCTGACAAAGGGCAGTAAGATGGATGCAGTTTCTTCTCGTCAGCTAGGTCTTTGCCTAAATATGAGTTGCATTTTTTTTCCAATACATTTTAGCAAGAAAAACAGGACACTTCCCAGGTAGTCCTTGCCCCAGCAAGGCTGTGTCTCCTGCCATGAAGTTTGTTGGCTGGTTCAAGTCTTTTGACTAATTTTCATATATCAGGAGGGGGAGAAGGAGGAGGTGAATGGGTTCCCACATATGTTATAAATATTTTTTTTGTCTGTATTAGGGTAGTAGTAAAAATCCTATCGAACTCTGAGCTACATGGAAAGTAACACCAGTCACCAAGCAACTAATGTAGGAAAAAGGATAAGTGTTAAATAAGTGAAACAAGTATATTAGTGAAGCCAAACAAAGCAAAAGCCTAAAAAATCAGGACGTCAGTCAGCTCTCGTTGTTCCAAAAAAATCCCTTCAAAACAAATTCCAAAGCAAACACTTTCCACTTAAAAAAACAACAAACTCCAACATATCAGCATTCTAGTAATTCCTGCTATTGAATGGTTGACTCTTAAACAGTACATTTTTTTAGGAGAAAATGTTTTAGCTATATAAATAGAAGGCATCCAAGAATCTTTGTTTTCTCCTGAAATGCAAGGCCAATAACTTATCTGTTATTAACAAGTTCATCTTTTGTTTCCCCAAGGTGCTTTCTTTTTTTTTTGTTTTCCTTTTTTTTTTTTCTTTTTCCTTTTTTTTTTTTTTGTGCTTTTGGCAAAATTCTTTGGAACAAAGAGAAAGCAGCTTCCCCTCCTGTTGTTTTGCTGTCTTTGCAAGCATTTATTTTGTCATGGAGACAAAGCTGAGTTTCCTCTGCTGTGGTGTTGTGTTGCATGAAATGTCCCAATGTTCCTATGAATGGAGGCTTCTAAAGACAGGCCGTTCTGTTTTGAACTTGTTATGACAAAAATAGCCAAAAAAGCCAGCTTGTCAAATTAGGAATTACATGAGGTCAGCAAATTTGGGAACAACCACAACTGGAGGAGAGAGAAAGAGAGAGACCTAATTATGACTTGGGGGAGGGAGGAAGGGTGGACCTTTTTGAAGCAGCCCCAAAGCCTCTTTTGATCTCTGAGTGCAGTGGGGCACACAGTACAAGTCTCCCACTAATTTTGGTGGCAGACAACCAGGTTTTAATATGCCTAAAAATAACCTTAATGTGGGCCAATATTCTGCCTTGCCCTCTGCACACCATACGATTATTTCTGCCAGATGTATAAACTACTTGAACTGTGAGGTTTAGCAGCGTCCCAAAACTCTGTGCCCTCCTCTGATTTTCTCAGGCTTTTACACAGTACCTGTTGCTGTCACATCAAAGGGTAACTTCTGCAAAAGTCTGGCTCTGAGAAAGGTCTGGAAAAGGAACTCAGCACATTTTGGAGAAGTTTGGCATACAGCACAACAGTTTTACCATTTGGACCTTTCATGTCATAAGGCACAGGGTTTTCTTTCAACTTTCTACAAGAACAAGGACAAACTGTAAAATTCACATCCAGGTCCAAGCAGCAAGTCTAGAGATGATTTTGATATGTGTCAAAGTCTAATATTATTTATACATGTAATTATAGAGTAATAGTCTAGTCTAGTCGAGGAGACTGCAGATACAGCAATAAGCCAAAGTTCCTGTGTTCTGATCTTAACTCAGTGACTCAGTTTGCTCATCTTGTAACATACAGATAATAATCATGCTGACCTGCAGTGGCACATGGCTAAGCAGGCACTCAGCTCAGTCCTGGCAGAGGCTGAGGGAAGCTGCCGGGAGATGCTCTCCACCTGTCAGTTTTGCAATGCTTGATAAATTCCTGGATTTTTATTTTATTTTATTTTTCCAAGCTCCATCTATCAGAGTCTTTTAGAGATTAAGTATAAATTTTAAATTCCTTAAAAAAAAAAAAAAAAAAGTATATTTGTTATTTCAGAGGAAGCTAAAATTGAGATTTATAGACAGCTAAAAACAAATCAATAATGGTTGTATTTTCTAAGAATCTTAGGACTTCTAAGCCAGCTGGGTGTGTGAAGATAAAGGATGTCCTGACTTCTGAACACTTGGGAATGGCATCCCCAATTGTTTTGACTAATACAGATAGAGCACATTAAAACATAACGCAGTAGGTTGTTTAGTCCTCTGCCTCTGCTCCCAGAGGGTGCATTACAGAAGAGCGCTGTTCTTGCTTCTTTCCTCTGGTCATATGCAGATGCAGAACCCAATCACCATCTAGACATTAACCAACTATTTATTCAAACCAAATTCAACCAACTAATTGTTCCCAAGCTTTTCCCTTCAGTGTTCATTATTTGGCATGTACAATTGGTCCCCTAAGACCTGGGTCATATGACATGACTTTTTATTTATGTTTTTATTATTGTTTTATTTTATTTTTTTCACCCTAACTGGATAATTGGAATGTGAAAATATAATAAATAGTAAATAACCAAGTTACTTGGTAGGGTTCAATAATGGACAGAGCCGCTCTCTCTCCCCATCTCTCAGCTTCTCAAAGAACAACACATTCATGACAGTGCTCACAAATAGCAAAACAAATGGGACACAAACACTGAATGTAAAAAGCAAACTTTCTTTGCAAATGTTTGCAAATCCTACCTTGTAGACCACATTGACTCTGTTAGCTACATACAGTATCTGTGGATATGAAGGTAACAGATATCTCATTTGTGCTTGCAATAGGAAATAATTCAACTATAATAAATTTTTTGAAGTGTTACATCTGGAAGTGGCTATCATATTTTCACATATTTTTTCAATCTTGTAGTTAAAATATATCTCAACCTTAAATTGGCTCTGACTACTGAGTTAAAAGTCCAACATTCTAATTTGTTAATTTTTAACCTTGGTATGTAAAATTCTGACTTTTTTTTTTAAAGTGAAAATATAAAATTAGCAGACCTCCCCCCCTAACTTTCCTACACTTGAATGTAAAACATACAGTTAAGCACCACTTGAACAATGCAGTAATAACTAAACTAGATAACTTATCTGGAGATAGTCCAGTCTGAACAAAGACAGCAATTCAAGTTGAAACTGAAAGCCAATATTTAATATATGAACTGGTAAAGACAGTATTCTCTGTAACTTTAACAGAATCACAAAAGTTTAACAATTATGTGTGGGGTTTCTATGTGAATTTTAGCCTTTTATTTATCACAAACAGAAAATAAATATTTTCAAATAGCAGCTGAATAATCTTACAAATTAAATTACATGAATGTATCTAATCTGAGAAGAAGGAAGTTCTGCCTCAGATGCACATTTTTATGCAACAGAGCTGTTTATTTGTAAACCCTTCAAAATACTGTCCAAAGTTCATTCTTTGTTCAAGGTAAGAATGTAATTGCACTGCTCGAAATGCAATATAAGTAATAAAGTTAGGATCCACTAGAGAAAGACAATTTGGAATTAAGAAAAAGCAATTTAAACAATCTGAATGCTTCTCCTCCCTTCCCTTCTTCTTAATGACTCTCTCTCGTCCCCTTAAGAAATCTTTGAAGTAAGCCAAAAAGAACAAGCTAGTCTGTTTAAAGGTCATGTGTATCTCTGCTCTGCTTCCCGTTGGTGCAATATGCCTTTGGTAATCCCAGGAGTATACAGTGTTGTTTTACGTTTTCATCCAAGTTTCACTTTTGGGGAAGACACGGCCATGTCCATGCCTTACATACAACCTTTGATATTTGTTTAATATTGTTAATTATAGCCTTGTTTAGTCTTTCAAAAGCAAAGCCTATCAGTGGAAGTGCAATAGAGCTTTATTTGTAAGCACAGTGTGTGCTTACTGAGAAATAAAATTAGGGAAATAGAAAAGCATATTGAAGATAGGCAATCCTTCTGCAAAGATAAATGATTTAGTAATGAATAGATTCTTCAGGCCATAAAAAATCCATTTATTTTCTTTTGAATTTCAAGTGGAGGACTTGCACTTTCCCACTCACTTATAATCAGTTAAAATTAGAATACAGAGAATGAAACCAGTGTACTGGCAGACCAGACAACAACCATAATGTATAACAGTAGAAGTTAAATTAACAGACATTTTAAAAGACATAGCATTTCCACAGAAAGGTACTCATATATTACCATTCAATGTGGAATAAAGATGTGATCTAAAATACATATTGTTCTTGTAAATTATGTGCCTTGTAACAACATGCTGCCAGACTTCAGTCAACTCATTTAAATGAAGGATCCACTTGTCCCCTTCTGTGACTGTGGAAATGAACCAGAAATAGGATTAGTCCAACAGTTTCCAAGCTTGTTCCATATTAATCTTGCCTTATCAATGAATCTGATCTTGCATCTAAGTGCACCAAATGCCTTTTGCCTCATTCGTGCATTTTTTCACAGGAAGCTGATGCCCACCTGGCCGTGGATACAGCAGGCTCCCAGCTTTGTGCAACGTGTCACCCCTCATCTTCTGAGGGCACAGACACATTAGAAGGGTATTCAAGGGCTTGTCCAGGACATAGCCCCACATCGGGACCTCTGGCTCCTTGCACAGTGGCTTGTTGATGGCCACAAGTGGCTCTGAGGGTCCTTGCAGCTACTTTGGGGAGGTCAGCTGGAACAGTTCTGTGGGCCAAAAGATAAATTCAGTCTGGGCAAGCCACATGGTCTTATTGTGACTAAAGCAGTGTTGAATCAGTGGCAGGTCTAAAAATATGCTAGGAAGTGATCAGCTACTGTCATAGCACCATGTCCCCTTCCCTGTTTCATTTCAGCAGTTCCCAGGGTCTGATGGAACAAGAAATTTTTCTATATTCTTTTTTATTTGAACTGGGACCAGACCCAGTGCTAGGAACTTTGGGCACAGGGGGAGGGTTTACTATTGCAAAGGTCCCACTCAGGTCAACAGCCAGAGCTATTTGCTTTGCAAAATAAAAAGGGAGAGACTGGAGAAATGTAGGAAAAATTGACCATTTAATTTTTGTGTTACCTGTAGCCTTCATATTTCAGCACTAATGTGGGTAAATGTGTCAGGAGTTGGGTAAAGATGTTGAAACTAGTGAGATGGTTACAGAACAGTGAGATGTGAGCCAGTTCTGCAATAGCTATGTTCCCCACACCACTGCTATTTCTTCTTTATATGAAAAGAGAAAATACAGTTGCCTCCAGGTCCTTACCACCCCCTTCTACTCTGATTAACGCATTTACCAGGCTATTTTCCTTAGAAAATATGATTTTCCTTTAAACATCCTTCTGAACACCAGGGTGGTTCAGGAATCAACAGGTGCTCAGATGTTCATGTGGCTGCTCGGTGGGAGCAATGGCTTGATCCATCAGTTCAGGCTCTCCGCCTTGCTCATCCATGTAGTAAAGTCAAGTGTAGGGATGCTCTCAGGCAAAAAGAACTGGAGTCTGATCTTCAAAGTATTTTCCAGCTTAATGCCTATAGAAGTTATGAATAGCTGTATGATGCTTTGAAAACCTACAGATTTGGGCATTTTTGTTTGTGAAGACTGATAACTAGAAAAGCGTGTACCTCACTCAACTATCCTCAAACACTGAAATATCTGAGTCCAGTTTCTCTAATGACAGTCCATACAGTTTAGAAATTAGAAGTGAAACAGAAATAGAAGAGAACATGAATTATCTTGAACAAAGGCTGAGTAAAATCTTTAGTCCTGAAGTTATGCATATATTGTTTTCTCTTTCCTTACACTACTCATCAGAGCTGTAAGTGAGCTTGTTCCCCAAAGAGATACTGCACTGGGCATACATCTGGAAGCCAAGTGCTGCAGGAGGCATCCTACTTGTTTATTACAGCTGTGCTTAAAAAACATATTCAGGCCAGAAGGATCTCAGGGCCCAATTCATACTTATTATCTATAATTTGACCCGTGGAATTTCTGTATATCCTGAAGCCCAAGAATTTTAATCTAACAGTTTACATGTTTAAAGACAAGAGCTTTTTGATTATACACTGTAGCTGCTCAGTAGATGACTATAAATCTAAGCAAATAGCTAAAGACTGAAACTCCAGAAGGCAACAGGAATGATGCAAACAGAAGGTCCTGTTCTGACTCAGTCACTTACCAACTTGTGTTGCATTTTTATTGCAGGTCAAAAGTCGTCAGAGTATGCAAATTAAAAAAAAAAAAAAGAAAAAAAAAAAAAAAAGCAGCTTCTTGTTCTTCTTGTTTTGGAAAAATAAGCCATTTTAGTATTTATAATTACACACTAAGGGGCTTTTATGCTCAGCCTCACTTATCTTGGATTTTTGCATAATTTGAACTAAAAGTGGCAATATATGTAGAACTCATTTATTCAAATTATACAGGGTTAGTGTTTTCCTTCTCTTGAAAGTGGTGTGCATTTTGGGATAAGTGCCAAATTCAAGGAGGGAGGAGGAGTATAAAAAGAAGAGTCTGGAAAAAGACTAAAGAGATACTTATTCAACTTTTAAAATGGCTTCCAAACCCTCATGAAAAATGAGATATGTATGTTAAATCCCCTTCCCTTTGTAAGACAAATGTATTCTCTGTAAATCTCAATAAATTCAGCTGACACTTGCAGAATTACTCATGTCATCTAAGGTGTACAGAAAATTGCTGCTCTCACCTGTGTAGTTTAATAGAAGGCAACTTTTCTGTGTCCTCAGACACCACGTCTTCCCTTTTCACCTGCCTTTCTTTAGAATAATGTGTCAAATTTATTAGCTTAAGAATTGACTTACTCTGGTTGTGTGCATGATGTTACAGATTTTACTTCAAGAATTACTCACTGGGCATCCTGTTGTAAATAATTTTGCGAGTAGATCTTATCATCCATCACAATCCAGGCAAAACATGTTTACAGTGTGGTTATCCAGTAAATGAAATGTTTTGTATTTGGTTTTGCACTACACTAATGAACACATACGAAGGTTCAAATTAAAGGTATGAAATTCCTTTAGCTAAGCTAAAATCTCCAGTGCAGCAGAATTGATGTATCAGACCTTAAAGGAAGGAGGCTATAAAACAGTCTTTGAGAAAATTATCCTCTGACATAACAACTGGACTTCTATTGAGATTGTTCTATCACCTCATGTGCAAAATGAGACCGTACCTGTAGGTTACTTTGAGGGGTGTTTGCCCCCCAATATTTCTGTTGATCAAACTGACATGAAAAAATGTGTTTGCTGTGAGAACTCTGGCAATTCACTGCTGCGTAAGTGAGAAGCAGGTTCCTGGCATCTCTCCCAAATGCAATAATACAGAGATTAATATATTTGGGAATCTTAATGATATATACTTAAAAAGTAAATTTGCCATGCTCTTCAGTGGAGTAAATCAACATTCATCCAGTAAATGCAGCATCAGTTCATGCCAGCATGACGATCTGCTTTGAAACCCCTAAGAAAAACTCAGCCCATCAGCACATGAAAGAGAACTTGTGCCCCTGTGGGCACAACATGGCTTTCATAAATGCAGTCATTTCTGTGAGTCTAAATTTTAAAAATGTGCTTCTGTGAGCAGGGACAGATGCAGCCCAGATGTGCACTGGACATTTGAGCATCTTTCCTTCCTTCCTTGCCCGCAAGCCCCACACGTGGCCAGGCCGATGCATGGGCTGCCCAGGGCTGACCGGGGCCAGCAGCTGCACAGCTCCCACAGGGACAGCCCCAGCCAGGGAGCCCCACACCATGGCTCAGCTGTGGGGATGTCACCTTTGTCCCCCTGCCCAGGAGAGAGCCCTGGGCCACCACGGTCACAGTATGGGTCCTCCGACTCCCCTGCTGCTCCCGCGTCCTCTTCCTTTCCCACAGACCTGGCACTGTCACAGGCTTGCTCACGTTCCTGGGCCTGCGCTGGTGAGGGAATTCTCCTTGAAACACAAAGTGTGCTTGTTGTTACAAGGGGGGTTATGCAAAACTGTAGTTTCCAAGCTTTCAGCTTGTGATTCCTGCTCTGGGCTTGTGTGCCCGTTTCCTTCTGCACTTCCAGGTCATGAACCCAGCAGGGTCACAATCTGTTCCCTGGGAACTGCTGATTTAACATGGCTACGTAACTCCACTGCCAAGATCCAGTGAAGTGCTGTGATTAGTGGCATGTATTTTTCTTTTCTAGTAATACATTTGTTATGGAAAGAACTGAAGTTGATCTTCCATTCCTTTAAGAAACAAAGATGCAGTGTTCCTTTGGTAATGAGATGGCCTCAAGGAATTAGTAATAGGAGAAAAGAAAAAAAAAAAAAAAAAAAGTAGAAAGGAGCAGACATCCACTTTTTTAAGACATCAAATGCTAGATTGTTGTGTACAGAAAATCTTTTAATAGCCCCTGCTATATTTGTTTGACAGACTTGATGGGCCATATTGTTGTCCCATGGAAACCTGTAGAAAAGTCTTGTTAGAAAGTTAGCGCTGCTGAGGGGCAAGCACTCTATCTGTACATGTTGTGTTTTGAACCGTTCTTTCTTCATGGCTTGAAAACTAGCGTCACTGATTCCACATGTAAAATATGAACTCACACTGATACTCTTCCCAAATGCTAATGCACAGCTGTGGAGTTTGGATATTCCAGAGCTGACTCATTCTGCAACACAGCAGATTCACAGAGATGAAGTGGAGGAGGGGCACTGCAAAATAGCTCTTTCAGGAATTAAAAGAACTCCTAAACCCCAAAGTATTACTATTCCATTACAGTATTTCTTTCATTGAAAAGTTTGGTTTTTAATGACCTCTAATTAATTTTTTTTTTTTTTTTAGCTTTGCTTTGTTTCAACATAAAATCTATGTCACTCCGGCTCAGCCTGCCAGAGTCTTTTGTCTGATGCTACAAACAAATCCAGCCAAACATTAAGATTCATAAGGGGGATGGGGGGGAAGCACAGCTTCTTAAAGCCACATCAAGTATGTTAGAGACAAAACATTTAATTTAAATGGTAGAAACTAACACAAAACAGCTTCAAACCTCGTAAGCAGAGTTAGCTAAGTAGAAACACATGTTCTTTTGACATTTATTTTCATGACAATTAGAAGCAACTAGTTTTCAGCTCACATTCTTGTTCATCTCTTTGGCGCTTTGGCTAATGCATTAATTCAGAATTACTGTAGAACAGGTGCTGATTGGAACAGTATAGGTAATTACATTCAACTCTGTAGCATGTAAGGCAAATAACACCAGTCTGGTTCAGGCATGTACATAATCATATATTCAATGAGTCAAGCAAATGAGGAACATGAATGCGCTTTCATTTTTATGTTGTTTTGACCTCAGTGTATGTTTTGCTCTAATTTATTTTGCATGCTCTGATCATTCTGATCACATGAACGTGTCTCATTCACTTGCCGAGCATAGAGTTTCTCCCCCCCCCCATCTGAAGACAAAGCCCTGTGACAGCTTGCAAAGACAGGAACAGGTTTTTAACTTGGTGTCATTAGCTGGTTGGGTTTGGTTGCAGCAGTTTTAATGTCAGCCCAGAAACACTGAGAGGATTAACTTGTCAATAGGCTCTTCCTACTTTTTTTTTTTTTTTTTACTTACTTTTTTTTTTTCTTTCTCTTAGCCAAGAAGCGAATCCTCGCTTTATTAAAGTCAGGGGAAGGTTCAAGACTGATTTCAACAGGGACAAGATTTCACATGCAGTTAGAGACAAAGCAGAGGTTTAAAAAGGGCAGATGGGGCCAACACACCCTGCTGGTGGGGGCTGTGCCCTTTCAGGTGACCCTCAGGCTTCTGCTCTGGAATGATCTTGAGAGTCCAAAAGGACCAAAATTACCTCAAAACTGCACAGTGGCATGGGCTACCCTGTAATGTGTTGTTCCCAGATTGTGGGACCACAGTTTGGCCAAGGCCAGGGTACTTTTCTCACAATTAGGGGTGGAATTGGACTGAGGAGAGGAGGGCTGTGAATGACTTGGCCTGCTATTCCTGCTGTCACTGGGTGCCTACAAGGGATAGGAACGATGCTGCCAGCAGAAATGTCAACACCTCATCTCTCCTGGGGTGGGGCGGCATGGCTGTGCCCTCCCTTCAGTCTGACACGGGTGCAGTCAAACAGACTGTTTTGCCTATTTTGCATCCCATTCCTTCCTATTGCCTTTGTGCCTTACTGATGCCTGGAATTGGTCCTGAGCAGAGGGACTTGGTGTAAGGGTCTCACAGATAAGAATTAGCAGGTTGTGCCTCAGCACATACAAAACAGGGAGGGGTCACTGGGAATATTAATAGAAATTGTATTAGCACCTCTGAGTCTAATTTTCAGAAAAGCTCCAAGAACTAGAAGCACACATTGCTGTTGCTATCAAGGGATTTGTGCTAGTAAGTGAGATTTTCAAGAAATCTTTGTGACGTGTTATTATTAGCCAATTAATAAGTATTTTCTTTTTGTTTGTTTAAACAGGTTTACCACACTACTGAAAGACAGGAGTAGTCTTAAAAGTCTTGGTAATGAGTTAGGAAATGCAGAAACACCACGCCCTGTACTAGATTTATTTCAGTCATACAATGGATTTGTACGTGATGAAGAATGCAGATGGTGTCCTATTACAAACCATTTATGGACCTAGCCTGCATTAAACAGACACATAGGTGACTTTCACCTTCATAAAAGACCAACAAAAGGCTTAGCTTACTACCCTGAAGTCATCAAAATACCATTTCAGCATCCATATATGCTCTTGGCATATATGCATCTGTGTATGGTGAGCTGGATTTTCTCCCAAATAACATAAAAGCATGATAGCAGAATGGTTTTCCCAATATTTCTGCCTGTGCAGCTCCTACTTGGCAGCAGCTGGGTGAGGGCTTCATGCCCCCTTTGCTCTTGCTGGCCTTCCTGACCAAACCAGGCTCTTACAAAGCCAGGCAGCCATGAACTGTTCTGGTGTCAGCCACTGCTGGGCCTCCACCTCCAAGGCATCCACCTGCTGTGTGGATCTTTTAATACCACTATGGATTTGTTACACCTGTGTTAAAACCTTAGTAGAATGATATGACTGAATGACAGCATGATAAAGGGATGTCGTGGGAGCATGGTTTCACACCCAGCAATGGTTCTCCTCGCCCTGCACCAGGCTGCCAGCAGTTGCTCTCCCTCTGACCTGAAGGACTGTCACCATGGCTTACAGGGTTTCGCTTTTATTGGTCTTTTTTTTTTTTTTTTCTTCTTGCTGCTCCACAGTAATACATGCACATATATATTCTTTGTATTTTATATGTAATACATTTAAATAGAGCAGTAATTTTTTGCTTCTAGGAAAAGAAAAGAGTCTGGTAGTGCCTCCCAGGGAGGGGTTTGCTGCTGTTGCTGCAGCAGTGTAGCTGCATGGCAGGCGATTTCTTTATACTCCGACTTTCTGTGAGGTGTGGCAGGAAGCGTAAGTAGTTCAGCAAGACAGCGTACAGCACGCTCCAAGGGACAAAGTGTTGTCATCGACACGAAACACAAAGCTGGTCCTACCCTGCTCTGCTCCTTAGAGTCCTAGAGTTTTTGCAACAGCAAGGTGATCACCTCTTAATCAAATCAAATCAAATTATCTCACTTTGACGACCTTTACCTGGGGTGGGATCTGGCCTGGGGTAGCCTCGCTGGGAGCAACGTTGTTTGCACCAGCAGAGAACACTTCAGAATCAGAGCGAACACTGGCATACATAAATGCTATGTCTGTTGTTACTGCCTATTATCGTGCTGCTAAATTATGCCTTTTATCTGATGATCCCAAGTAGTTTATCGACAATGAGTTATGCTCTCACAACATCACTGTGAATCTTGTAAATAACTGAGATAAGATAATGCAATAGAATTAGAGAGAGGCTTTATACAAAGTATGCTTTTTGACAAGCTGCAGCACATTGTTTATTACAGAGTGCAAAACCACTGCACAAATGCCTCTTCTTTGCCAATATTACATTTTGTTCATTTCATTTAATCTCACTTATTTCTGAAGTCTATTAGACCAATTGTCTTAATCTCACTTACTCTGCGGTGTATTTGCTATGTGTAATAGCAGTATTAATAAGAATCCCTCTATAAACACACACCTTGCTGGAGCAAGCACCGCAAAACCAGAGAAGATCAACCCATGTGTACAGCATTACCTCTATTCTTTTTATTACAGATAAACATTTTGTCTGGTCCTTTTCAGGAATGCCTTTTCCTGGATGCCCTGCTCCTTCCTCCTGCCCTACAGTGGGCCAGCAGCTGCAGCAAATCAGGCAGTTTTCATCATACTCCCCACCCCATGGGGAAGTGGAAATTTCTCTTCCCCTCCCCTTTTTTCTCTGTTCAGCCAGAGGTGATAATCCCCTCGGAATGCAGCATTTAGCACTTGTCAGGTATATGGTAATTGCTACATTCCCAGGGGATTAAATCTGTGGAATCTAATTACAGTGGGCTGAAACCTCCCTATAAGAGAGGAGCTCTGATATACAAGGAGTGAAAGTCTATGCCTGTTGAACATAAGTGATGTGGTGGCTCTTCTTCTGAGTCACCTCGCAGCTTCCCTTGGACAGGAGTTCCAGGTGGCCCTGGCAACCAGAAGCTGCTTTATTTCTCCTCGAGTATACCTATCATGATTGGTTTTATCTCCACTTGTTCTCATAACAACCTAGGATTGTGCTTCACTAAGGTCATGTTTAATTGTATGTCCTCTTTGGGTGCTTACCCTCCTATTTAAGGTGGGCAGTAGCTCTTAGGTTTGGCCTTGCCAGCGAGGTTTCTCATTCCTGGAATAATATGGATGCAATCCAAACCTCGCTGAAGTAAATTGGAATTTTACAATTCACTCATAAGTTTTGATCAAATATTGTTTTACTAAATCAGTTTGCAGTATACGTCCAAGAACAAATGCATATATATTCGTCTACATATGTATGTACAAATTTTATTATCAATAATCTAAAACAGCCTCAGTTGCTACTAATGTGTCACCTAGAAGCACTTGAGTTCACTTCAATTTGAAGTCAACAGAGCATATTGCAGAGGAGGAAAACAGAATTCAAAAGCAGTTAATACAAATAGACTGATCTATAAATGATAGCAGAAAAATAAAAAAAAAAAAAAAAAAAAAAAAAGAGAGAGAGGAAGAGGTTTGTTTATAAGAGGAAAGATCTCACTGTGTACAGAAAGATGAAGTGCGTTAGTGTGTGTTATGTGAAGATACCAAGTAAGATTCTTACTCTGTTTTACAGAGATTAAAAAAAAAAAAAAAAAAAAAAAAAAAAGATAAAAACAGATGCAATGTAAATTTATCTGTATAGGCTGTTTTGTTGCATTCACATTTCCAGCTGATAATTATATTTCGAGAGGGAAAAAAAATATGTAATACCTCCAATCGAAGCAGTTTGAAATTATATGTGTGTCTGCCTGTTCTAAGGAAGGGGCTCTGCTTTGATTACCTAACCAAATATTCTGAAAACGTGAGTTTCAAACAGATGAGTTTCTTCTCTGCTTACAACCTACACCTGCTGACTCTGTAACTGACAAAACGCAAGTGGAAACATTTAAAATGTTCCTGCCTAGCTGCTTCGGTTGTATAATGCTGTGACTGGGTTGCCAAACAACAGCATTAGAAATAATATCATAGAACTGACTTTTCAAAATCTCAGGTTTTAAAATCATGTGTCTGTTTCATTTGTTTGTGATTTCTGAGAGTTTATGTAATCTCAGTTCATGTTTTCAAGCTTTGTTTTAATTCAGAAAGGCTAAAAGAAATAAAGAAATAACTTCGAGAAAGTACTTATGGTTCTCATGGAAACAAAAGAGAACATTTCTGTCTCCCAGAACTGAATTTAAAAAAACAACACACAAACAAAACCACCCCAAAATACAACATCGCTAGTCCTGGTGGCATTGCTAGAGTTGACAGACTATGCAAAACATCACTTCTTTGAACTGGTATTTATAAAATAAAGATATGTACAAACAGTTCTGCAACAAAAGTATTCAAAAATTTGTGTACAAAATATTTAACATTTTTTGCCAGAAAATTTGCTCTGAGAATTGAGAGACCTGACTTCTATTACTAACTCAGCCACTGACTTCCATATGACTCAATTTCATCAGTTCTTTGCATCTTCAGTTTCTGCATATATGAAATTTAATTATAATCCTAATAAGTGAATCCTTCATAATGTGTGCTGAGATTCTTGGGTGGAGGTCATATACATGTGTAGACTGTTAATCTGTATTATTAATGCTATGGCTAAGAAGCATGCATAATTATAATTTGGAAACATAACTGGACAGTATGTATATAGCCTATTATAGATATTTCCCCATCAAGGAAATGATTTCTAACTATGCCACTGATTCATTTTCTCATTTGGGGTAAATTATATCTCATGCTAGATAATTTCCTCCAAAATAAATACAGAATGATAATTCCTCTCATTCTTTTGAAATGCTTTTCTTCTGATTTGGGAAATGTTGAGTGTTTAAGTCCTAGTAATCATGGTTAAACACTAGTAACAATAAAATATTCATATAAGAAACGGACTGATAAAATTATTCTGTTTGCTTATTCATAAATCATGAAAAAACCTGATTGACCTTGCTTTACATGTCAGCTAAGCAGCACAAATAATTTCACATCTATTTGCTCCATCTTCAGTTTTGATCTATTTTCGTTCATCATACCTGTGTATATTTGGAACAACATTTGGATACGCAGTAGTGCCCATTTGTGGTTTCCTTTTTCCTATTTTCTCTTTTGTATTTTCCTGTGGTCATTCTCTACATTCATTGCAGCATACAATAATTCTAGACAAGAGACATGCACAACACGCAAAAGCTTGTTCAGACACAGGCAGAGAAGCAAGAACATGTTACAGCCCAACCTCCATTAGTACATAACTGACAAATTACGTTGCATTCACATAACATTTCCTCTGCTATTGTACTGAATTTTTGCATGTTATTTATGAGCTGCTGCATTTGACTCCGCAGTGGCTGCATTTACCTCAATGAAAAAATCACAGTTTTGTAAAACTCATTAGGTTTTGCTCATATTTATGTCACCTTTGCTCAGAGTTTGACTGGCTGTAAAAACCAAGTGAGTTGTAGAGTTAGCCCGATATCTGCAAGGTGTAAAGTGTTGCTCTGTCATGAGAGGTGTCTGTGTAAACACGCAGAGAGCTCTTTGTGGCTGTGCCTGCCGGTTCATGTAAAGCCACCCGTCCCAGAGAGCCAGCTGGGAAGAAAGCACTAAAGGTGGCTGGGGAGCACAGGGGGGTGAGAAGGATGATCTGGTGGGCTGAATAAAGAGGCCAAAGGTGTTGCTGCTTAGGCAGTGCTCCTGCAGGAGGGAACCTCAGCTGCTGCTTTCAACCCGCCTGGCATACGGAGGGCACTGGGACGGGGGACAAAGGATGGGGCTGGGGTTGCAGAGGTGGTGGCATGGGGACACCCAGGCAGAGGGACATGGGGACACCAGTGTGCCCTGCCTCTGTCCTGCTCCTGGTGTTGCTCCACTCAGCTGTAAAGTGTTAGTATGGTACCAAAATCCCCTGTGTCTTCTCACTCCGTGCAGCCCCCTTACATTTCACATGAGGTACGATGCTCTCTGCCTTCCTGTTCACCTGACCTCCTCCTGGGTCTTCTCAGTGTTCATTTCAGATTTAGGGGCTTCTTCTGGTGCTTATTTTCTTCTTCTTGCCCATTCTTCTGTACAGGTAAGAGATGCAGCATTCCCAGCTATACCCAAAACTTATTTCATATCACTCCAGTGTTGGTAACCATAGAATTTATAGACTGCCTCTGGAACCCTCAAAGGAGAGTAAGTCCATTAAAAACTCCCAGGGAAACCAGCACTGAAAGTCACTTGTAGTGTTGACATCGTGCCTGATTTGTGTCCTTATCCCTGTAATCTCAGTAAAGGTCAAATCAGAGCATTGAGCAGTTTTTGTTCTGTGGATCTGCACATTTTTCACTACTTTGAATTTATTAAGGAAAAT